>NW_016805944.1:2402430-2425586 GCF_001698545.2 Rhinopithecus bieti | reverse complement strand
GAAGGAAGAAAAGAAAGAAAGAAAGAAAGAAAGAAAGAAAGAAAGAAAGAAAGAAAGAAAGAAAGAAAGAAAGAAAGAAAGAAAGAAAGAAAGAAAGAGAAAGAAAAGAGAAGAGAGAGAGAAAAAGAAAAAGGGCTAAGAAAGGCTTTGAATGCCTTAGGGAAAAGATGAGATTCAGACTGTAGCCTCCTCACTAAATCCAATAATCTCAAAGTGACTGGCACTGAATTGAGAGCAGCTGGAGGGTGAGAAAGCAAATCTATACAGCAAATCTGTGAATTGTATTCTGAAAAGAGCATGGGGTGTGATTGTTAGTAGGCAAAACTAACTGAATAAGGTGAATGAGAAGGTTACTAAGTTTTGGAATAGTTAATTAATACCAAGAAAAAAAGTTATTCTCAGGAAGAAGAGGTGATGATGAGCAGATTTGAAAGGTTTATATCACTGAAACGGTACTAGCTAAATATTGTCATTAGGACCTGTCCTCCTAATTGCTATATTCAATATCAGTGAAATGGATACTTTAAATGGATAATATCAGATTATTGGTATTATGCTGATATTATTATGGTTATTAAAGGTCAAGAACCATATAGAATGAGGGATTCACCTAATTAGTCAAGAGTGCATGTCATCAATTTGTTACTTGTCATTTAAAACTTAAACTTTTTTTGGTAGACTAATAGTATGGCAGAAGAGCAAATGAAGGAAAGTATATTTATTACTCATGTTCTTTAAGTACATAGCCACTCAGCTGCCCTCACAATTGAAGCCATTAAATATTAAGTTCAATCATTCTGAGCTCGTCTTTGAAAACCAACAGAGAGGTGGGGTGAGACTGAAGCAACAATTCCAATAAAATTCCTAATGGAATAACAAACAGCAAGCAAGTTGTCAGACTTATGCTGAGCTTGATCTGCAAACTCATTTTCATTTTCTCTTTATATAGTTATACAAAATGGGTCAAAGAGTGCAAAGGTTCATGGATAAACTAATGCTTAGTGGGCTTTACTGAGTTTATCTTGTTAGAACTGATATTATCGTAATAGGAAAAAAAAAATCCCTTCATGGTTTAAAAGGTAAGAGAAAGGAGACAGCTTTTTCAATTAATTACTGCATTATTTCATGGAGATACAATTTCTTCTCTCTGTCTCCTTCAAGTAAAGGGGGCTGGTAGCATGCCCCATATCTTAGCACTACCAGGGAGACAGATATTATGATTTCATATAATTATATTTTTATAGAAATCAAAATAGGACATTCTCAACAAATGTTCTCACCTCAAACTGTTCTTTGCACCCTTAGAAACTACTGCCAGACTTTCAAAGCTGGCATGTGCCTGAAGCATCTCATTAGATAGTAAGACTATCAGTCACTCCATAAAGCTATAATAGAAACAAAATCCCAAAACTTGAGATTCCTTCCCTGACTGAGTGATCACTATAGTTTTCTCTCCTTGAAACAAATGAAGTTAGGCCTAACACCATTGGAGTAAAGATGCTCGAGTTTCTCTGAAACTATTATGGGAAGAAAGACATATGAGTAAGAAAATGAAAAGACATTCTGTGAGTGGTAACAAAATGATTCAGAGTACTTACCTCTGAATATCAATAGAATTGCAGTTTGTTGAAGCAGGACGTATCAGTTACCTTGACAGGGACAGGGAAGACTATCTCTTTGCCCAGCCTTTGAGTTCCTAATCCTGTTTGACAGCCATTATAATTATAGTAACAATAATAATATTTCATATATGTTGAATTTGTTCCTTATGCTGGGAATACAAGAATCATTATCTTCATTTTGAAGACAAGAAAAGTGAGGCTCAGAGAAATTAAGTAATTTATCTAAGGTCTGTTAGACATCAGTGGCAGTACTGAGCTTTAATCCAAGTTCTATTTGGATCAGAGTATCTCGCCCATTAAAATTTGGAGGCTCGTCCTCTTACATCTGTGTTAACTTCTAAGTTGTCTGTATTTAATAGTTTTGTGCACCTATATATGTGCATCTTTGGCCTTTTGGGAAGAGGGTTCATCTTTTACATGCAATTTTTAAAGAGTGAAATCAGTTCAAAACCGTATCTGCTCAAAAAATGGAAAAGAAGAATAATTTTCATCAGTCTTTATTGATTCTATTATCTGTTTTCCGCTTCTATGAGGTCTCTCAACTATGCCTGCATGTGACTGTCCATTTGCAATAAACCACTGCAAAATCTCCTGTGTTGAACAGGTATTTTACATGTTCATTCCCTATCGATTAGCAATGTTTACTCACAAACACTGTGCCAGTTTTGTCTTGTTCTACTTTCCTTCTTTCTATGTATTGCTCTTCTATACAGTGAGGAGAACACATCATTACACATTTCAATTTTGAAGTCTCTCCTATGAGCAACCGAAGAAACTCTATTTGCAATAACAGTTTTGCATTTTACTTTTAAGTTTAATTTGAAACATTCATGTGATTCAAAAATCAAGATATTAGAAAGTCTATACCTCGAGAAGTCTTGCTGCAAGTCTTGTTCCTTTTCACTGTGTCTGACCCTGCCCCTTGCTTTCTACAGACAAGAATTGTAGGCTGGGTGCAGTGGCTCATGCCTGTAATCTCAGCACTTTGGGAAACCGAGGTGGGCGGATCACGAGGCCAGGAGATCAAGACCATCCAGGCTAACACAGTGAAACCCCGTCTCTACTAAAAATGCAAAAAGTTAGCCGGGCGTGGTGGTGGGCGCCTGTAGTCCCAGCTACTTGGGAGACTGAGGCGGGAGAATGGCGTGAACCCAGGAGGTGGAGCTTGCAGTGAGCCAAGATCTCGCCACTGCACTCCAGCCTGGGCGACACAGCGAGATTCCGTCTAAAAAAAAAATTGTATTAGTTATATATACATATTTTCAATTTTTCTTTGTGCAAATATGAGAGAAAACCAGTATATATTCATTTATTTTTCTTCATTACTCAGTAGTAGAAAACTACATTATTATTTTAAACAACTCTCAATATTGTCATTCCTAGGCTCATTTTATTTGCATTTCTGTTATTCATGATCCCTCCTAAATTTCTAAGTCAGATTGTATTTATTATTGTTCTGTCTTTGACAGAGCTTAAAGATTACTTAAGACATGCAGATTTTCAGAACAAACACCAACTTTTATATTTATTTTTTGTTTGTTGATTATGCTTTCTTTTGTCTCATTTCTAAGTCTTTGGATGGATGAAAAGCTACATGTAAGTAAGTATGTTAATAGTGCCTTCATAAATTGATTTACGGAATGGGAGATTCAAATTTTAAAGATATATAGCTATAAAACTTTATTGGAAATAGTGAGAACAAGGATCTTAACATATACCGTCCCCTTTATATGTGAAATAATGACATATTAAACTTCGGAAATTCTCAATTCTTTATATAAGTTAATTTATATTTGGAATCTGTTTAAAAAAATAGTATGTGCAGTATTTTCCTCAAGTTACCTAAAAATCTGGTTGAAATTGTTAAGAATTAGTGCTTTTCTTAGCACAGTTTGGCTAAGTGTATGTAGTCTCAGGATAACCAGCAGTAAAATAAATAATTTGAATCCACCAATTATATTCAATATTTCAAGCTTTGTAGAGTAAGTGCTGGTTTCACTGCCTGTTGACTTCAGTTGTTGGTGGGATATGTAAGTAGAAAAAATTCCAGGAGAATTTCACTTTGTCAATAGATCTCTTGGAAAAATCTATATTCTCAGTAAATCCAATGTATCACATTAACAAGAGATTATTACAAACAGATTAAAGCTATTAATAATGGAATGCAATTTAGCTTAGAGTCTGCATAATATCCACGCGTACCCAAGATATAGTCACAGGAAAATAAAAACAGACATGAAATTAAAAAAAAAAATCTATCAGTTGGCAGTTATTTGTCAAGAATCTCAGGTATAAACTCTGCAGCTGAAGGTCAGAAGAGTTTTTGGTTTTTTACTTGCTATTAAAACTTAGTGGTGATATACTGAGGCTGTTCACACTAGTCTGATTAAGGAAGCAACCTTGGAAGATAGAAATATCAGAATTAGAAACAAGGTTCATGAATACTAAAGGATTTTTGTATTTGTGTAGTATGTTAGGGGATTAATTTTATATCTAAAACCCTTTCCTCTAGAAATTAATCTTTAAAAATATAGCAAATCCCTGTTGAGCCTTAGAAAATATGACATTTCCAAGTATAGATTTCAAATGAGTCATTCATGTTAAAAAATGTCTCTGTAGTCAAAGAAGAGATACCAGATAAGTAAAATAAGGTCTCTGCAAAATCTCAGTTAAGACAAATTTTTCTGTAATGAGTAAAGTGTCATTTTTTGCCCCTCTCTAGAAATGTAAGTACTTTTAATCTCCCCTTGGCTCCACTGTGGTATTTAAAGATGACTTTCCCTTCTTTGAGAATGACTTCAAGTGATGTGTTTATGTCTTTTGCTGTCTGGAATGTGCCTTTTCCATCTCACGCCAGATGGTGAGACTCTATCTGTTTCAAGTTTCTCTTCATTGCTACCTCCCCCGTAAAGACTTTCTTAATATCCTTGAATTGGATATGATTTCTAATTCTTCTTAACTACCGGAGAACTGTGTTTGCACATTTTTTGGAACTCTTGAAATACTCAAAAGTACACCTCTTTTTCTATCTTAGACTCTAAACTACTTCAATGCAAGTGCAGTCTTATACATTTGGCAAAATAATTTATACCTATTAAGAGCCCACAGAATGTCTAGTAAATGAGTTGACTTGAATATAATTCAATATTGGTCAACATGGGTGTAGTAAAGAGAGGAACAGTGTTTTATATTTGTGCCATTTATGCATACAACTTTGATCTTTAGTAAGCTTTAATCCTTTTTACAATGACTCAATTTTGATATTTAATAAACATACGTACATTTAATATCCATAAATTAAGAGGAGTGATGAGTACTTCAATACATTTTGAGATAAGTAAAAATTTATAAAATAATACAAAAGTAATTGGTCAGTATACAATCTACAGTTTCCAATGGATCCCTAATGCTTTGTAAATAATCTACTTGATCACTTTTTGTGGTTGAAATTTATTTTGGGTAAAAATATAAGATCATTGGCAAATTATTGTTGAGCACACATCATATGCCCAGTATATTCTGACTGAAGTAAATGGAGGAATAGGAGCCCACAGCATTGAGAGCCACTTATTACTGATCACATGCAGATTCAGATCTATAAGAAAAGGTATCCAAGTTCAAAATCCGTGATTCGAAAAAATAACAAAATACATTTACCAAAGGTCTGTCTTATAGATTTGTGCTGGGTGACTTTTTATGAAATATGAAAGAATTAAAATACACATTCTTACCTGCTAGGCAATTTTTCATTTCCTTAGCCTAGAGCTACTTTGAAATATGAAAGTTGTGTGTACTTTTATGTTTTCTTCTAAAGCGTAGTTTTATTCCAATTATAATAGCTATCAGTATGCAAAGTCATGGAGTCAAAAAAGGGAGGAAAATGCTTCTATTAAACTTTCATTACTGTCTCTCATAGATTGAAACTAGAAAGCTTGGTGGCTATGTGTGAATTGCTTTTAGTTCATATTTATGTAGAAGCATTTTTGAAAATGTTAGTGATCTAACAATAAGACACCTGAGAGTATAAAACAAGACCACGTTGATTGGATTATAGGCAAAGCTAAAAAAGTAATAGCCTCGTTATTTTTGTGCTAAGCATCCCCAGATTAAGTGACCCTTGCATCCAGCAGCTGAATAAATTTTTTTGCTGCCATTGCAGAGTAAGACATGTTGCACGCGTTTTCTACAGTTTCAAAAGTGGGTATATTTTTCATGCCTGTTATTTTGACATAAGCCTCAATTTTAATAGTATTTCAACAAAAATATGTTTTGGGAGGATTATTTTTATTATTGATAAGATTCTGACAATGATTGATGATTTATACTTCTAACCCATTCATAAATGCTTCAGTGCTTTGATTGGCTTTGGAAGTAAAACTAAGACCCAAGGTGAAATATTCTACTCTTTTGAAGCATGGCTTGGACCTATAAGAACAAAATTCAAATCAATAGCAACATAGCTTCAGTGTTACAATAACTGAAGAAGTGGTTATATTTTACCTCTTATATACAAATCTGACTCCAAAAAATACATATTATAATTTTCATAATTATTATGCTTTATATGACTGTATAGATAATTGTAATGCATGTTCCTTAGTTCTTCATGTGGTATTTTGAGGAACAAGCTAGATGTAAAATTGGTATCAGATGGTCAAAATAAAAATCATTGTTCTACTTCAATGGAATAATCTTGGTTGCTCACTTGATTTTATCTTACCTTCCATAGAGTAGTTAGAATTGAGCATCATCATTCCTTTGGGTCAACAATATGTAACAGACATAATTTTGATTTCAATTTTTATAAATAACAGAAAGAGAAGAATTTTGTTTGGAAAACGAAATAAGCAGTGTTAATATTTTCTAAGAAGAGGAGAGGTTTGACTATGGGATAGCAAATACATAGCAGTTTTGGTTTGGACATGCAGGGTGGAGGTCCACTTTGGAAATGTACGTATTTAAGAATTGTCAGTGAATATATGGTGTTTAAAGCCATGTGGATAGATGAGATAATCTGAAGAATAAATGTAGACAGATAAAAGATAAAATCTGAAGGCAGAATTTTGTGGGAATGAAACATAAAGAGGTCAATAAAGAAGGAGGATCTTGGCCGGGCGTGGTGTCTCACATCTGTAATCCTAGCACTTTGGGAGGCGGAGGCAGGCAGATCATGAGGTGAGGAGACTGAAACCATCCCGGTTAACACGGTGAAACCCTGTCTCTACTAAAATAGAAAAATTTAGCTGGGCGTGGTGGCATGCACCTGTAGTCCCAACTACTCGGGAGGCTGATGCATGAGAATTGCTAGAACCCAGGAGGCGGAGGTTGCAGTGAGCCGAGATGGCGCCACTGCACTCCAGCCTGGGCGACAGAGTGAGATCCGTCAGAACAAAACAAAACAAAACAAAACAAAACGAGGATGTTTTACATATATACCCAGTAGTGGGCTGATTGTTGGATCTCATAGGAAAAGAAATCAGTATATTGAGAACATAGCTGCACTCCCATGCTTACTGCAGTATATTCACAATAGCCAAGATACAAAATCAACCCGTGTCCAACAATGGGTAAATGGATGTATTAGTCAGTTCTCATGCTGCCATGAAGAAATACCTGAGACTGGGTAATTTATAAAGAAAAGAGGTTTAATTGACCACAGCATGGCTGGAGAGGACTCAAGAAACTTAAAATCGTGGTGGAAGGCACCTCTTCACAGGGGATCAGGAGATAGAATGAGTGCCAGCAGGGGAAATGCCAGATTCTTAGAAAACCATCAGATTTCTTGAGAACTCACTTGCTATCATGAGAACAGCATGGGGGAAACCACCTCCATGACTCATTACCTACAACTGCCTCCCTCCCATGATTTGGGATTATGGGAACTACAATTCAAGATGAGATTTGAGTGGGAACACAACCAAACCACAACAATGTATAAAGATAATGTGGTATGTATGCACAGTGGAATATTATTCAGTCATAAAAAAGAAACTTTGTCATTTGTCACAACATAGATGAACTTGGAGAACATTATTTTAAGTGAAATGAGCCAGATACAGAAACACGCTTTTGTATACTTCATGATCAGACACTTCATGGCTTCAATCACATGTGGAATCCAAAAAAAAAAACAAAAAAGTTCACATCATAGAACTGTGATTATCAGAGACTAGGAGGAGGAAACGGTGAGAATAAGGACAAGTTGGTCAATGGGTAAAAATTTACCATTAGATAGGAGAAATAAGCTTGGGGTGATTTTACTTAGATAACATGGAGGGATTGTTAGGCAGTGCTGAGACTTGATGAGATTTGTAGTCATGAATTTAAAGTGATTCCTTTCAGAATGGCTATGTATATTGCTCTAGTTGCATTTGGATGTATGAGTAGAGGCATAGTGTAAACAAAAGGAATGTGTGCAATCAGGGTAAAAGTTATGCAGGGCAAGGAGGGTAGATATCAAGGGAGTTGAGAGAATATGCAAGTTAATGATGATAATGTTGGAATGTAGAATCTTCTCTGGATAAAAATGATGCCAAACTTACAATGGAACTAACACACTAGATAAGTGGGTTGAAAGTCCTAGCAAAGTTAGAGAATTATGGAGCTAGAGATAGTAGAGCAAATGAATTGGAAATATAGAAAAAATAGGTGGAGAACAAGATACTTAAAATTGGCATAGTTAACATGTCAGGAATTTTGGCGTAATCAGTGATGCAAAGTCTGGTCGTGATGGTGAGATAAAGAGGGTTGGAACTGAAGAGGATAAGGGACTAAGAGGTCAAAGTGCTAAACAGGAGTAGTATAGACACAAAGACAGCAAGCCATGTACTAAAACCTTCATTGGCGTTTATTATATAGTACACGTATGTTAACAAAGAGGTTAATATATGTGTTCCTTAATGAAGGATGGCTGATAATGTCAGTGAGGAATACCTAATGTTAGGTATTTCTAAGAGGAATGGAGGGAGTAGAAAAATAAACAATGGCCTGGGAACGTAAGCTAGGATCAAGAAACACATTGAGTCTGGGCCCTGAGATACAATAGAAATATGAGAAAACCAAATCATCTCTTGAAAGGCTTCCAACTAATACAAGTGTGCTAAAGGGATGATACAAGGACTTTCACCAATGACAAACCAGGGGTCCCAGAAGTATGGAGAAAAGCTTTTGCTTAGGTTAGGAAAGGGAAATGAGTCAGAACAGTGTCTATGCAAAGCCACATAGGAATGAGGATCTAGATGAAGGTGTCTGACCTCTTGTAGTGACTGAGATAAATAAGAATGTAAGGCCCAATGTGATTAGTCTTTGCTGGACTCTTTGCCAAAAGTAGGTTGTCACTTTCTTGGGATTGGTCTGTAGCCAATGTGTTGACACCAGATGAAAATTACTGGGTTCAAGGAGACAAGAAAGATAGGTTGGAGAGCTTACCAGGAACACTAGTAGCTCTGAGGAATTCTTTAAAAACTGATCTGTGAAATGTTGGGGCTTAAGTAAAAAGCATTACTATATCTGTGGAACCAAGGCAACCTCCTTCAATCCTTCTGGGAGCATATTGGTGGAAGAAAAATTGAAGGACGATCTCACCAGGATCACTTGGAGTCTATGTTGTAGATGTTGTTAAGGTTTAAGGTTAGGGGATATCTGAGAAGGAGAGAACATATATTTCTCTATGGAGTCTGAGTCCTTGACTTTCAGTGATAACAATGGAAATACTTTACCTTGTTGGAAAATGTACATGATCATCCCTTTTGCCCCTGCAGATATTTTTCTTCTTTTCCCACCATGCTCTGTGCCCTGAGTGGCTGATTTGCATGAATTGCATCCTTTGTCTTCTAGATACTATCTGGGCTTGGCCAACAGAAGATTGGAGACAAAGAGGAAAACAAGCCCACAGTTTTATATTCCCTGTTACTCTCCCATGGGACTCTGCATGAGTGATTGTGTCTCATAACTGAAGAACACATAATCCATTATTTGGCCTTCTACACACAGCTTTTTTACTCTCCATTATCTGCTAATTGACCCTTGCCTTTGTTCCTTCAAGCCACCAGGTGTTCATATGTTCTACTAATTCTAGTCCTAGAATACTGTATTATACACTGTGGATTCCCTACACTCTGCGTACAGCTTTGCAAATAGTTTTCTTAAGTTACTTAATTTGAGTATAGTGTTTCCTATTAGAAGAATGGTAAATGCAATACCATAGTTATTTTCTGTTTCTATAACACAACATTACATATTGGATAATTTACAATAAACAGACCTTTACTGGCTTATGATTCTATAGGCTGGGAAGTCCAGAATTGAGGGACTGGCATCTGGTGAAGACATTAGAGCCCCATCATCTCATAGCAGAAGGTAGAAAGGCAAAAGACGGTGTGTGAGAGAGAGAGCATGAGTGCACACAGGAGAAGGCCAAATTTGTCCTTTTATAAGAAATTCACTCTCATGATAATGGCGCCAAGCCACTTATACAGGTGATTTTCCATGACTCAGACATCTCCCATTAAGTCATAATTCCCAATACCACTGAATAGAGGATCAAGTTTTCAAGACATGAACTTTAGGGGCCACATTGAAACCATAGCATGCAGCAAGTGGTATTAGGGGCAACACCAAGAAAAACGTTAAGTGAGATTCTGGGATTGGGTGTTTCATATATTTGAGAAATGATAGATAACCTTTTTGCTATGGAGAAATGGGGATGAATAAACCACAGTATGTGGTAGCATGCATATTTGCATGTGACATTCAACGAAGTCAGGTGGAAACAAAAATGTTCGGAGATCAAGGGCTGTGGTGATCTGTTACTACTGCCACATAGTGGCTATAGATTGTGGCCTCAGCTGGCTGTTATGAAGGCTATACAGCACAACCACCCTTTGACATACTGATGGTTTTTGATTAGATAGTCAATAAAGCTTGTTGAAATAATTACTAATACACAGTTGGAACTGCACAGCAATCATTATCTTATTATTGATTCGACTATATGTTCATTGCTTTAGGTGGGGGTAAAGGTTTTGGTGTTTAAGCTTGTAACGTCATCTGTGCTCTGGAACCTCAATTAACCTCGTTCAATTCTGATGTAAGATGTTAAACTAAGGCAATTCATTACTATGTAAACAAAACTTACCAGCATACATACCAATGATAAATTAAGAAAATGTCACATTTACTGTGCTATGGGCAACGTTGAGTGGCCCATTAAATTATTAGCTTTAGTAGACTGTTGCACAGCAAACTTTGTTGAAAAGGAACTATCTATCATATTAAATGTAATTTCTTCTATTTCTCTTCCCATTTTCTCCCTGGTTCCAGAAAACTAGAAGGTAGTATGGTACAGTTTGGATACTGACTCATCCATATATCTCTCCAGGACAAGTTAGTTTACTACATCTAAGTCATGTTTTTCTCATCTGCGTAACTTCATCATTATAGTGCCTTCTAGTGTTTTGGCAAGAATAAAAACAGGACAATGAATATGGCCAGCGAAGTGTCCAAACAATATACAATGTGCCCCAAATTTTACCTTGGGAAAATCACTCAAGCTTTATCATGGTCATTTATGACTTATGAATAGAATAAATTAGAACACATAGATTGATAATGCTGTAATAAGTGGGAGAAAATAGAAAGAGAGATTCTGGCATTCTGGAAATTATACAGTCTTTTAAAAATACTTAACAGCAGGAATCATTTGTTTTGCTAGAATGTTTACCTGAAATTACAAACATGTCATTTAGGCATTGTTATGGGTTAAACTGTGTCTCCAGAAAAAAATGGTATGCTGAATTTTAACTCCCAGTACCTCAGAATATGATATTATTTGAAAATAGGGTCATCGCAGATATAGTTAGTTAAGATAAGGTCACGCTGAAGTAGGAGTGGTCGCTAATCCACTTCGACTAACATCCCTGGGAGATGATTATGTGAAGACAGACACAGGGAGAACACCCTGTGATAATGAAGATGAAGATTAGAGTAATGCAGCTGCAAGCCAAATAATACCAAAGGTTGCTGGCAACTACTGGTAGCTAGGGAGAAGCAAAGAGGGATTCTCCCTACACATTTCAGAGGGAGCATGACCTTGACAGCAACTTAATTTTGGACTTTTAGACTCTTTGAAATAATAAATGTTTGAAATAATAAATGTTGTTTTAAATCACTCCATTTGTGATGCTTTGTTATGGTATCCCTAGGAAACCAATACGGACCTAAAGGTTAGATACAAATACAGTAGTAGAGATCAGTGGGAAATATCTTTTAGCACTCTGCCTAGCTGTACAGAATCACTCACATAGGCATGGTCCCCCACCATTTAAGGAGGTGACAATTGCAAGCACAAAATATATCCCACATGGAACAGAGATTATAGCATTTCTCTGATGTAAAGCCTGTGGAATTTGGTTAGTTTTGGGTATTTTTCTTTAATTTTTTTCTGTTTTCTCCCTATCATTTAACTAATTAGATACTGGTTTCAGATATCTTTCTTATTTCTTATCATGACTATTATTCAGTCCAAATGATGATTTAGGCCAATTTAAAATATTTGATTATAGCTTCCTCAAAGACAATGGCTCAACTCATCCTACATTCCAAATTTAGAACTTTCAAAATAAATAAAAATTAATGGCTCTGGTGATCACCAAAAAGAACAATAAATACATTTATTAATGTATTTACTTTTTTGAGATGGAATCTTGCTCTGTTGCCCAGGTGGGAGTACAGCGGCACGATCTCGGCTCACTGCAACCTCTGCCTCCTGGGTTCAAGCAATTCTCTGCCTCTGCCTCCCGAGTAGCTGGGATTACAGGTGTCCACTACCATGCCTGGCTACTTTTTTGTATTTTTAGTAGAGATGGGGTTTCACTGTCTTGGCCAGGCTGGTCTTGATCTCCTGATTTTGTGATCCACCCACCTTGGCCTCCCAAAGTGTTGGGATAACAGGCCTGAGCCACTGCATCCGGCAATACGTTTATTATAAAACTTACTATCTTAATAAAGAAATGATGTTTTATAGCATTCCCCTCTTTATTATTC
The DNA here is from genome assembly GCF_001698545.2 of Rhinopithecus bieti. Taxonomy (NCBI): domain Eukaryota; kingdom Metazoa; phylum Chordata; class Mammalia; order Primates; family Cercopithecidae; genus Rhinopithecus; species Rhinopithecus bieti. The sequence goes on along the minus strand of NW_016805944.1, from coordinate 2,412,921 downwards.
TTCATCACCATCAGAAAAACTCACAAAAGAAAGAAAGTGTGCATTGTTATACTTAGAAAATAATTTTCAAAGTGGGGGTACATTGCTAAATATGCATGTTGTTTAGGTCAGACATATTGAAGAGTCATAATTTGAAGATAAATATTAAAACATCTTTTTAATTAGTTAAAGGCATTTCTGCAAATGCCTGGGGATCATTCGTATGCTGACACTTACGCTGACACTAGAGTGCTTTTTGGATGATCTTCATGGGAGAATGTTCTCGAGATAAGTGCACTTTGGAGAAAGTACAATAGTGCCAATATTGCTAAATTATAAAAGGTTTAATGTAGTTTCCATAGGAAAAACCCTGTGGAATATTCCTGGCAAGATAATTTGGGAAGATAATCAAGCCACATAGACTAGAAGATCAGTCAGGAAGGAAATCAGATGTAAATGGGAACCCCAGGAATCTGAATCATTTAAGTATGCTTGCTTTATTTACAAATGGACTGAGAAAAGTGTTTCTTTAAATAAAAAGTAGTTTTCCAAGGGAAAGATTAAATATCCTTAACACAGAATAAGAATAAAGAAACAAATGCCAAACATTCAGCTACAACAAACTGTGAAATTAGTTTTCCTCTGCCTAATGGAGAACAAATGGTTTTCCATGTTTATTACTTATCAAGCACATTCCTCAGGGAATAATTTATTCCCACGAAAGCTATGAGTGACCATTTTGTATTAGGCTTACTTCACCAAAATAGAATTCTAGCTTCCACACTTTTAATTCAATAATAATGTGCGGTCTTTTACAAACGCAGATGATAAAGTAGTTTTTAACAGTATTTTCCAGGCCAGGCTCTGTGGCTCATGCCTATAATCCCACTTTGGGAGGCCGGGGCTGGCAGATTGCCTGAGCTCAGTAGTTCGAGACCAGCCTGGGCAACAAAGTGAAAGCTCATCTCTACTAAAATACACACACGCACACACACACACACACACACACACACACACACACAATTAACTGGGCATGACAATGTGAGCCTGTAGTCCTAGCTACTGGGGAGGCTGAGGCAGGAGAATTGCTTGAACCCGGGAGGCGGAGGGTGCAGTGAGCCGAGATCATGCCACTGCACTCCAACCTGGGCAACTGAGGCAGACTCCATCTCCAAAAAAAAAAAAAACAAAAAACAAAAAAATCCCCGGATTTTCCAGGACAATGCAACCCAGAGCGTGGTGTACAGACTAGGGCAGCTCTGCAAGTTATTTGTTACCAGGATGCGGTTAGTACAAAAATTACAAGTTTAAAAAACTTATCTAGCAATTGGACATTCTCACAATAGCTAAGCCTGTGGTCAGTGGACTCTTCTTGAATAGGTTCTAGACCAATTCGGGGTTGTTGAACTTAAATGATGAGTTCCACACAGCAAGAATTACATGCTAATCATGCACAGTTGGACCATGTATTTGTCTGTGCCAGGAAAGAAAAAATATGTCTGTATTATATATAGTTTGAAAGTACTAGTATATTAGGAATAGCACGGAGTTTGAAGTCATAGAGATCTTGAATCAAATCTAACACTACATTTTTTTAAATCTCATGTGATCCTGAAAGAGTTTCTTAAATTTACAAATGAAGATGGTAATATTTATCTCAGAGGATCATTGAGATCCTCATATGGAATAATTTGACTGTAAATAACACAGTTATTCACCAGTAATTGTTTGGTATGCAACTAATTTTATTTCCCGCACTTCCTTTTCCACTGAGGAGGACAACACTATCCTACCCAGGATGGCTAAATCTAGTTTTTTTTTTTTTTGGAAAAACAGCATGATGTATAATGGAATCAGTAAGGTGCAACAGTCAGTAACTCTAGATTAAAATTACCTGTACAATAATAGAGGAACCATAGCATACTAAATACCTGTCTATATGTAAATAAAGAATCTAACATTTGTGTCATATTTTGTTTTATTTTATTTTATTTTATTTTATTTTATTTTATTTTTTGAGACAGAGTCTTACTCTGTCACCCAGTCTGGAACATAGTGGCATAATCTCAGCTCACTGCAACCTCCGCCTCCCGGGTTCAAGTGATTCTTGTGCCTCAGGTTCCCAAGTAGCTAGAATTACAGGTGCACGGACCATGCCAGAATAATTTTTGTATTTTTGGTGAAGACGGGGTTTCACTATGTTGGCCAGGCTGGTCTCAAACTCCTGAACTCAAGTGATTCACCGGCCTCAGCCTCCCAAAGTGCTGAGATTACAGGTGTGAACCACCGTGCTCAGCTTTAAATCATCTTTTTATCAGAGTCAAATAAATGCATCACCAACCAGGTCTTCTGAAATCCTTCCTAACATATTTCCATGAACTTTATTTTTCCTTCCAATCAAGCTGTGAGCATTAGTAAAGGTATAATGTTATCCCTTTCGCTCCAAACCACTACTTAATTCACATGAAAACGTGAATAAAATTCAAATGTATCAGATTGATTAAAACTTATCAGGATTGCCCACATTTTCTATACATTTTTAGATATTTCTGAATATAGACTCCAATGTTCACATATTTATTTACTCCTCGCTTGTATTATGTTGATACACATGTAAAATGAACTGATTGGGGCCAGGAAAGATTGTCACAATCTATGTCAATTAAAGCTCATTTTAGAAATATAAAGTACTTATCAAGAAATGCAAGACAATAACCTGAAGCCTAATATGACAAAAACAACACAGAATTTGACTAATATGTAAAGATGAGATCATCATGCAATCCAAGAAGAGGCAAGGCAGCCTCCACCAATGAGAGGGACAATCACCTGTGACTCCCAGTCCTGGAATGCCAACTATGTTAAATTTAGCAATACACAACTTAGAAGCCTGAAGGTAAAGTTCAATGAATTAATATGACTTTAAGATATCTGTTAAAGTCAAGAGAGCTCTAAGGTTACTTATATCTTTCCTCTATAGGTCCTACTCTTTGTCTTGAAAACAAATATTGGAACTCATCTGAGTAAAGGGTATGACTGGGAACTTCTCAGGAAAAGAAATACAGATGGCTAAATAAATATATAAACCATGTCCAATATTTCTCATATTAAAAGAAAAAATTAAAATGGTAATGACATTTCTTACATTTTACATTAGTAGAAATTAAAATGTTCAATAAAGTAAAAAGTACGGGAAGTTCCAGTGAGAGACTGAAATTTTCACCATGTTGATAGGTCCAGTGGACTACTGAATGTTTATGTTTCTCCAAAATTTATCTGTTGAAATCCTAACTCTCAGTGTGATGGTGGTAGAAGATGGGGCCTTTGGGAGGTGATTAGGTCATGAAGGTGGAGCCTTCATGAATGGGATGGGTGCCCTTATTAAAGAAACCCCAGAGCTCTTACCACTATGTGAAGACACAGCAAGAAGACGGCCATCTATGAACACACTACATCTGCCTTGAGATTGGACTCTCCAACATCCAGAACTGCAAGAAATAAATCTTCTTTAAGCCAACGACGCTATATTCCTGTTAGAGCAGCTCAAACTGACTAAGACAGTAGGAATAAACATTGATGGAGCCATTTGAAAGGAAAAGAAAAAAGTAGTATCAAATTTTAAAATGCAAATGTCCTTTGACATAGAAACTCCATTGTTAGGAATGTACTATAAAATAATATTGCAAAAAGTTGGCAAAATACATACACGAGGATATTGATATCATTGCTTATGGTATGATAAAAAACTGAATAGTCTAAATATCTACCAAGATGAAACAAGAAAAACAAATTATGATACATCATAAAAAATGTTTGAGTTGCACGCATCAACCCATTCCAGTAAATATGTGGTACGTGTGTGTATGTGTGTGTGTGTGTGCACACGTGCATGCATGTGTTTGCATGTTTTGTAGGGGAAATTGTCCATAAGAGTTCCTTCAGGAAACAGATGGCACCTTCAGAATAGGATAATTTGAAGAGTATTTGATAAAAGGACTTTTTCAAGGAGTGAGCACAGTGTCTGGACACAAAGACCAGTGCATACTCTGGGGCCAGTTTCTGTGGAGCCCTTTTGATTTCTAGGCCTGATGTAAGGCAGCAGGCAGCAATAACCAGAACCCAGACATGGAGAGACTAATGGAGAGATTTAAGAGAGGCCTGTCTGTCTCTCTTAAATTTATCAAAATGTTAACTATGGTCATCTAGTAAAGTGAGATTTGAAATGAATTTTACTCGATTATTTTCATAGTTTATTTTTGTTATTGCAGTGCATATACCTTTTTAATTTAGAAAAGGCAATAAAGATATTTTCTTTGTAAAAACAACAAAATAAAATTGCTGGTAGTCCACAAGACAAAGATAGTTGAAAGAAGACTTAATCCAAAGCTGGGAGTCGTTTTTTTCTCAACCCCATTTAAGCCTACTTGATTTTCGGTACCTCATGCAGTCTTTGTCTAGCACTTTGTAGCAAAAGAAACCAAACAAAGGAAAAGCTGAGAATTAAGAAGGGCGTTCCTCCAATGCTGCAGAATCAGAAGGGATGAGAATTAAACACTCAAAAGCTATTTCCACTTAACCTCAAGTTGTGAGTCAGAATAAACAGTACATTAGAACTCTGTTTTCTCCAAATGGATAGAGATGATTCACTACAATGATTTGTAGAAAGTTCATGGATCCCTGGACAACACAGGGCTGGTAAGAGGGTCAGGAATAGAAAAATCACATTTGTATTAAAAATGCTCAATATGAGTTGCATCTAAATAAAGGCTGATAAAAATTTCAGATTTGTTTTCCAAGAAAAAATGTATTGTATGTGTATGCAACAACCAGTGATAAAGCAGGGATGTGAAGTGTTTAAATCTCAGCTCAAACTGATATCCATGACCTTGAAAGTCCATCACATATATGTAGATCAGTATAACCACCAGCATGAGAAATAGTACAGTCAGATAAGGTGAAAACTCTGCAGGAGATGAAGCTTTTGATTTTTTTCAGGTGTTATAAATGAATTGCTAACCTGGTTTTCTTTAACATAATTTTAAGAATATCTAAGAGAGATTCAGTATAGAGTACTTGTAGGTCTCACCCTTTTCTCCTTGTGTGATCCTGTGTGCTCAGCATTACATAAGGGGGAGGCAGGGCACTATCAAGATTAGGGTTATGGGAAGGCTTTCTTGTAGAATGATATCTAAGTTGACAATCAAAGAATGTGGCAGTGTGGCATACTGGTTTAGCAATTAAAGGATTCTAAAACCATACAGCATAGGGTTGACTGCCTACTCTGAGATATATTATTAGCTTTGTGACTTTGGACTAGTTACTTAAGTTTTCTGTACCACTGTATCTTCTTTCATAAAATAAAAATAATGATATCTGCTAAATGGAGCTATTGAGAGGATTAATAGAGGTAACACACATCAAGTAATCATAACAGTGTCACTATAAGTGTTAGTTATTTTTAAATAGGTGTAAAATGGAATGAATCCTCTTTTAAGGAGTGGGAAAAACAGCGTGCGGGAGGGCTCTGAGAAAAGAGAGGGCTTGGAGCTTTTGAAAATCTGAAAGAGGGGTCATGGGAAGACCAGGTACCTATATGGATAGTAAGTAGGGTTAGCTCAGGGAGAACCTTTTTAGGTTAGGTAAGGGTTTGGAATATTGTCCAAATGGCAGTAGCAAGACATTAAAAATACTTATCAAGAAAGTTAAAAAAATCAGATTTGAATTGTAAAATGGTCATTTTCCCCATAACTGCAAAGCCTGTTTGGACTAGGTCAGTGGGGATTCGAGTGAGGACCCCTGTAAGGACGTTTTTGTGATAGCCGGGGCTAGACCTCATGATAAGTTGGACTATGGTATGGTAGATGAGATGGACATTAGTAGAAATATCTTGTTCAGCTTACTAAAATCAATTAAACTAATGTCTTTTAAAATCAATTAAATTAAAAAAAATTTTTTTTTAGTTTTCTTTTTAAAATTTAAAAAATTTACTCATCCTTAAACTATAACTGAATTTATAGATCTGACTGGAATTGTATTCATAAATTCCACCACTCCACATAGTTAAGTCACCTAGAATATGAAAACCAACCTTACACTTCCCCACCATATCACAATCCAACTTTCATGTCACATTATGTTATGAGGCCATTGATGGTTGTAACTATTATTTATTTCTCTAACTCCCGTACTCAGTACAGTGCCTATACAGCTTCCCTTTTCCCCAAACAATCAAAATTTCCTGGTGTGTTCATTTTCTATTGCTGCTATAATAAATCACCATAACTTAGTGATTCAAAACAAAAAATAATAATTATCTTACAGTTAGAAGGTCAGACGTCCAAAGTGGGTCTGTAGCATTTATGGAGGTTGTAAGGGAGAATCTTTTATCTTGTCTCTCCAGCCCCTACAGGCTGCCTGCACTGCTTGGCTCCTGGCCACATCATTCCAAACTCCGCTTCCATCATCACATGTCTGAATCTGACCCTCTTGCCTCTGTCTTAAAAGAACCCTTGTGTAATTACATTGGACCTGTCTGGATAATCCAAGATAATCTTCCCCCTCAAGATCTTTAACTAAATCACATCTGCAAAGTCCTGGTTGTAATGCAAGGTAACATGTCATAGATTTTAGTGTTTAGCACATGGTCATCTAGGGCAGGAAGTGTTATTCTAACTCCCCCAGGAGGGATTAGCATTGAAGCAGAACTTACCAGAGCAACTCTGATAAATAATCTGCCTTTAGTATTAGAATATTATCACACTATAAATTATCAAAAATATTTACTAAGTGAATTAATTTAAGAAATCCTACCTCATTAAATTCTATTGATATGAATATCACTCACTTTGTTCGATAATTCATATACCTACCCTTGTTTTTTATTTCTAAATTCAGGTCCTTATTTTATATCTCATTTATATAATCTCTGCCTCCATCCTGACCACCACACATACCCATCCCAAATCCTTTCTAAGAACGTCTAAATGCTCGTTAAATTGAGATCTTTCTTGTTTTTTCTTATTTTTCTTCCCGAAGGACTAAAACACTTTTTTGCCTATTTAATAAATAAATACTACCTTTTCCCAAATCTTTTTGAAAGGAAATACCTGCTTGACTGTCTTTCTGCCTAACATTTGCTTACAATCTTCCCATCACATGCTGTGTGCATCTGCCAGAATTGCTAATTTTCCTCTTTATTTTCTGCTTTGCAGAAATTTATTTTTTTAAAACCCCAACATTTAAAAGATGTTTTTTAATTTAATTTTCTATCTCATGACTGTCCACCAAGCTGCCTTTTTTTTTTTGATATGGAGTCTCACACTCTGTCACCCAAGCTGGAGTGCAATGGGGTGATCTCGGCTCACTGCAACTTCCACCTCCCGGGTTCAAGCTATTCGCCTGTCTCAGCCTCTCAAGTAGCTGGGACAGACTATAAGTGCATGCCACTATGCTTGGCTAATTTTTGTATTTTTAGTAGAGATGGGGTTTCACTATATTGGCTTGGTTGGTCTCAAACTCCCGACCTTGTGATCCGCCGGCCTCGGCCTCCCAAAGTGCTGGGATTACAGATGTGAGCCACTGCTCCTGGCCCAAGCTGCCTTTCAAAGGGTAAGCTGCATGCTTATTGTTGTCATAAAAGCCGTTAAAATTTTCAGAATAACTTCTGGAGCACTTTCATGACACCAGCTAATTGCTGGCATTAACATCTGGCCCGTTTCCACCCTGAACAGCAGCATGAGTACAGATGAAAGGCGGGTCTCTAGAGCTAAAATGTGTGGCTCTAACATCCAGCCCCACATTACTAACTTCTGTGTGCTGGTGGGTTTTATGGTAACACAAATTTGGTTAAGTCAATACATGTAAAGAACACATTGGCCCTGGTTAATCAAAGCATTAAAATAGTAATGTTATTTTTGGTACACCCTATGATTATGCTTGTACCCATAGCTTTAATTTCTACCAATGTACTTGGGTTTACCTGGAAATCACTGAAATTGATCCCGTGAATGTAGTAGTTGTTTTTAGGTGTCACCTTTCTAACCACCTGCAAAGGCTGTCCTCACATTTTGTAATGCTTTTGGTATTAGCTGACAGTATTTACTGCAAATCACTCAATCATAGAAACATGATATAAAAAATATACATCTACACAACTCATCATTAATATTTTTCTTACTCTTATTGCTATGAATTATTTTTATTGCCTATCATAGAGCCAGGCCTTGTAATAAGAGCTTCATGTATCTTGTTTAGTCAAAATGCATTTAATCATAACATCTAATGTATGTTTATCATCAGCTTCTGAAGATTTGTTATTAGTGTTTTTCACTACGGATCTTTCAACTATTTTCAATTTAAGGCTAAGGAATGCTTTCAATCTGGCTTGCTTCGGCAACTTTTATTATCAAAACATTTTTCCGGAGTCAGCATTTATGAATTACTTTTCACTGTGTTCAGTCATCAAGAGCCTTTTAAATAGAACAGTTGGCATAATCATTTTAGTAAAAGGCACATTTCTGGGTAATAAGTGACCCTAAAACATTTACAAGTTAAAGAGACTCTCATGCAGGAAGAGACAATCTAATGCAGTTTTTTAATATAATCAAGGAGAAACTGTTCTATATTGTTGTAACCTGGATGTCGTCAGGCCTCCGCAGTGTAGGGCTGAAAAATGTGGCCACTGAGAGACAAATTTTGCCTTCACCTATCTATAACCACCAGTTCCCTACAAGGTTTCTCGTCATCCCCTTTTTGTTCACATCCCTACTCACAGCCCCCTGAGGGTCATCTTGGCAAGTGCATTTTTAACTCCTCTGAACAATCTTCCCATGACAACAGCAGGAAGATCTTGTAAATTCTGCTATCTGTAGATTCTGCTAAGCTCTGCCTTGCTATTAGCTATGGCCATTTTACTAGGCAGCATGGACCCTTGTAGTAGGTGTTTTAACTCCCACAGAGCATCCTTGACCTTGCTAGGCATTCACAAAATACTTTGTCTTTGGGGACTGTATTAGTTTCCCAGGGCTGCCATAATAAAGCCCTATGTACTGGGTGCCTTAATAAAACAGAAACATATTCTCTTATAGTTCTGGAGACTAGAAATCTGAAATGCGAGTGTTGGCAGGATTGTGCTCTCTCTGAGTAGTCCAGGAAGAATCATTCCACATGTCTTCCTAGCTTTTCACCATTGCTGGCAATCTTAGGCATCCCTTGCTTGTAGGACACATCGCTGCAATCTTCACCTTCATTGCCACTGTTTATTGCCACTTCATTGCCACTATATATGCCACTTCACCTTCCTTCCTCTGTTTATGCATCTGATCTGTATCCAAATCTCCTTCTTTTTTTTTCTTTTCTTTTTTTTTTTTTTTTTTTTTTTTTTTTTTTTTTTTTTTTGACTGAGTCTTGCTCTGTCACCCAGGCTGGAGTGCAGTGGCACAATCTCCGCTTACTGCAAGCCAAACCTCCTTTTAAAGACACCAGTCATTGAATTAGGGTCCACCCTAACCCAGTGACTTAATCTTAACTTGACTATATCTGCAACACTATACTTAAAAAATATTACATTCCAATTACTGATGCTTCGTAATTAGAGTCATCTTTTCTAGGGACAAAACTGAACCCAATACAGGAACCAGGAAATCTTAAATAAGTATTTCTTGAGAGCTTACTATGTGCCTGGCAGTCTTAGCTCTCCAACTGGGCATTGTCACTGCCACTCCTATTCCTGTCTACTTCTCTCCCTACCAAGCGCCACAGTTCCCCTACTATCTTCTTGGGGAGCAGCTAGACCCCTAGTACATGGGTGCCTTTCAGATTCCGGGGATACATGGGGTCAACAGGAAAAGGACAAAACTATGTCTCTCTCTCTTTTGTAATCGGTTCAGTAAAGAAAGTAGAGAAGCAGTGCTGTTTGTGCCTAAGAATCTTACAGAATCTTTCATCACCTAGCTACTTCCTTTCTTCCCTCTAGTCTTCATTCACTCGAGGGCGTAAATGTGATTGAATGGGTGGGACCTGGGGCAAGGACAAAGTTAAATGAAACACTTAGGATATATTCAGGGATGAAAACAAATAAAAAGGCAGCAACAAAAAAGCATTCTCTGACCCTGCGGTTTTAAAACTGGCTTGAGATTGTTTTCCCAGTGTCTTCTCTTGGGAAAGAGTCTCAGGCTCTCTTTTCAATGGACTCTTCCTGTGCTGTGCCTGTATTCAGTTTGTACTCACTATTTCTGTAATTAGTAACATTCAGCCTTCTGGACAATCAACTTCACCTCAGACTATCAGCACTATCTCTCCTGTGAGACGTACCAGTGGATTTCAATATTGAGCAAATGCCTAATACCATATTTTGAAACCGCAAGCCCTAATGAAGACAGCACTCAATTTTAACATAACATCTTCTAAAAAAGGACTGAAAATGATAATGATTATTGAGAGCTAACTGCTTGCTAGATGCTAGAATTAGTTATATATGTACATTAGCTGATTAGATCCTCATGAATATATATC
>NW_016805944.1:2387191-2402092 GCF_001698545.2 Rhinopithecus bieti | reverse complement strand
ATATAGAGAGAGAGAGAGAGAGAGAGAGAGAGAGAGAGAGAGAGAGTTGTTATGTCCAATGCACAGTTTAGGAAACTGATGTTAACTTCCATGAAAATCTGATATAACTTACATGAAAAAAGGCTAGATAGGCCTAGTGCTCACACCTGTAATCCCAGCACTTTGGGAGGCCAAGGCAGGTGGATCACGAGGTCAGGAGATCGAGACCATTCTGACTAACACGGTGAAAACCTGTCTCTACTAAAAATACAAAAAATTAGCCAGATGTGGTGGCAAGCACCTGTAGTCCCAGCTACTTGGGAGGCTGAGGCAGGAGAATCACTTGAACCCAGGAGGTGGAGGTTGCAGTGAGCCAAGACCTCGCCTCTGTACTCCAGCCTGGGTGACAGAGCAAGACTCCATCACAAAAAAAAAAAAAAAAAGTTAGATAAATGTCCAAGGTCACATAGCTAGATTACTGACCTATCTTATTGGTTGTTAACACGTTTTGCATTTTGCTTTCATCATTATCATTCATGTAACACAGTCTATAGGATGCTTAAAACTATATACTATAAATACCTTGTATGATATTTATTTTTAAAGTTGATTAACAACTACTAAATAAAATATACCTTTGATTCCTTAAGATGCTATATGTGGAAATGAACCAGATGTGGAAACTTGTGCTGGCAAACAGCAAGAGTTCCATATTCATGTTTACTGCTGAATTTAAAGGCACATCATCCTAGAATGTGTCGCTTTCATAATCAGCAGTTGAATTGTTTTACACACAAATTGCATCTCCCAATGTAATGTATACATTGTTATCCTCACAACTAAGGTTCATGCTTTGTTGACTTCTCCATCTGGGGATGTATGCAAATAGTTTTTACATGCACACATAGATTTTCCGAACTCAGATCCAATTTATTGGTATTAGCATGTGTTTTCATCCTCCAATATGCTGAAAGAGACAATTTATGCTGGATAGTTTGTAAAAAGAGAATTAGATGGAGATTCAGAACGAGAAATGCCTCTGTGGGTTAATGTATTTCCTCATTCTGCCTCTTCTTTTTTCCTTTTTAATTTTTTGAAAATGGTCAAATAAGGCTAAAGCATAACACTGGGCAGCTTTATTTGTTTGACATAATTACTAATTTGTTAGCAATCTCTTATTTATGATGTACTTTTTTCTTTATTTTCTTTTTTCTTTTGCTTTTTTCCATTTTGAAGTAACATCACTCATCTTAGGCAGCATCTAAAAGAAAGTGCATGCCCTCAGTTTCCAAATTGATGACCCTCCCCACCAGTTAAGGAGCTCTGCCTTCAACAAATACATCATGATGTGACAATGATTCATAGCAGTTCTTTTGAATAGCTTTTATTATAATGCATTCATTCAACACTCAACTACACCTTCAGTACTGGGCATTGATTATGTGTCAAGCACTCTGGCAAATATTAGGTGATATTTAGATGATTTAAAATCATTCAGACCTGTGGAGTTTCCAGTTCTTACTGTGTGACTGAGATTTGAACTCTATAAGAATAGAGATAGTCCTAAGTTTGAGATTAATTATAGGGCAAGAGATAAATGTTTGTCTCAAATAATATGAGTAGTTGACAGTGGACAAGCCATTCCTCTTGGTCCCTTAGGATCCATTTTCTTCATTTGTAAAATAAGATTGAGACTTGATCTTGGAAGCTTCCTTCTAAATCTGGCATTATGTGATTCAAATGAATCAATTGTTCACACAATTTCACCAATCTGTTTATGTTTTTAACTTCCTATGTAAAGTTTTTTTAAAATTAACAAAACACGTCAAATTATTGGTTATTCTGAAAATTTTAGTTACTACCAATGCTTACAAAAAGGGAAACCAGCAGTTACCAATAATAGTACATTCCAGAGACGGTTAGTCAACAATTGAGTCTTTTCCTTCACCCCGTTCTATAATTTTATGAGAAATAAACTGTAACAAGAAATGTTTATAATAAAATAACAAAACACTTTTTTTTGACTGTATGAATATCTCTGTCTGGCCCTCAAGTTTGTGTAGTGGTTTTTATTTTTTTTTTCTGCATTTCTCTAGAAGTCCATGGCATCCTTTCAGGTTCTGCCTTTGGGTGAAGAGAGCAGAAGGAAAAACATAAGCTGTCAGATCATAGAGTGAATGAGATCTTCCCACCAGATTCGAGGGAGATCTGGAATACAGGGTTATGTGAGTAATAAATGCAATACTGAGAGATAATCAAGATTAATTCCATGACTACTATCTGGGGATCTTTATGAAAAGACCATTTCACAGTCCAGGATGAGAAAATTGAGAGGAAATATCTTGGGAAAAAAGGTTCTTCTTGAGCTCATTTGAACACTTACTGATTTTGGCTGTCTGAGCTGATCAGGAGTCAGGGAAGCACCATTTACTCAACAGTGACTTCTAGGAAAACGACTCACAATGAAAATAAATGAAGGTCTGTGTTCAGGCCAAGAGAAACATTTGCTCAGTTGGAAAGTCTGTCAGGTAGAATATATGCCTGCTCACCTCAGAATTCTGTGCTCTAATCATCATGTATTTAATTGTATGATAACAGAGGGTATATTGTTGCATACCCAACTTTGGTACACCTTTGTAATTTTTAAACCTTCCCTTAACTTAGAAAACTCTTCCCGCTTTTGGTGAGTACTCTTTTCTTAATTTTCTGAAATGTTACTGTTTTGTATTTCTATTTTATTTTATGTTGTTGTGTTTTGTTCCCATTTTGTTTTAAAGACAGGGTCTTGCTCTGTTGCCCAGGCTGTAATGCGGTGGTGTGGTCTCAGCTCACAGCAGACTCAACCTCCTAGCCTCAAGTTATCCTGCCATCTCAGCTTCCCAAGTAGCTGGAACTGCAGGCATGCATCACCATGCCTCACAACATTTCTTTTAATTTTCATAGAGACAAGGCTTCACTAGATTGCCTAGGCTGGTCTCAAACTCCTGGCCTCAACTGAACCTCTTACCTCTTCCTACCAAAGTGCTGTGATTAAAGGTGTGAGCTACTGTACCAGGACTATTTTTATTGTTTTTAACTTGCCCTTCCTTTGCCATCATCCATGAACAAAATATAAGTGTAAAGTATATATAGACAGGCATTCTCTTTAAGAAAGGTAAATGATAGTCATGGATGATGTTTTGAGGGATGCAGAGGGACAGATTACTCCTTAGAAACCATTCTTTTGGCTTTTCCTTCTGGCAAAAAGAAAATGCTGCCACATTTTTGTATCAATCCAGATGTTTTAGAACTGCCTTTAGATATTGATGAGAATACTGTCTCTCTCTTTGCATGTGTGTGTGTGTGTGTGTGTGTGTATGTGCGCTTGTGTACGTGTCTTGACCTAAGAAACTCTGTATCTATAAGAAACATTTTTTCAATTCCTATAAATGGTTGAATACAAATCATTCCTCTTAAGAATTAAAATAAAATAAAGAACAACACCCTGCCCATAGTATTTGACGATACTTAAAATCATTCCCTCTCCAAACCACTTTTACTCGGCTTCATCCTCCAGCACGCCACTGAAGCTTTCTTTTAAAAGGTGCAAAAGTCTCTTTTCTATCCTTAGCCTGCTACACTTCTTTGCAACATTTGAAATTGATGATGACTTCCTTCTTCTTTAAGCACTCTTCCCTCAGGTTCTGGGAAGTTGGTCCCTTCCATGCTTCCTCTTATCTGTCAGGAAGTTTCTTACTCTCTTGCTTTCCCTTTCTATAACCATGCCATTTAACCAATTTTTGTGGCAGATGGAGCATTATCAAGAAAATTGCATGGTCATAGCATCTACTCAAGAATTTCAGAAGGATAATATTTATATAAGCAAAGTTTTTAACGATAGTGAATAAACAACTCTGAACTGTTCACCAAAATGTATTTACATTTCATGGTAAAAATCTAATTGTATTTTACAATATATTCTAAAGCTTCAGAAGAATTGAAGCTTCCTCATGACTCTACCCCCAGACCTGTTTTCTTCTCACTCTATATTATCTCCTCAATTAACGTCATGGGTTCAACTAGAAGTTCTCTGATTTTGATTCAAACATCTGGAGAATTTTTCTTAACTTTAAATTCTCTGTATCTCATGGGCCCATTTTAGGTATTTTTATTTTTATCTATTAACTTATGAATGTATGTATTTATTTACTTCTGAGACAGGGTCTCACTCTATCACCCAGGCTGGAATGCAGTGGCATGACCATGACTCACCGCAGCCCCCACCTCCTGGACTCAAGTGATCCTCCCATGTCAGCCTTCGAAGCAACTAAGACTAAAAGTGCATGCCACCATGCCTAACTAATAATGTCTTGTTTGTAGTGACATAGTCTCACTATGTTGCCCAGGCTGGTCTTAAATTCCTAGGTTCAAACAATCCTCTTGCCTGGGCCTCCTAAAGTGCTGAGACTACAAGTGTGAGAAACTGTGTCCAGCTTCAAGTCCTCATTTTAAAATACTGGTGGACTTTCCTCTAATATCTGGAACAAAACAAGGGTGTCCACTTTCACCAGTTATTCAACATAGTACTAGAAGTTCTAGTTAATGCAGTCAGACAAGAGAAAGCAATAAAGGATATCCAAATTGGAAAGGAAGAAGTCAAATTATCCTTGTTTGCAGATGGTATGATCTTATATTTGGAAAAGCCTAAAGACTCCACCATGAAACTATTAGATTGATAAACACATTCAGAAAAGTCGCAGTATACAAAATCAACCTGTAAAAATTGGTGGCATTCCTATACTCCAACACTGAACAATCTGAAAAAGAAATAAAAAATAGTAATCCTGTTTACAGTAGTTACAAGTAAAATTAGATAACCAGGAATTAACTTAACTAAGGAAGTAAAAGCTCTCTACAATGAAAACTATAAAACATTAATGAAAGAAATTAAAGAGGACACAAAAAAGTAGAATAATATTCAATGTTAACGAATTGAAAGAATCAATATTGTTAAGATGTCCATACTACCCAATGCAATCTACAAATCCAATGCATACCTATCAAAATACCAGTAATATTCCTCACAAAAATAGAAAGAAAAAACCCTTAAAATGTGTATGGAACTGCAAAAGACTCAGAATAGCCAAAGCTATCCTGAGCCAAAAGAACAAAACTTAAGGAATCACATTACCTGACTTCAAATTATGCTACGGAGCTATAGTAATCAAAACAGCATGGTCCTGGCATAAAAACAGACATATAGCCCAATGGAATGGAATAGAGAACCTAAAAAGAAATCCATACACCTACAGTGACTTTTTTTTTTGACCAAGCTACCAAGAACACACTTTAGGAAAAACAGTCTCTTCAATAAATGGTGCCAAAAAAACTGGATATGTATATGCAACAGAATGAAGCTAGACCCCTATCTCTTGCCATACACACAAAAACATCAAATCAAAATGGATTAAAGACTTAACTCTAAGACCTCACACTATAAAACTACTACAAGAAAATATTGAGGAAGCTCTCCAGCACATTGATCTGGGCAAAAATTTCTTAAGCAATACGTCACAGGCAACCAAAGCAAAAATTTACAAATGTGATCACATGAAATTAAAAAAACTTCTGTACAACAAAGAAAACAATCAACAAAGTGAAGAGATGACTTACAGAATGGGAGACAATATTTTCAAACTACACATCTGTATTAGTTCATTTTCACATTGTTATGAAGAAATACCTAAGACTGAGTAATTTACAAAGAAAGAGGTTTAATTGATTCACAGTTTTAAAGGGCTCAGGAGGCCTCAGAAAACTTGCAATCATGGTAGAAGGGGAAGCAAACATATCCTTCTTCACGTGGCAGCAGGACAGAGAAAAATGAAAGAAGTGCAAAGAAAAGGGGGTAAAAAGCTCCTCACGAAACCATCAGGTATCATGAGAACTCAACTCACTATTATGAAAACAGCACAAGGAACTGCCCTCATGATTCAATCACCTCTCACAAGATCTCTCCCCCAACATGTGGGGATTACAATTTGGATTACAATTCAAGATGAGATTTTAGTGAGGACAAAGAGCCAGACTATATTCTTTCACCCCGGCCCATCCCAGATCTCATGCTCTCTCATTTCAAAACACAATCATGCCCTTTTAACTGTTCCCCAGAGTCTTAATTTATTCCAGCATTAACCCAAAAATCCAAGTTCAAAGTCTCATGTGAGGCAAAGCAAGTCTCTTCTGCCTATGAGCCTGTAAAATCAAAAGCAAGTCAGTTACTTCCTGGCTACAATAGGGATACAGGCATTAGATAAGTACATCCAATCCAGATTGGAGAAATTGGCCAAAACAAAGGGGTAACAGGCCCTGTGTAAGTCCAAAATCAATAGGGTAGTCATTAAACCTTAAAGTTGCAAAATGATCTCACATCCAGGTCACGCTGATGCAAGAGGTAGGCCCTGATGGCCTTGGGCAACTCCACCCCAGCTCTCATGGCTGTCTTTGAGTGTCTGTGGCTTTTCCAGGTGCACAGTGCAAACTGTCAGCAGATCTACTGCTCTGAGGTCTGGAGGACTATGGTCATCTTCTAACAGCTCCACTAGGCAGTGCCCCAGTGGGGACCCTGTGTGGAGGCTGTGACTCCACATTTTCCTTCTGCACTGCCCTAGCAGAGGTCCTCCATGAAGGCTCTGCCCCTGCAGCTGACTTCTGCCTGGACATCCAGCCATTTCCATACATCCTGTAAAATCTAGGCAGAGTTTCCCAAACCTCAATTCTTATCTTCTGTGCACCTGTAGGACCAATGCCACATGGAAGCTGTCAAGGCTGGGGCTTGCAGCTTCTGAAACAACATCCTGAGCTACATCTTGGCCCCTTTTAGCAATGGCTAGAGCAGCAGAGACCAGACTGCCCAGGAAACTCTTTTTCTCTCCTAGGCCTCTGCGCCTGTGATGGGAGAGAATGCTGTGGAGGCCTCTGACATGCCCTGGAGACATTTTCCCATTGTGTTGATGATTAACATTTGGCTCTTTGTTAAGTATGCAAATGTCTGCAGCTGACTTGAATTTCTCCCCAGAAAATGAGTTTTTCTTTTCTGTGGCATTATCAGGCTTCACATTTTCTAAGATTTTACTGTTTGCATCCTCTAAACACTTTGCTGCTTAGAAATTTCTTCTGCCAGATACCCCGAAGCATCTCCCTCAAGTTCAAAGTTCCACAGATCTCTAGGGCTGGAGCAAAAAGCCACCAGTCTCTTTGCTAAAGCATAGCAAAAGTCACCTTTGCTCCAGGTCTCAACAAATTCCTCATCTCCGTCTGAGGCCACCTTGGCCTAGATTTCATTGTCCATTTCACTATGAGGATTTTGGTCAAAGCCATTCAATAAGTCTCTAGGAAGTTCCAAACTTTCCCACATTCTCCTGTCTTCTGAGCCCTCCAAGTCTCTAGGAAGTTCCCAAATTTCCCACATTTTCTGTCTTTTCTAAGTCCTCTAAACTGTTCCAAAGTTGCTTCCACGTTTTGGGGTATCCTTATATCAGCACCCCACTCTACCAGTAACAACTTACTGTATTAGTTCATTCTCATGCTGCTATGAAGAAATATCCGAGACTAGGTGATTAACAAAGGAAAGAGGTTTTATTGACTCACAGTTCTGCAGAACAGGGAGGTCTCGGAAATCTTATAATCATCGTTGAAGGAGAAGCAAACAGGTCCTTCTTCACATGGCAGTAAGAAGGAGATGAATGAGAGAAGTTTATCCAAAGTGGGGATAAACCCCTCACAAAACCATCAGATCTCATGAGAACTCACTATTGCAAGAACTGCACAGGTGAACTACCCCCATGATTCAATCACCTCCCACAAGGTCCCTCCCTCAACATGTGGGGATTACAATTCGGATTACAATTCAAAAGAGATTTGAGTAGGGGCACAGAGCCAGAAAAATGGACAGGTGTGATTATATCAAGTTAAAAAGATTCTGCACAGCAAAGGAAACAATTAACAAAATGAAGAGACAACTCACAGAATGGGAAAAACATTTTCAAACTACTACCATCTTACAGGGAGTTAAGAACCAGAATATATAAGGAGTGCAAACTCTACAGGAAAAATTGTAAAGGTCTGGTTAAAAGGTAGGCAAAAGTGCCAGGCTTCATGGCTTATGCCCGTATTCCCAGCACTTTGGGAGGTCGAAACAGGCAGATCACTTGAAGTCAAAAGTTTGAGACCAAGGCAGGCAGATCACTTGAGGCCAAAAGTTTGAGACAAGCCTGGACAACATGGTGAAACCCTGTCTCTACTAAAGATACAAAAGTTAGCTGGACATGGTGGTACAAGTCTAATCTCAGCTACTCTGGAGGCTGAGGCACAAGAATCTCTTGAACCCAGGAGGCGGAGGTTGCAGTGAGCCGAGATCATGCTACTGCACTCCAGTCTGGGTAATAGAGTGAGAGTCAGATTCCGTCTCAAGAAAATAAAAAGTAGGTGAAATATTTGAGTAGACCTTTCTTGAAAAAATGTAAGTGGCAAACAGGCATATGAAAAGGTGCTCAACATAATTGATCATCACAGAAATGCAAATCAAGACCACAATGAGATATTGTCTTACTCCAGTTAAAATGGCTTTTATTCAAAAGACAGGCAATAACAAATGTGGAAAGGGAATCTATGTACGCTGTTGATGGAAATGTAAATGAGTACAACCACTATGAAGAACAAGTTGAAGGTTTCTCAAAACACTAAAAATTGAGCTACCATATGATTCAGCAATCCTACTGCTGGGTATATGCCCCAAATAAAGGAAGTCATTATATCGAAGAGATTTGTACTGCCATGTTTATTGCAGCACTACTCACAATAGCCAAGATTTGGAAGCAATCTTAGTGTCCATCAACAGATAACTGGCTAAAGAAAATGTGGTACCTTCAGCACCGTAAGACAGAGTGAGAAATAAATGAAAATTGTTTAAAATGAACATGTGCTACTTACACACAATGAAGTACTATTTAGCCATAAAAAATAATGAAATACTACCATTTACAACAATGTAGATGCAACCGGAGGTCATTATGTTAAGTGCAGTAAGTCAGGTACTAAAAGACAAACTTATGCTTTCACTTATTTATGAGAGCTAAAAATTAAAACAATTGTACTCATGGAGATAGAGAGTAGAAAGATAGTCATCAGAGACTGGGAAGAGTAGTGGGGAAGTTGAGGGGAGGTGTAAATGGTTAATGGGTACAAAGGAAAAAGAAATAATAATACTTAGTAGTTGATGGGGCAACAGGGTGATTACAGTCAATAATTATTTAATTGTACATTTAAAAATAACCCAAAGAGTATAATTAGATGATTTGTAACACAAATGACAAATGCTTGATGGAATGGATATCTAATTTTCCATGATGTGATTATTACACCTTACATGTCCATACCAAAATATCTCACGTACCTCATAAATATTTGTACCTATTACATATCCACAAAATTAAAATAAAATTGAATTAGAATAAAATAAGCTAAAATACTTGCTGTGTTCCATTTTCACTGCATCCACACCAACATCCATTATGTTTTTATTTTTTTATTATGGCCATTCTTGCAGGAGTAAGGTGGTATCACATTGCGGTTTTGATTTGCATTTCCCTGGTCATTAGTAATGTTGAGCATTTTTTCAGATGATGTTGGCCATTTGCATATCTTCTTCTGAAAACTGTCTATTCATATTCTTAGCCCACTATTTGATTGGGTTATTTGTCTTTTTCTTGCTAATTTGTTTGAGTTCCTTGTAGATTCTGGACATTAGTTCTTTGTTGAATGTATAGATTGTGAAGATTTTCTCCCCCTCTGCAGGTTGTCTGTTTACTCTTCTGACTATTCTTTTGCCGTGCAAAAGCTCTTTCTTTTAGTTAAGTCTCATGTATTTATTGTTGTTTTTGTTGCATTTGCTCTTGGGTTCTTGGTCATGAAATCTTCGCCTAAGCCAATGTCTAGAAAGATTTTTCTGATGTTAACTTTTAGAATTTTTATAGTTTCAAGTTGTAGATTTAACTCCATGATCCATTTTGAGCTGATTTTTTATAAGGTGAGAGATGAGGATACAGTTTTGTGTTCTCCTATACATGGCTTGCTAATTATCCCAGCACCATTTGTTGAATAGGGTGTCCTTTCCCTACTTTATGTTTTTTGTTTGCCTTGTCAAAGATAAGTTGGTTGTAAGTGTTTGAGTTTACTTCTGGGTTCTCTATTCCATTGGTGTGTATGCTGTGCTGCCTCCGGATTTGTTCTTTTTCCTTATTCTTGTTTTGGCTATGCTGGCTCTTTTTTGGTTTCATATGAATTTTAGGATTTTGTTTTCTAGTTCTGTGAAGAATGATGCTGGTATTTTGATGGGAATTGCCTTGAATTTGTAGATCACTTTTGGTAGTATGGTCAGTTTTGAACACTTCTACACTGCCATTGGGAATGTAAACTAGCACAACCAGTATGAAATCAGTGTGGAAATTCCTTAAAGAACTAAAAGTAGAACTACCATTTGATCCAGCAATCCCACTACTGGGTATCTACGCAGAGGAAAAGAAGTCATTATATGAAAATGATACTTACACATGCATGTTTATAACAGCACAATTCACAATTGCAAAAATATGGAACCAGCCCAAATGCCCATCAATCAACAAGTGGATAAAGAAATTGTGGCATATACATATATATATATATATATATATATATAATAACTCAGCAATAAAAGGAATGAAATAATGGCATTCACAGCAACTTGGATGGGATTGGAGACTATTATTCTATGTGAAGTAACTCGGGAATGGAAAACCAAACATCGTATGTTCTCACTTATAAGTGGGAGCTAAGCTGTCAGGATGCAAAGGCATAAGAATGGATTTTGGGGACTCTGGGAGAAAGAGTGGGAAGGGGGTGAGAGATAAAAGGCTACAAATTGAGTTCAGTGTATACTACTTGGGTGATGGGTGCACTGAAATCTCACAAATCACCACAAAAGAAATTATTCATGTAACCAAATACCTCCTGTTCCTCAAAAACCTATGGAAATAAACATTTAAAAAAGTTATTTACAATGGATAAATAAAAGAAAAATAAAATACTTGCTGTGTATGTGATGAGTATGAGTACATGACTGTTTCATTAGTAGACCAGAATCCCTCTGTAGAAAATGAATCTATATTACTTCTTAGGTTTATGTAATGAATGCAAGAGATGATACCTCTAATACACAAAGAACAATGCTGGACACCTGCCATTAGTATGTCACTAACAGTATTCGTGATTAATTAACTCTGGAATGGTTATTTTCTAGGTTCCTCATATGTAGTCAGCCATCTTCTTAGAAACAATTGGAAAGAAGCGGAGAATGCTTTTATTTTATTCCACTTTAAGTGTCCTTATTTTCCTAGGGAGTCCATCACCAGAAATAGCCTTAGCTACACTAGAAAATACTCTTGGGAGCCTAGTATATATAAAACAAGTCTCTGGTCCACAACTCCTCCCCTAGTGCCCTTCGTTTACCCTCTGTTTCTATCAAGCCCTTATTACTAAATGTCTCACACCAGTTTACAAATTATTAGGTCTTGTCATCTCATAATTTATGGAGCAGACAGAAGTTTTATCTTCCCCAAAATAGGGCCCAGTTGGGACCTCTGGCCAGTTCATTACTGATCAAAACAGTGTTGAACACTCTTTTTACCTGACTTTTATATTACAATTATGTTGTTCAATCGTTCTCGATCTTAGTATAATTCCTATTTTATTTAAGGTCATCCGGCTTATTTACAATTCCTTGCATTCATCTTTCCCAAATTTTACTGAACAAAATACTTGAGTATACTTTATAGACACATATATACTTATTTACGATAATAAATATTATCCTGCCATTATACTCACCCAACTTCATCCAACAGATACCCTTTCCATTTTCCTTGTTTGACCCTTTCCTCCCAATTACATGGTTTTGAAATATTTGATTTTATTACAGATTCCAGTGCCCTATCATGCCCTAAATGTCACTGTAACATCAACTTCTTTCTCAAGCCGTTTTCTGAGAGCATATCCTCATCATCTCTTTTCTTGATTTGTGAAATAATGGCTGGAATGTTTCTCACAATTCCTTTTTCTCCTGTCATTTATAAAGTCACCAGAGTTACCAGTCTCTAATATAAAGATAATTTATATGTAATCATGTAATGGGTAGTGAGAGGCTTTTCTTAGATCTTGATTACCTGTAGAAAAGTATCAGATTTGCAAGGTTTCCAAAAGCCTCCACAATCTTCATAACTGTAGTTACAGCCACATCGAACCCTACATCTTTTTGTAGTAACTGTTTTATTCATATTCCACACTTCTGCTAATTCTATTCCCTCTGCTTAGGCTGTTCTTTACAAGTTCTAGTCTAGTCAAGTTCAAGGTCTAGTTCAAAGATGATTTTTTTTCCTTACGTTGTTCTGCATGATTAAAGCAGAGCAGAATTCATATTTTTCTTACATTTCCTCAGGTAGCACCACACCTATGTCTCTATTATGGCAATTTTGTATAGAAAGGCATGTAAATAAAGGCTTCCTAAACAGATTGAGAGAAACTTAATTGTTGCACCCTCCAGAGTGCCTAGTGTAATGTCTATAGAAGTACAGAGTAAATATCTGCAGAATTCATTAAATGAAATCATTGGCATCATGCTCTTTTAAATCGTGCAAATCATTAATCCACATTACACCAACTCATTCTGTATCTTCCTAGGGATTTCCTAGTTGTGTAATACGGCAAGGTAAATTCTGTATTTCTTGTTCTTGGGGTTCTCATACTCATTAGTGAATCTAGAAGCATGAACTCCCTTTCTTATTCTCATTTATAAAATGGGGATCTATTGGTACCTACCTAATAGGGTTATTGTAAAGATTCATTAAGTCAACACCTGTAAAATACATTGTCTGGCACACAGTGCACCATATGTATTAGATATCATTACTTATACATGTTGCAATCTAAATATAGAATACTTGGTAACAACATCAAGGTTAGTTTTCTAACTTACTTATTAGATAAGAGTATACTAACTGAGATCAACAGATCAATATTAGCTATTTCATGGGACAGCAATGTAAATACTGAAACATAGATTAAACTGTAACTTTTTGAAAAACCTCACAATGCAAAATATATATTGAAAATAATAATAATAGACGTACCAGGAATTTTACATGTGTCTTCTCATTGCCCTGAAAACAAATCATAATAAAAGTGTCATTATTATTGTGTCAATTTCTGCAAATGAGTAGAGTAAATAATTGAGCCAGCATTATACAGCTTGTAAATTGAGAAAGGATATTGAATCTTGATCCAACAAGCTCAACAAGGTATTTATTTAACCATGAGTGATGTATTTCCATAGAGTGCTCTGATTTTGAAAATGTCTTTGCTCTTACTATTCACTCTCTGTAGTATATTTTCTTCTGCTCACCACGTATCAACATAATACTTATTTGAAGGCCACAGTAAATGAGACTCAGTGTACGAAACCTCCTGTAGTCCTCTACAAAAGTAACTTTTTCCATCTCAGATATTAGATACTAGTTTACCTTTACCTTTTAGAGCACTTATAATTTTCAACCTTAAGTTATAATTATTAATATATGTATTTTTTCTTGTCCATCTAATCTCTTAGACTGCTTGAGAAAAAAAATCTATATTCTGTGAAGTCTAAAATACCTAAAAATACTTAGCACACTTCATTGCACACAGTAAGTGTATAACTTTGAGGTTTTATATTTTTGTTTCTCATGTCCATTTTATTAAGATACATGCCTAATATCAATTTTCTTAGTTTATTGGGGAGGAAAAGGGAGTATACTGAGCAGTTATTTTCGTTATATAGCTGTGTACATATAGATCTGATCAGAAGGCTAAATGCTTTAGAAGGCAGTTAAACACTAAACAGTTTTTGGACTAATACCATTTTCTTTTGATGTGCATGACTATCCTAATGCTAGTGCTAAGAAATAAAATTTGGTTTCCAGAAATTTTGGTTCCAGCAAATTGAGAATTTACTGTTGTGGATGCTACTAGGAAATGAGTTTTAATTCCTGGTGGAAACGATGCAATTTTTCTATTTTAGAGTTGTATACATTCTAAATACATATTGAAAGGCAATCATTAAGTGTTAAATTATTTTATCATTGGCCTGATTTTCTGGACCAACACTTCTTAAACACACAATATTAAACCACCAAATCGAATTAGCAAACTCAAAAAGTATCAATGGTCCCCTAGAGTTGTACCCTACATCCACTGATTTCTCCTGAATTTATAACTCGTAAAGTTTAAATAATCTGTTTGACAGTTTTCTTCAGCCCTTCAAATAACTTTCAAAGTTCCCGAGTATAACAGATCTGTAAAGAGCACTTTCTATATGCCCAAACACATTTCTTCTTGATGGCTGCAAACTAGAAACCCGTTTTCAGGAGTGGTTCCTTAAAAATGGAAACACAATGCTCACAAATCTTTCATGATATTGGCCGTTCAAATGTGCTTTAGTTAGAAGTCTTTTAAGCTACATATTTCTTATAAGATAATACTCTGCTTTAAAATTAGGGGAAAGTTCTTGCAGAATTCTTAATAACTCCACTTCTACAGTTTAAGTAAAACACCAAGAAATAATTTCACTCCAGATATGACATCATTGTACAACCCTCTGATTTGTCTCTTTGTGCTACTCATTGTAGTCATTTCATGTTCTATTTTAACATTTTTTTTATCTGTGAAAATGTTGGTCTTAAACCAAGTGTCTTGAGCTAACAGATATACACTTTAATGAAGGAGTATCTAGACTTGTTTAAAACGCGAAAATAGTATAATAAATCATTCCTACTAATTCTAGCACCATCAATTATTATTATTATTATTATTATTATT
>NW_016805944.1:2312743-2383706 GCF_001698545.2 Rhinopithecus bieti | reverse complement strand
TTATTTTTGAGACGGAGTCTAGATCTGTCACCCAGGCTGGAGGGCAGTGGCAGGATCTCAGAACAGTGCAAGATACGCCTCCCGGATTTACACCATTCTTCTGCCTCAGCCTCTGGGGTAGCTGGGACTACAGGCGCCCACCACCGCGCCTGGCTAGTTTTTTGTATTTTTTTAGTAGAGAAGGGGTTTCACCGTGTTAGCCAGGATGGTCTCCATCGCCTGACCTCGTGATCCTCCCGTCTCGGCCTCCCAAAGTGGTGGGATTACAGGCTTGAGCCACCGCGCCCAGCCCATCGATTATTTAATCACTGATGTTGTTAACATTGTGATATGCTTACATATAAAAGAATTAATGTATTTCAGTTTGTAAACTCTTTATAGTAAATTATAATCGTTTCAGTCAGTATGATTACTAATTGTGCAAATTAATCTAGAATCTGAAAATAGAAGACAAAGTGCAAATTTAGTCTGGGGAGGTTTTATGAAACCATCTTCCACATGGAAAAGCTCCTACTCTGTGGAACTGTATGTAGGCAGTTTTGCCAGCAGTTTTATATTGTATCATACAGCATTGTCAACACTTCAGATATTCTTGGTTATTTTAAAGGTAATTACTAGAATGCACAAAACCTTAAAGGGCAAGCAAATCTTGTAAAAATGTTATTTGTAATGTAATATAAATTCAGTGCATTAGTAATAATAATTGAGAAAGTTTTCTTTCATTTTAATTGCTATCTGCTTATCATTATTATCATCATCCAAGAATAAATGAAGTCTGCTGTGTATTATTTTCAGCCAAAAATGGTAGTAGAGAGACAAATTCAAGAAGCTGAACTTAATATAAGTGAATAGAATTTCATGCATACGAAGGTATAAATGCAGCCAAAATCACAGATAGAGATGAGACATATTTTTTGAGAAGCTTACTGAGCTATTTGATTGAAAATAAGAGTTGTTTTAGAAGAGGTTTCTTTTCAATAACTTCCTTAATTTTTCAGTTTTGGATTGCAGAAACCATTTATCTATTTTTTGTCATGCTTCCTATCTTTCATAGGTACTAATTCAGTTACTTTAAGGTTAGAAAAAATTTAGTTAATTTAATAACTTTTGATCAGCGTGGTACGTTTTCTTTCTAAAGTTCTTTACATTCTTTAGCAGAAATCAAGGTGAATCAAAGGTTAATACTTTTCAGGACTTGAGATTTGGAACACGTCAGTGTGCAAATAACTGATATAGTTATGTATCTGTCTGAAGTTAAAACCTGGAAAGATTTATGTAGGAACACTAACCATGCATCAATTAATTACTAAATTTAAATATACATTTTTAACCTCTGATTATTTTACATTTGAATTAGCTTTAATTAATTGCAGCCACTAACAAATCTATTCAAGAAGTTGATTTATAGCTTTTAGGCTTAATAATGTAGTTACAATAAAAACTAAATGAGTGATTAAATCAAGTTTACGTTTCCCAAATTCAATTGTTACAAAGACTGAGATGTTCTATTTGTCTCCTTATCACGCAAACATATGCTTTTTCCTTCTCGTTAAATTCAGTGGGTTGAAAGTATATATTGATACATCATATTCCTGAAGTCTGAAGTTACCCCTTAACCAGTGAGTTTCCTGTAATCTCAGCTCTTCCACTTAGCCAAACCTGCTGTTACAGTCATCCCTGGCCTCTAATCACTTGAGCTCTTCTTAGTCTATTATAATATGGAACCTATCTGACTTTATTTCCCTCCCAGGCCATCCTGGACCAATCTCATGGTTAATCATCTCAGTGACTTTCTCCCTACTACTTTCCATCTATTCAGACTTCTGCTGATGACCTCTCCTTGGCAGTGCCAAAATGTTGACCAATCTAATCATCTCACTTCTCCCTGGGTTGAGAAGTGCTGCTGGAAAAACCTCATGTTCTCTTTAATTATATCTATTATACATTTATGATAGCAGCTCTGCTTAAGCACTGAAGCAACTCAGCAATTCTTCTTTGTTTGACCATTCTTTCTCAGCCCTCTTTCCTTATCCATGTAGCAGCTATTTTCAACTTTCAAAACTAACTTCAAATCTTCAACCGTATCTTCAACCCAGGTAATTCTCTCTCACAGCACACAATATAATCTATTTTCCTGAGATAATAATGGTCAGCCAAGACGGACTTTTTAGAACCTATAGGATTTTCATTACAGGCAGTGAAACTTAATGCATGGAATTTAAAAATATATGCAGGAGCTTAGTGTAATCCCAGGATGGAATGTTGACTGACAAAATGATCTAACTATATTACAAATTTATGAAACAATCTCGCTGAAGGAGGTGGAGGGAAAAGGTGCTGACCTAAATAGCTTTGTAAATCAGAGGAGTCTAAAAGGCCAGAAACAAAAGAAACTGTATGTAGACACTGTAATATACTTGATAAAATAGCTTACCATAGATTTACATAAGTCTGTTACTGCTATACATATATATAGAATATGAACAATTAATCAAATTGATGATAGATTGCAGGAGATACGCATCTCACTATTTGAGTGGAAGGTTACAGATAAGAGAGAGAAGGGTAGAATGAACTACGAGGTAATGTATTGCAGATTGAGACATCACTGTGAGCTTATGTCTAGCTTAATCTAGACATAGATGGTTACATACAAATTAAATATACATATGTGTGTATACAAATACATACACATGTATACAAGTGTATATATACACACATACACATATATACAAACACACATACACACACACACACATATATCAAGGACACATATATTCTTCACTCCGTTTTCCTCTGAGTTTTGATATGAGTAAAACTTTCCTAGGAAGAACAATAGGAGCAGCATATTCCAGACAGAAAGAACCAAGATTATTGAATATTGACATCATAATCTTCCTTTATTCACCTCCCATCATCTCATCAAACTGCCATAATCTAATTTCTAGAAACACTGTTCTAATAAACATTTTCTTTCAATGATCACTTATTATTTAGTCATTACCAGATTTCATGAATTATTGTTAGTCCTAAATCTACCTAACCTCTTAACTTCATTTGGCAGTATTGATTATCCCTGTATGTATGTGTGTGTGCCTGTGTGTGTGTAAATCCTAGTTTATCCATTGTTAACAATTTTGCTTATTTTTCTTTGCTGTAAATAAGAATGTTTACAAAACTTTGAGCATATATTCTCCTTGAAAATAATATCTCATTGTCTGGACTCTAAAATCACCCACTTTCTTATCATTTCCTATTTAGGTGGACAAAGTTCTTATGGTGAGAGGGGGTTTTCTAATTTCTCCAAATTTAGGGAGACTTTTTCTTTAATCAACAAATTATCAAATACATTAAATAAAATCAGAATGTCTTAAGTTATAAAAGAGCTGGTGTAACTTTGTTATAGTGTGATAATTGTAATATGAGCAGAAATCATATATTTGAATTATCAGATTTTTATTGGCATTGGCTAACATAATTTGGAAGAATTAGTGTATCAAGTAAGGTGTAGAGGGATGCTATCCCACTCTCAACAATGTCATAACAGCATTCATTTAACCTCATAAAAAAGAAGGTCCATTTGCCCTCTCTTTACAACTATCTAATAAGATGAGCCCGATATTAAGTTCTCTATTTTGCTCTTTTGTAGACTAGAAATTATTGCACAGAAATATGGCATACTTTCTCTGTATCCCTGAACTAATCAATGCAAATAATTTTCTCAATGACCTGTAGGCTGATGGGATTACATACTTACTTTCTTTGCCATAAGTGTGTCCTGTACTCTTTCTGGAATGATAAAACCTGAAACCCTTAATCTCCATTAGATTATTCCTACTCTTCCTCACCATCACTAAACACGGTGGGAAAAGAAAGGATGTTACCAGTGCTTTCATTTTAATTCTATCTGGTGAGTTGTTATCCTTTGTGTAGTGTCTATTTGGTTGGAATAAAACAATATGTTGATTTTACTTCTAAATTAAGAAAACAGTCTTTAGAGAGATAAATATTTCTATCTATCCTTCTATTCATTTTTTTACATACCTCTCCTGATTATTTTATCTTTTTTCTAATATTAAATATAATGTCTTATTTCATTTTGTCATATAGCACTTGCAAACTCAATATGTCCAAACCAAATATTTTATTTCTATTTTTCCCACCCCAGCAAAACAAAACTGAACCATATAAAACACTCTTTTGTCTCATCTCTTCCTATTACATCTAATTGCTACACCATGTTGAGCAAATTTGTTGCTTTGATATAAGATATGTTTAAGGACAGGGTATGGTACTGAGTCGCCACTTAGCAAACATGACCCTTCTGGGTTTACTGGTGTAATAAATGAAAATAGACACTGAATATCACAGAGAATATTATATAAGCCTTGAAAGGCACTTAATGACTCAGGAATAGGAGGTGCAATATTTTAAATATAGTTCACAGGAGTAAGTTTTTCTTTTCTTTTCTTTTCTTCTTTTTTTTGTTTTTATTGTACTTTAAGTTCTAGGGGTACATTGTGCATAATGGGCAGGTTTGTCTTACATATGTTATCACTGTGCCATGTTTGTTTGCTGCACCCATTTCAACTCGTCAGCACCCATCCAGGTCATTCATTTTATATATGTGATAACTCCAATGAATTCCTCCCCCCTCCCCCTCCCCATGATGGCCCAATGTGTGCATGTCCTTCCCGAGTCCAAGTTCCTCATTGTCAGCCATCTGTGGGGACAGACTGGATTAGAAAATGTGGCACATATTACACCCATGGGAATACAATGCCAAGCCATAAAAAAGGATGGTTTGCGTCTTCCTTTGTAGGGACATGGATGCAGCTGGAAACCATCATTCTTAGCAAACTATCTTTTTTTTTTTTTTTAGAGACAGAGTCCCACTATGTTGACCAGGCTGGTCTGGAACTTCAGGACTCAAGCAATGCTCTCATCTCAGCCTCCCAAAGTACTGGAATTATGGTCATGAGCCACCACGCCTGGCCCACAGGAGTAAGTTATAACAAAAATCTATACATTTCCAATTCTCCGCACGTTGCTACATCATTGACCATCATGACTCATTTAAAACCATCTCCTATTACTATAGTATTCTATGTAGCACTGTGGTACCTCAATTATCATTTTGATTCTTCTTGCCTTCTCTAAGTGATCTTCCAGTGCCTTGTAATAAAGTGGGTTAAGTCTATATCCCTATCCCCATTAACTTTGAGCTTGAGCTAAACAATATAATAAATAGTAGCAGATATTATATGAACAGAGTCTCCACATATGTGTGCATAGTTTGTGCTGACTTCTTGGCTATCTGCCAGCTGTGAGGAGAATAGCATGACTGGGTAACTGCTAGTCCAAGGAAAATGAAGATGCATTGAGAAAACCTGAATCCAACTCAGCTTGCAGCTCAACCCCACTACCTCATAAGCCTGAAGCAGAGATGCCCCAGATAAACTGCAGATCTGTGGACATTATATATAGATGTAATATATATATATGCTATATTACTTTATTTTCTGAAATTTTACATAATTGAGGAAAAATGATTGATACTATTGATGCTATATTATCAATATATATTATCGATAATATACTATGCTATATTATATATATAACATATATGAGCTAGATTATTACTTTTCTGAATTTTTCACGTAACTCTCAAACTTTATTCAATGTTTAATTCTAATTGAAATTTTTCTGTTTACCATGCATATACAGGAAATTTAGCAAAAGCTAAAGTGTCCAGATACAATTTTCATAAAGTGAACATATCCATGTAGCCCTGTAATTGAAATTTAACATAAGAACATGAGGGAAAATAAGTCTGTATGTGCACGATTCTTAAAGATTCTCAAGTTTCTTAAGGTCTGAGTCTGGAAATGAGCATATTGTCATTTCTAACATGTTTTAACCTTTCTGTTAATTTCGGGGGTACA
This sequence comes from Rhinopithecus bieti, assembly GCF_001698545.2. Classification (NCBI taxonomy): domain Eukaryota; kingdom Metazoa; phylum Chordata; class Mammalia; order Primates; family Cercopithecidae; genus Rhinopithecus; species Rhinopithecus bieti. Next base: position 2,377,761 of record NW_016805944.1, on the reverse strand, counting down.
TGTGGAGGTTTGTTATATAGGAAAATTGCCTGTCGTGGAAGTTTTGTGTACAGATTATTTCATCACCCAGGTAATTAGCATAGTACCCAATAGGTAATTTTTCAGTGTTCAGTTTCCTTCCATCCTTCACCCTCAAGTAGGCTCCAGTGTCTATGGCTGGCTTCTGCTGTATTTGGTTTTCTGCTCTTGTGTTAGTTCACTTGGGATAAAGGCCTGTGGCTCCATCCATGTTGCTGCAAAGGTCATGATCACTTCCTTTTTTATAGTTGTGTAGTATTCCATGGTCTTATGTGCACTCTATTTTCTTTATCTAGTCTACCATTGATGGGCGTTTAGGTTGATTCCATGCTTCTCTTATTGTGAATAGTGCTGTGATTAAAATACATGTGCATGTGATCATAGCAAAGCAATATATATGCCTCTGTATATATACCCAATTATGAGATTACTGGGTCGAATGGTAGTTCTGTTTTAAGTTCTTTGAGAAATCACCAAACTGCTTTCCACAGTGACTGAACTAATTTCCATTTCCACCAGCAGTATATAAACATTCTTTTTCACAGCGATCCTCCAGTATATGTTATTTTTGACATTTTAATAACATTCATTCTGAATGACATGGTTTTGATTTCCATTTCTCTAAAATTAGTGGTGTTGAGCAGTTTTCATAAATTATTGGTACATGAAAAAATAAAGAAAGAAAAAAATGATTGATACTATGTATAGAAAATAACTTTGGGTGTGCAGGCAAGCAGTTGGGACTGATTGGAAGAAAACAGACTGATTGGAAGAAAACTGTCTTTTGAAAAGTGTCCATTTTTGTCTTTTGCCCACTATTTAATAGGATTTTTGTTGTTATTAATTTGTTTAAATTTTTTTTAGATTCTGAATATTAGACCTTTGTTAGATGCACAGGTTGCAAATATTTTCTGCCATTCTGTAGGCTGTCTCTTTACTCTGTTGATAGTTGATTTTGCTGTGGAGAAGCTCTTTAGTTTAATTAGTCCCATTTGTTTTTGTTACAATTGCATCTGGCATCTTTGTCATGAAATATTTGCCAAGACTTGTGTCCAGAATGGTATTCCCTAGGTTTTCTTCAAGGGTTTTTATCCTCTTAGATTTTACATTTAACTCTTTAATTCAGTTTGAGTCGATTTTTGTATATGATGTAAGGAAGGGGCCCAGTTTCAATCTTCTGCATATGACAAGCCAGTTATGCCAGCACCATTTACTGAATAGGGAGTCGTTTCCCCATTGCATGTTTTGTTGACTTTGTTGAAGATAAGATGGTTGTGTATATGCAGTCATTTTGTTTTGTTTTCTGGTCTTTCTAACCTGTTGCATTTGTCTACATATCAGTTTTTGTACCAGTACCATCCATGTTGTTTTGGTTATTATAGCCTTATAGTATAGTTTGAAGTCAAGTCATGTATTGCCTCCAAGTTTTGTTTGCTTGTTTGTTTGTTTTGCTTAGTATTGCTTTGGCTATTTAGGCTCTTTTTGGTTTTAGAATTTTTTTTTCTAACTCTGTGAAGAATGTCATTGGTAGTTTGTTAGAAATAGCATTGAAATTGCTTTGGACAGTATGACCATTTTAGCAATATTGATTCCTCCTATCCATGAGCATAGAATGTTTTTTCCGTTTGTCTATATCATCTCTGATTTCTTTCAGCAATGTTTTGTAATTCTTATTGTAGAGATCTTTCACCTCCCCAGTTAACTGTATTCCTAGGTATTTTATTCTTCTTGTGGCTGTTGTGAGTGGGATTGCGTTCTTGATTTGGTACTCAGCTTGGATGTTGTTGGTGTATAGAAATGCTACTGATTTTTGTGCATTTACTTTGTATCCTGAAACCTTGCTGAAGTTGTTTATCAGATCTAGGAGCTTTTGGGCAGAGACTATGGAGTTTTCTAGGCATAAAATCATGTTACCTGCAAACAGGCATAATTTGACTTCCTCTCTTCCTGTTTGGATACCTTTTATTTTTTGGTCCTACATGATTGCTCTGGCTAGGACTTCCAGTACTATGTTAAATAGGAGTGGTAACAGTGGACACCCCTGCTTTGTTTGGGTTCTCAAGGGGAATGCTTCCCACTTTAGCCTATTCATATAATTGGCTGTGGGTTTGTCATAGATGGCTCTCATTAATTTTAGGCATATTCCTTCAATGCCTAGTTTGTTGAGGGTTTTTAACACAAAGGGATGTTGAATTTCCTCAAAGCCCTTTTCTGCATCTATTGATTTGATCATGATTTTTTGTTTGTTTTTTTCTTCAGTCAGTTCTGTTTATGTGATGAGTCACAGCTATTGATTTGCATACATTGTACCAACATTCCATAATAATATGTCAATGTGAATGAAAAGCATCTCTTCAAAATGAATGATTTAACAAATGAATGAATGAACAAAAGAAACAAAAAACTTCCATGTGCTGTGTGATGGTTAATACTGAGTGTCAACTTGATTGGACTGAAGGATACAAAGTATTGATCCTGGGTGTGTCTGTGAGGGTGTTGCCAAAAGAGATTCACATGAGTCAGTGAGCTGGGGAAGGCAGATCTACCCTTAATCTGGTGGTCACAATCTAATCAGCTGCCAGCGAACATAAAGCAGGCAGAAAATGCGAAAAAGAGAGCTGTGCCTTGCCTCCCAGTTAGCATCTTTCTCCCATTCTGGATGCTTCCTGCCCTCAAACATCAGGCTCCAAGTTCTTCCGTTCTGGGACTTGGACAGGCTCTCCTTGCTCCTGTTCTGGGACTTGGACAGGCTCTCCTTGCTCCTCAGCTTGCAGATAGCCTATTATGGGATCTTGTGATCATGTAAGCTAATACTTAATAAACTCTCCTTCATTATATATATATGTGTGTGTGTGTGTGTGTAGGTATATATATATATATATAAATATCTCCTATTAGTTTTGTCTCTCTAAGAGAACCCTGACTAATACATTCTGTAAACCTCAAAAGTTCCCTCAGGTTTGTTCTTATAAACATGTGCATGTGGCCCTCTCCCAAGGTGTGCATACTCCCTATGCCAACTTTCGATATGGTCATTAAGGTCAATGGTCACAGAAAATCCTCTCAGTGGATGGAGCATAAAGCAAAGAGAAAAGTAAATTAGACAAAGACACGCCTGTTAGCATAATTAAGGTCTATTAATGAAATATCTTCAACCCAGGGTAGAAGATAATCACAATAAATGGCCAGTAGAATTTGATTGCCAGTGACTCCACTATAGCTTCCTCTTTTGATTTTCCAAATATTTAAATATTCAGAGTTCTTGTCATAATAAGATGACCCTGCCCACAACAATTGTGTGTGTGTGTATGTGTGTGTGTGTGTGTATGGTGAGGGGGAATGGGTGTGTGGGGGGTAACGGGATGGGGTGTGTGTGGGGTGGGGGAGAGAGTGTTTGTGTTTTGGTATGGTGCAGAAAGATACTGTATTTCCTTCCAAAACAACAATTTATTATTAATTAAGTCCTTATCATGTATTAGAAACCATGTTAAATTGGAAATAAAATGATAGAAGAGATGCCATATCTAGTCTTGACATGGTGGCTCATGCCTATAATCCCAGGACTTTGAGACACTGAGGTAGGAGGATTGTTTGATATCGAAAGTTTGAGATCAACCTGTGCAAAATTGCACGGCCCCATCTCTAGAAAGAATAAACAAATAAAATTATAAGATTACCCAGGTTTGGTGGTACATCTATAGTCTTAGCTACTTGGGAAGCTGAAGTAGAAGGATCACTTGATCCCAGGTTTTTTGGTCTGCAGTGAGATATAATTGTGCCACTGCACTCCAGCCTGGACAGCAGAGTGAGACTTTGTCTCAAAACAAAAAAGGATGCAAATTTTGAGAGAGGTAAAGGAGCAATTGAAGATGACATATGCAGCTTTTTCTGATATCTCTTTGAACTCCTCCTCATCAAATTCCTTCTCTTATAAGCAGCTTTCTAGAATCACTGGATTTAAGAAGAGTTTTGTTTTTTCTTTAGTAGTGCTTTAACCTTCCATGAATATCATTTTCTTCATCCTCTGCTATGTGTATCAGTGGAAGAAGGTTGAAACTCGTGAAACTTGGTAGTGTACTACTCAGAGTGCTTAAATAACTCTTGGGTACCAATATTGTTGGTGATGAAGTATGCTAGAGACTGATATCTTGACTATGTAGAGGATCAGTTCTAAGTGGCTACTGTTCTTTGTTTGTATACTCAAGATCTGCTCATTTACTCCCTTTGTGTTCATCTGTGGGTGGAAACCAGCTCCAGGAGTTAGGGAGCAGTGGGTATGTGGGTCACACACTACTACCTTGTTTGTTGCATCAAAGACCTGGGCAAGCTCAGGCAGATAAAGGCCTGGAACTCCTGTTATACCTGTTGGTGAGTGCAGCAGGTCATGCACTAGCAAAAAAAAGGGAACTGTAACTCATTTGCTACCATCTTGTGGAGTCAAATAAATAAAGGCATGTTTACTAATAGCTTAGCAAGAAAGTGAAAAGATAGAGTAGTACCACTCATTGTGGCTGATATAAAATGGATGGCATCCCTGCACATTGGTGTGGTCAGTTTGGGTTTAAGAGGCAGAGGTCACACAGAACCTTGTGGGCAGACTGTATAATAGGTCTCATCTGAGTTCTACAGGTAAATAAAGAGGGTGGTCTTGGAAACCCTGATCATAGTATTGAATACTTTGCTTGATGAAACCACTCTGAATGTGTTTATGATGTGTTCATAACTCTCTTCATAAATCTTGCTAATAAGTAAGGTACTGCATTGTAGCTGGTGTCCCTGGACTGAGCCTGACTCTGTGTTCCCACCCAAACCTCATCTCAAATTGTAATCCCAACATGTAGGGGAAGGGGCTTGGTTGGAGGTGACTGGATCATGGGGACGATTTTCCCCGTGCAGTTCTCCTGATAGTGAGAGGGTTCTCACTAGATCTGATGGTTTTAAAAGTGGAGTTTCCCCTGCACTCTTTCTCTCTCCTGCCGCTATGTGAAGAAGACCCTTGCTTCACCGTCCGACATGACTGTAAGTTTCCTGAGGTTTCCCCAGCCAAGGAGAACTATGAGTTAATTAAGCCTCTTTTCTGTTTATAAATTACCTGGTCTCAGATAGTATCTTTATAGCAGTGTGAAAATGGACTAATACATATATGCTGTCAGCTTTCCATTTTCTTTATTGTTTTCTTTCCATTCCAGGATAATCATTACTAAAAATTTCTTTTTTTGTTTCAGAATTTGATTTGTTATTCATATGTTTTCATTGATTTAAACATATTTTGTGCAATTTCTACAGTGCATCAGAAAAACAACACAGAGGGCAGTAGCACTCTCACAGTCCAACCTCCATTCCCTGATGCTGGGGGCAGGACCTATACCACTGGCAGAGGTACCATGCCATTCCATGAAGTGCCACCCAGAAGCCTTCTGTGGCACTCTGGACCACTGGCTTTTCCAGAGTCCACATTCAATGCAACGTGAGCACAGGCTTCTAGGGAGAATGGAAACAGGCCAAGAAAAGACACCCCACATTCTTTTGCCTGCAAGGGCCAGGGCCAGCTCCCTCTTACATAGGGCCCGATTTCCTTCTGATCACAGAGTTGGTCTTGATTAAGACAAGGTGCAGATCTGGCATGGAGGATGTGGCCAGGTAAGGCAGCCAGGTTCCCTGTTAGATCCCCAGGCTCTCCTGAGCACTAAGTGGGGAGCATTACCAACAGGTTTGTGTAAAGATGTCTACAGAGAGCTATGCACACCTGGATCCCCTACTGGCTCCTACAGTCAGGGCACAGATATTCTTTCAAACATTGTTCCCAAGGCCAGGGTCTAAGTCAGCTGCATGGGATTGTCAAGGCTGAGGAAGGCAGGTGAACTGTGCCTTTGTTCCTAGGGCATGCACAGAAACTCTTCTTGTCTGCTATGGGTGGCACTCATGGAGTGGCCATCTGCCAGTCATCTCAGTAATCACAGGTGACAAGCAGACTCCTGGTGGCTGGACTGGAAGGAGACCAGCCAGGACCAGCTGACACATCTCTGCTCCAAAGCTGGGTAAGCAGAATATACACAGCCCTGGTCCTCACTTCCTTTCTTTGATTGTTCTTCAAACCTTCAAGATAGATTCTTTTTAAGTTGGTTGACAAATCTCAAGGTGCCAGAACTGTGAAGTGTTCAGTAGCACAGGACATATGAGCACAGCTGCCCCTCATCCCCAGATGGCACCCTTTTTACTTCCTCCTCAGGCCGTTCTTTGCTTTGGTGTAGAAAGGGCTCAAACACCTGGCAAGGGGTGTTGGGTAGCAGGGGAAAAGGTTACAAGGAAGCAAGAAGATGCACTGGGCTGGGCAGGAACTGGAGGACAGTTTGAAGATCTCTCTCCTTTGGGACCTGTCTTTCTCAAGAAACCATGAAGAAACTGGCCTGAGACAAGTCAGGGAGTAAAGGAAAACTGCCAATTAGGAGGCAGAATACAAGTCTTATTACTTCCACCAATCAGCAGTGGTAGCATAGAAATAAATCCAATAACTAATATCCTGTCCTCTTGTAAACCAAGACTCACCCCAGGACTCTCACAAACACCCACTCAGAAGACAAACTCAACTCTTAAGTCAAAAGAGTTGGGTGAAAACAATTAAAACAAAAGGAACAAATTAGATGGTTGGGACCAAGGACTCAGGAAACAAAGCTGGTAAGTTCACCCATAGAGCACTTACAGTTCCCAGCATACACTTAAGCCACGTGGATCACTTTTACATGCTGAGAGTCAACTTCTTATTAAAATATAAATGCTAAGACTAGCTCTTCCTGCCTTTGCTTGAGAGACAGACAAGCTGCAGCACGGCAGGGAGCAGAGAGGTTCCCCATGATTGTGCGCAGAACTGCTGGGAGGTGTAGAGCAAAAACCTCCCTTCTGGGAGAACTGTTTGTAGGTTTGCAGCCACCCTACAGCACTGGTGGGAGACGAGGAAGAAGGCTTGGCAAAAACCCAAAGGAAAGGTGTGGCTTCTGTCTGTTCCAGCACTGTGAGCCATCCAGTTGCCCTCTGATACAGTCTTGGCTCGTGGGAGTCGGCAACAGCAAGGCAGCTGAATGTCTGGGTCTATGCTAATTCAGGCCTAGATTAAAGGTTTCTGGCATGAGGGGATCTGGGGCTCTGCTACAAGGATTGGTTTTCTTGTTTGTTTGCTTTTTCAGATGCAGAATAGGGAATGACAATAGAGCAAGGTGTCAGGGAAGGAAGGGACTGTCCAATCCTGCCACCAGCAGATGCTGGAAGGGAGATGCTTCTTCCCAGGCCTCCCTGGCATTAAGAAGGTCCAAGGGGCACTCACTCTTCCTGACTGTGCTTCTCCTTGTGGGTAGGAAAGACCCCAGGGCGGTGGCAAGCAGAAAGAGAGGGATCTTAAAGATGTTCCCCACTGGCTTCTCTAGCTTTTCCTGCACCCTACTCCCCAGGTTTCCTCCCCCAAGTCTCAGACAGTGCTTCCTTTGACTGCCTCTGACTTGAAGCTCTGAAAACTCAGTGTGTAGGACTCGCTAGAAAGCCACCGGTGGGAATGGGCCATCTCATCTTAACAACCACAGGTGGCATCTGGACAAGGTGCAGGGGACTCTGGTCTTTTAAGACCTGACTCAGATTTAGGATCAGACCCAGCATGACAGTAATCTGCTTATCAAACTGGTCTTTGTCAAAACTAGAATTTTTTTTTTTTTTTGAGATAAGGTCTCTCTCTATTGCCCAGGCTAGAGTGCAGTTGCCTGATCTTGGCTCACTGTAACCTCTACTTCCTGGGCTCAAGCAATCCTCCCTCCTCAGCCTCCCAAGTAGCTGGGATTACAGGCATGCACCATGATACCGGGATAATTTTTACTTTTTGTTTGTTTGTTTGTTTTTGTAGAGACAGGGTTTCCCCATTTGCCCAGGTTGGTCTCCAACTCCTGAGCTCAAGTGATCTGCCTCTCAAAGTGCTGGGATTACAGGCATGAGCCACCACACCCAACCCAGGAGCTTTCCTGAAGAGTTCACATAAGTCCTCTTCCAAGTCCTTGAAGTTAGGGTTGGATATCTTTGGAATGATCAGATCTTTGAACTGCTAAGAGAATGGGACTTTTATCTGGAGCAGCCAGGCCTGGTGCAAAGGATATTCCCTTCAGGAGTCAGGGTGCTTTGGTGGGAAGGCCAGCCCATTGTCTATGGCAGCCACCTTGATAACAGGCTCCTTCACCACCACCCAGTCTGTACGCTGAGAGCCAGAGCTATCCTTTGGACAGTCACATTTACCAGTTGTCATTGCCTCTGTCAGTGTCGCAGATGATGTGATCCAGCACCACCAGTGGCTGGAACTGCAGTAGTAGTTGCTGTTTGATATTCTCAGGGAGCGGTTCTGCTTCAATACGCCACAGCCAATAGTCTGCATCTTTGTAGCCTTCAACAAAGAGCTGGAAAGAGCCAACCGTTGGTGGGTTGTCAACCACTGCCCAACGTTTGACACTTTCTCTAGCACAAGCTGCTTGCCCCTGGACATCACTCTGTCAACGGCACTATAGTTGAATATTTTACTGGCCAGGTATACCACCTTTGTGAGGAGTACAATCTTGCATTCTAGTTTTCGGTCCACCAGGTTGCCCTCTGCCTCTGAGAGATAACCCTGGTTGAGGACAAGGTATGCACCATGGCCAAAACAGCAAGGACGGCACAGCTCCTGCAACCACTTGGTCCACTTAGGATTAAATTGCCCATAGGGGCTCTTCATTCTTGGGTTTGAAGACAACAGTGATCTTTTATTTACTGGCAAAAAAAAAAAAAAAAAAGCAAAATGCATATATTCATATTGTTAAGTCTTCAGAATTATTTGCTTATCCAAAGCGGCTAGCAAGACACCTCAGTTACTGGTCTTCTCTGTCTCTGCTCCCCTAGAACCCCAACCTCTGAACAACAAAGAAGCAGTAGAAACAGGCTCACAACTCATGAGTTCATTGTAACCCTCCAGAAACCCGTGAGGGTCCTTGACAAGTAGCTTCTGCTGGGGCCCTGGTAGATGGGGCTTGGGAAAGATGCCGCACTTAATGGCCAGTTCTGCCTGCCGCACCGCAGCCTCGAACTCAAGGTCCTCCCGGAATTCATTCAGCTCCTGGTGGGCCTGAGCATCGTGCGCTGCCTTGGCAAACCCTGGACCTGCACCACCATGGTTTGGAAATGGAAAAATTCTTCCTGCAGAGATACTGCTCATGTTTTTGGCCACTGATGACATTATTTTTTTCTTGCAACAATCCATTTTGTAATACAGTACCACGTTAAAACAAAATGAGTCCACATGTATACCAGTATAACACATCCTTTATGACATTAATATAACATTTGTCCTGTTGTTGTTCATAAATTCAAAAATTCTCTGAAAGCTTTTAAGCTATTTTAAGTTCCCTGTTATTAATGCTGTGTCCCTGTTTTCTTCTCCAGTGGTTATCTATAATAAAGACTTTTTTTCAATTGGATGCAATTAATTTCCCTCCAGTAATTTTTTAATTTAAGTTTTTTGGATTAGAAAATACTAATTTGTATTGTTAACAATTGCATTTTAGGTTGAAAAACAATTACTAAGTAAGAAGACCTAAAAGATTGTTAGGGAGAAGATGAAAAACATATCCTATTAAGAAATAAATAAAATTACAAATAGTCATTTCAGTACTAATAATATCAAGTACAAAGTATCCTTACTCATTGATGAAAACAAATTTAAAAATTCTCATGATGGTACTTTAGCATAATCAGTTGTTGTTTCTCTTTCAGCATAATGAATGGTTAAACAAACTTCACAAATTCAAAGTTCTATTTTCCCCATTGTTTTAAATAATGCCATTACTCTGTACGTAAAATTATTTTGAAATTTTAAATAAATCTTAGAAGAATATGCAATGATAGTCCAAAAGACACCCAAGTTTAATTAATATGGGGAAAATTTGATGTGTAAGCAAACCCAAATATGTACATAAAACTAATAGTTTTCAAAATGTGCTGTATTGAAACTTCAACAGAAACTTTAAACTTTCATTAAAGACCCATGTGCTCATAGTATGAAGCATTTTTATTTCAGTAGGCAAAACCAGTAGGTATTTTTTGTTTCCTCTAGCATTTTTATTTTCTTTGGACGCTGATGCTATTTACCAGAGTCTTTTAAAATACCAAGGAAGTGGAGAAAATTTAGTACGCATGCACACAGAATTTTATAAAATTGGTTAAAAAGCTTGAAAAGCTTTAGGTTAAAATGCTTTCTGTATGAAGCTATGCAGTATATCATATAGACTCTGTGCTATTGATCTTTGTTGTTAAATACTGTAGCATAGATGGTTTCCTTCAGCTCTACACAAATTCATGAAGATTGTGAAGCAGTGTTGTACCACATCTCCAGCTCTCCATCTACCTCTTCCCTATTAAAAGACAAAAGCACACTGACATTTTGTTCATGACTAGACCATTATACTAAACACTTTTTGTACATAAAACTTAAATCAGATACCTAACAATGAAAACAATACATTATTTTCTATCTCTTTATGTCAGTTTCTAGTGGAGAAGATGTCACTCTAAGGAGGAGTCTGAACTTAGATTGAGAGAGCATCTCTGCTAAGCCAGGATGGTATGTCTAAAGCATTGGATGAGAAGTATAACAGGGTTTGTGCATATCAAAAGTGCAATTGAGAAATAAAATGCTTTCTTTTCCTACATATCTTTAGGACCGTTTGGATTGCAGAAAGAAAATAGATAAAGGTTTAAGAAAGGAGACATCGTGATGGTTTGGCAACAAAAACCATAGAAAGACAGACAACTTTAGTATAACAAAATATTCCGTCAATTAGTATACACTTTTTGCAGATGAATACAAATTATTCGTGAATGAATTGAAAAGAAGCAAGCTGCGTGTGTGTGACTATTGCAGTTCTAGACTCTTACTTTGATAACTGACAACTATTTTTCACCATGGTGAGATTAGGAGTCTACTGTGATGCTTGAATATCTTAATTGGTACAAAAGGGATTGCCAAGCTTTTCAAAATTTCTTTGAGAAATGCTTTTTTCTTTTTTTTTTTTCCTAGAAAAAAATGATTCTTCAATCCTCTTCTTGGCTTCATGTGCCATATAAGATGCAAAATAAGTATAGTGAATATACAGAACCCGGCAAGAAAATAAAATGTCACCTACCCTTTCTAGGGTAAATTAAAATGGACTCAGAACGCCTAATCATCAATGTAATCAACAGTGTCAATCTCTGTGGAAACCTTCCCTTTCCCTAAGTTCACACGAGAAACCTAGAACCACCTGGTTCGAAAAACTTGGGGGAGAAAATGTCTGTTCTTTATCCATGATGGGAATTGACTCTACCATTACTATTACCAGGAGATGACTTTCGCTTTCTAATGAAACACAACATTTTCCAGTGGCTCAGAGACGTCTTTCATGGAATCATTCTCCACTTACATTTTGATTTTTTACATTGAGATATAAGGAATCCCAATGAAACCTCAAGCCCACAGAGTTAGTGTTCAGCCTTCTCAAGCAGGTCACAGGCATCGCTTGATCCATCTGCAAATTGTCAGCAATCCATTTATAGTTCTTCAACAGTTTCAGAAACTCATAAACTAAAATTCCCTTTCATCATTAAGTTAGGTTTTTTAAAAAAAATTTATTTCATCTTCATGTATTTGCATTTCCTCTGATGTTCGAGTTCTCCTTAAAGATCCTCTAGATCTTGCTTAAAGCTAATGGACCTTGACTGCCATATATACCCTGGATGGAACATGTGCTCAAGTACTTCAAAACTTCTGTTTATAGCCTTGAAACTCACAAATCATCAGAAAACACCTTCAGCAAAGGAAACCAGGGTCCCACACCTCTGAAACTTAGCTGTCTTATCTGTAAGGGTCTGTGTAGTAGTGAAGAAAATCATCCTGTGTGGTGAAAACAAGACATAAGTTAAGAGACCTGATAATTACACTATCTCATAAGTATTATAAAATCCACAGGATGTATACCAGGAAAAATGAAACATGTTTAATGCAGACAAGATAACTGCTATTGCTCTTTCATTTTTTTCAGTTTTAATGCAATAAATTATTATTGATATAAACCTGAGTTAATTACAAATCAGCTAGATTTGTCTTCTAAGATTGTAGCACCCAATTTCTCTGAATAACATACAAGCTGTCTTATTAAATGTAAATGAATTATTTGTTCATGATATGAAATTATTACAGAGTATTTTTGTTTCAATGCATATCAATAGAGGTTTTTATAGAGTTGCTATGCACAGGTTGAACAATTACACAGATGTTCTGCAATCAGAGTGGCAAAGACTATGCATTATGGAAATGTCTGTTTTCCTTTTCCTGTTTTTCCACCTCTTTCTCCTTTATTTATTTATACTCCTCGTTATCTCTTTAGTCCTCCTTCTAAACTGGTATTACTGACTACCTTCAACAAACTAAATTATCTGATGGAAAAGACAATCTAAAGAAGACATGCTAACAAACGATCCATCACTTTAACACAAATATACAAGTGCAACTAAGTGCTAAAGTTAAAGTAGCTATAGCATGCTATGATAAATCCATTGCAGTATCAATTTCAAGCTATTCGTTGTTAAAAAAACAGGCACACACAAACACACAAAACAACTAATTTTTATATTGAGGCAAATGTTTATATAATATCAGATCAATATAATTTGAAATACTAAGATGAATGCAATGACAACTTCAGTCTTTCTATTTGATCCCTCTACCCTGTCAGTGTACTTTGATGTTGAGAGAATTGTGTTAAGAAATACTTGGGAAACATTGATGTAAGATTTTCTAAAAGATAAGGTTAGAATTCTATGAGAGGCATTCAGTCTTATTAGGGACATGAAAAAGCACAGGATAATTGTGTAACAAGCACAGAGTCAAGAAGCACAGAGAAAATGGGCATAAAGAAATAAAAAACATGGTTTGATATAGATGTGCAAATAAATATGTGCAATTAAATACTGCTACATAAATGAAGGTAAGATAAATAAGAACCATGGCACCTGACGAGTAATGGCCAAAATTCAAGTTGACAATCTATCTAAAAGGAACCATCAGAAATAAGAAAAGAAATATAAATCCTTCCATCTCACCATTAAAGAGATCCTGATCATAACTCCCACTTCAATCAGGGCAGTGACAGCATTACTGTAAGAATCAACTCCATGGACATTTTGGCATCATGTTACTAAACAAGTATTAATGCCAGAGTAGTAGGAGGAAATAATTAAAGCTTTATTTTCAACATCCTGTTTGCTCTCTGAATTCTCTCATGATAACTTCCTTCTTTGGGATATCATTCTCTATTTATTCAAAAAGTCAAAGTGGAGTGGATAAAACTAGATATGTTCTCAGCCTTATGAGGAAACCATTTTACTTTCCTTCATTTTTCTCTTAATATGCTTCCTTTAGTTTTAACTTTCTTTGCTTTTGTCCCTCCTCCCTGACCAAAAAAGAAACTTGAAGTATGGGTCATAAAGACAAAGAATCAAGTATACTTTTGGTAAATCTTCAGATAGGTTCACTTAAGTTTTGTGATGCATATTTTGCCTTATCTAGCTCACTGGGAGACAATATTGGGGTTATACCAAAGCCTCAGCTAGTATTAGTCTGTTCTCACATTGCTGTAAAGGAATGCCTGAGACTGGGTAAATCATAAGAAAAGAGGTTTAATTGGCCCATAGTTCTGCAGGCTGTACAGGAAACATAGTGGCTGCTGCTTCTGGGGAAGCCTTGGGAAACTTACAGTTATGATAGAAGGTGAAGGAGAAGCAGCCATGGGAGCAGTAGCGAGAGAGAGTGAGGGGAGAGGTGTTATACACTTTTAAACAACCAGATCTCAGGATAACTCACTCACTATCATGAGAACAAAACTGAGGGCATGGTGCTAACTCATTCATGAGAACTCCACCCCCATCATCTAATCACCTTCCACCAGGCCCCACCTCCAACTTTTGGGATTACAATTAAACCTGAGATTTTGGGGGGGACACATTTCCAAATCATATTATTCCATCCCTGGGACCTTCCAAATTTTATGTCCTCCTCACATTTCAAAACACAATCATGCTTTCCCAATAGTCTCCCAAAGGCTTAACTCATTTCAACATTAACTCAAAAGTCCAAAGTCCAAAGTCTCATCTGAGACAGCACAAGTCCCTTCCACCTATGAGCCTGTAAAATCAAAAGCAAGTTAGTTATTCCCAAGATGTACGGGGGGTATAGGCATTGGGTAAATACTCCCATTCTGAAAGGGATAAATAGCCCAAAAGGAAGAGGCTACAGCCCCGTGCAAGTCTAAAACCCAGCAGGGAAGTTATTCAATCTTAAAGCTCCAAAATAATCTCCCTTGACTCTTTGTCTCACATACAGTGCACACTAGTGCAAGGGGTGGACTCCCAAAGCCAAAGGCAGCTCTGCCTTTGTGGCTCTCCAGGTTTCAGCCCCTGCAATTGCTCTCAATGGCTGGGGTTGAGTTCATGCAGCTTTTCCAGGTGCAAGGTGCAAGCTGCTGCTGTATCTACCGTTCCAGGGTCTGGAATATGGTGGCCTTCTTCTCGTAGCTCCACTAGGAAGTGCCCCAGTGGAGATTCTGTGTAGGGGTTCTAACCTCACCTTCTTCCTTTGCTCTGCCCTAGTATAGGTTCTCCATGAGGGCTCCCTCCTTCATCAAACTTCTTCCTGGACAGCCAGGCTTTTCCAAACATTCTCTGAAATCTAGGCAGAGGATCCCAAGTCTCAACTCTTGCACTCTGTGTACCTGCAGGCCTTATCCACATGAAAGCTACGAAGACGTATGACTTACACTCTCTGAAGCAGTAGCATGAGCTATATATGGTTCCCTTTGAGCTACAACTGGATCTGGAGCAGCTGGGATATGGGGAGCAGTGTCCTGAGGTGTGCAGAGCAGCAGGCCCTAGGCATGGCCCATGAAACCATACTTTCCACCTAGGCCTTTAGGCCTGTGATGGGAGAGGGTGCAAGGAACTTCTCTAAAATGCCATCTGGGCCTTTTTCCCATTGTCTTTGCTATCAGTGCTTACCTTCCTTTTAGTTATGCAAATTTCTGCAGCTTGCTTGAATTCCTTCCAAGAAAATAGGCTTTTCTTTACTATCATATAGCCAGGCTGTGATTTTTTTAAATGTAAGTTCCCGTTTAAGGTCATTTCTTTGTTCACACACATGAGCATTTGCTGTTAGAAGCAGTGGGGCTGAATCTTGAATGTTTTGCTGCTGAGAAATTTTCTCTACCACGTACCTAAATCATCATTCTCAAGTTCAATGTTCTACAGACCTGACGGGCAGAGGCACAATCTAACCCAGCTCTATGCTAAAGCATAGCAAAGGTGATCAAATCAGCCATTTCTGTAACCACTTCCATTTTTCTTTCATCACTTTCCTTTTTCTGTCCATAAATAATCTTCTACTATGCAGCTTCAGGGTAGCCTCTCTGAAACTCTTCTGGTTCAGAGGCTGCCTGATTTACCAAATGTTCTTTGCTCAGCTAAACTCAGTTAAATTAGATTTGTCTAAGGCTTTTCTTTTAACAAGAATTACAGCTAGTATAGTAAAAAAAAAACCAGCATGGGTGTTTCTTTCGTGTTGTTTAAGAGAAAAAGGAACACAATCAGGTGTTTTAACTCCTAGTACAGAGAATTCAGGTCACCAGATTAAATGCCCCTTACTGGAAACATTTTCTCATATTTCTAGAGATTTCTATCATTTATTTTATTTTGTTTATCCCCAGTGGCTTTTCCAGTTTTAAATGAAGAACCAAATACATAGTGAGGGAGAAGATTTTGAAGGTGCTGTGCTTTATATTTATAAGAAATGTATTGTAGAATCAGCATCTCCCACTTTCAAATCAAATGTGTTAGAATTAAGGATTTCAAAGCCCTATGAGCTTTATCTAGATGGCTTGCACAGTTTGCTTTCAGTTCTTTAGTACTTACTGTAGCAAATTATTTAAAGTTCTACCAAATCAATTGCATTTTTATTCTAAATAGGGCTGCATATCAAATGTAAAGAACTGTTTTCTCATCTCTGACTTGTGTAGTCTCTCTCACTAATGATTTCACTATAAATAACCATCTGACTGGCTTTTTAACCCAAGCTATTTTAAAGTCTTTCCATATGTCCTGTGAACTATGACTATGCTCCTTAATCTTTTTAAGGACTATTTACTTCCTGGGGTTGTCTATGCTTTAAATCTGGGAAGCTCATTCCTTAATCCTCTTGACCATTTGCTATCCAAATCTGATGGTCTCCTATAGAACTCCTGTCTCTATCAAAACCTCAATGACACTTTTTAAAATACCATAATTATGCTTTCGGTACTCTAGTCTCTGTTCCTCCTCCCCAGGTGTTTCAGTTATTATGCAACTAACTCTATGCCAGCTATTTTTCTGTGTATTTCCCCTTCCTTCTCCTATATTACTATAAGAAATCTTGGTCTATTTCAGGGATTCCTAAACTGATGCACATTAAAATCACCTGGAATGAACTTGTGAAACAAACTTGCCTGGGACTCATCCAAGACATATTTAATCTGAGATGAGGCAAGATTAAGCAATGGTAAATTCAAAAGCTTTCCCATGTGGGAGGGGTGGAGGTGGGGGTGAGGAGGATTTGGAATGCACAGATATGATGGAGAATCACCGCTTGATAACTGCTTCCACTCTCATCTGCTTACTTTTATATTTATCACCTGAGGTCCAAGGAAATCTTAGGAAAAAAATTAAAATGTCTGATCTTTGTAAAATCTATAACAGCATGAGACATTAAAAGTGTGATTCATGATAGAATTAAGGATTTCAGTGATATTTAAGTTGAAATAGAGTAATTGTGAAATATATGTCTAATTGTAGATTCAGTTTTGTTTTATGTCACATGAATAAATTACAGAGCACAAAATGGATATTATACAAAGGTGTCTAATTAAAAAGAGCCGCATGCAAATTTTAAAAATCTTTAAGGAGATATAAAAAATTTAAGTTAAAATTATTTTGTATATCTACAAAACCTAGAGCAAAGGTCAGGCTTTTGGATTAGGACAATGCCTGACGAAAGGTTGGTTTGGTGAACCAAGTTAAAGGCCAGGCCGAAAATTCTTCCTCTTTTTTATTCTCAACCCTTAGCAAAAAGGAGATCTTTCGAATCTGCTATTGTCAAAGGGAAAGCGCGATTTCCTGGGGATGATTCCCTTTCCTTCTATTTAGTATCTTTCTGGGAAGGTCTTTGCCTGCATCTGCATTTTATTAAAAGTGATTGATTGAGCAAAGATGGAAAAGAGGCACATTTTAAGGATGTTTCATATTTGGCAGAGATAAAGTTCTATGTTTCCTTAAAATTGGGAAACTAGGCTTGGAAATAGAAATCAGATTCAAATATCAAAAGACTAAGCATTACTTTTTAAGAATAATCCTGTTCTCTAATAGGAAGTATAAAATAACAGAAAATCACTAGGTACAAATTTTGGTATACAAATTATATAAAGCTTATTACTAATAAAAAGGAAACGGTATAGACATACAGGCAATTTCACGAATTGCTTCATATTTGTGGAATCTGAAACTGGCTAATAACATGGACTGTGCCAATGACAGCACCTTTTAATCACTCCCAGAAATTTTATCTTAATAAATCTGGGATGGAGAGTGGATATGGCTAACAAAAAAAAAAAAAACAAAAACCTTTTCTGTGATTCTAATGTAAAAGAAGAGTTGAGAGCCTTAGGGCTCAAAGAATATAATGTAAGAAATAATATTGAATATTTGTGTTTTAAGCTTACAGGGCAAAATACCTAGTTTTATCTTACATGTGTCTTATAATTTCAGTACTGTTTTCTGGTACCTGTTTGGAGACTACTTTTACAATGTATCTCTCATGATTCTCAAAATAATCACACATTGAAATAACAATTATCTAGGCCATCACCATGCCACCTTATTCTTAAAATAACGTAATTAGGATGCGTTATAATGACTATTATTCAATTAAGTAACTTTCCCAAGGTCACTCAATTACCATGAGAACAGAGTCTGGTGGTTCCTAGGGTCAGCATGTAAAAGCTTTAAAACAATATTTATACTAAGAAACTATCTTTACATCAGAAATCAACCACTAAAAGCAATATTGGGTATTTGCATTTCATTGTCCCTATAAGCACTTTAAATTCAATGTATTCATATCAGAATTAATATAATATTTTCATAACCCTACTTTTCCTACTGACTTTACTCTATTCCATAGAAATTGGTTAATGACATGTACACACATTAACACCTCAACTAGAAATCATAGAATCATCTTCAGCTTAGTATTCTTCAACACCTCTTTCCCAATATCAAATAATATGTCAGAACCTTCCAAGTGTGGTTAATAAATATGCTTTGATCATCGATGACTCTCAACTATCACTGAATTTGCCTTTGTTCCAGCCTTTAAACTCCAAGACCATGTTGTTTTTTTTTTTTTTTAACTACATGACAATTCATTTTATTTCTTTGTTAAGCCTCTTAGGGTTGTGAGAACCAAATAATTAATACACATAAAGGGCTAAGAATGAGTCCATAGTGCTAAATAAATGTAAGCTATTATTTCATTAAAGGGATTTCATATAAATGTAAGAAGTTGAAGGATATGTGAGGAAGTTAGAAAAGTTTTCCTTATTGCCTGGGAGAGCACACTCTACTAGGAAGCCGAATCTTTTGTGGTTTGTTTCCTCTAGTTTTGGCTACAGTTACTGAAGGTCTTATTCTGTGAAGTGCTGTGCTCGTGGAAATGTTCCCCGTCACCTCTGGCTTCTTATCATAGTTAAGTATTTAAGCCTCATCTCCCCCTGTTGAGAATGCCCCCCCCCCCCCAAAATATGGCCATAAACTGGCCCCACAACTGGCCATAAACAAAATCTCTGCAGCACTGTGACATGTTCATGATGGCCATAACACCCACACTGGAAGGTTGTGGGTTTACTAGAATGAGGCAAGTAACAGCTGATGCACCCAGGACGGAAAACCACTTAAAGGGGTTCTTAAATCACAAACAATAGCATGAGCCATCTGTGCCTTAAGGACATGCTCCTGCTGCAGATAACTAGCCCAACCCATCCCTTTATTTTGGCCCACCCCTTGGTTTCCCATAAGGGATATTTTTCGTTAATCTAATATCTATAGAAACAATGCTAATGACTGGCTTGCTGTTAATAAATACGTGGGTAAATCTTTGTTCGAGGCTCTCAGCACTGAAGGCTGTGAGACCCCTGACTTCCCACTTCACACCTCTATATTCCAGTGTGTGTGTCTTTAATTCTGCTAGCGCCACTGGGTTAGGGTCTCCCCGACTGAGCTGGTCTCGGCATCCCTTCACAATTCTTGGAGCTGTTTCTGCCCCTCTTCATTATTTTTTCTCTGTCTGTGTACGTCAAAACATAATTTCCCTCTTCTCTTATCTAGAAACTGCCATTTATATCTGGGGCTA
Source organism: Rhinopithecus bieti (assembly GCF_001698545.2). Lineage (NCBI taxonomy): Eukaryota > Metazoa > Chordata > Mammalia > Primates > Cercopithecidae > Rhinopithecus > Rhinopithecus bieti. The sequence continues at coordinate 2,358,221 of NW_016805944.1, read as the reverse complement.
GTGTCTTATATTTGGGAATACATAATCTATTTCAGTGAGCCTTGTTCCTCACTTATGCTTCAATTCTTACCCCAGATTATTCCCACTCTACTCTACAAAAGAAATGGCAAGGCATTTTCATGCTGATTGATTTTTACAGGTGGCTATGGAAGACATAAAGATCATAATATCAGCAGCAGCATGATCAAAGTAAGTTAATATATATTGAGCATTTACTAAATGTCCAGCAATGTCCTTAGTATTTATTGAAGAACATCACACTCAAGCTTCATAAGAATATTAAAATATGGGCAGGCTTATTGGCTCATTTTATAGTTCAAGAAACTGAAGCTCAACAATGTTAATTTACCTAAACCCACACATATAAGATGATAGAATGGATGGCTAACCAGAGCACAGAATTATCAAAAATCAGGAACCATTTGAGGTTGAAGGGCATCTCCTGGAGAGCAGTGGTTAGAGATTCAAATGAATGGACCAGATGTTTTATTTTAGCCTTAACTAGATGATAATGCACTTAAGAGCACAGATGTGACTTTTGGCTATAGTGATCAGAGATGAAGTGAGTGGTGGACAGTAGTGAGCAGTAGTGCTGAGTTCAGTGAGTTGTACAGTGAATGCACCATGTCGGTAGGGCTGCAGCAACTCAATTTTATTTCAAAAAGCGACGTCTTCTGTCTTCTAATTTTCCAAAAGAGAGCCAGAAGTTCAGATGCACTTTGAAATCTAAAAATGTTAAAAATAGGAAACTGATTTAAACATTTAAGATCAGTTAGATTAAAACTACAGAGATTCATAGATAGGCCTGACTCACTCACTTGTCAGCACATAACTTCTGGTATAGACAGAAATAGAAAATGTAGAATGGGCCCATTTTTCGTTGATGTGAATTCTTGAAAATAAATTTTGAGTTAGTTTTCTTTATTGGTAGGATCCTCTTGACTTGTTTGTTGATGCATTTTTGCCTTTGTTTTACTTTGTGTGAGCCTATCACTAACAGAAAAAATGAAAAATGAACACATTCAAGAGAGATTGAGAAGACGCTGTCATCAGGATTGAGGTGTTAAAAGAATGGTTGCAGTGAGGATTTAACAGTAGCTGTCATTCATTCATATGTTCATTCGACAGAGCTTTATAGAGTACCTGCTGTATTCCATGTGATAAAAAAGGATGTTTTGATCTTAATCCTTGTCCTCAAGGAGCTAAAGTTTAATAACTGAGCTCTCTTAATATGAATGATATTTTCACAATATGGTGCTTATAGGATGTTTTAATTAATTCCCCAGACAAAATAATCTGCGTTTAACTCCCCAAAATATGGCTATATCTAATATTTCATCAATACTCTTCTTCGTGCTTAGTACACTATTAGTCACAAATGGGCATTTGATCAATTTTTGTTCAACATTTTGAATATAGATTGTTTTCATGAGCCTTGGCTTTGAAATGTGAGACTTCCCAAAGATATAAAAGGAACTGAGATAGTGCAAAAACCTGGATCTTGAATTTTGTTAGCCTGGAGCTTTGAGTTAGTCTAACTATGAATAAGGTTACTCCTCTGTAAAGTGGGTAAATTGGTGTCTACCTTGGGGCATAGTTTGCATAAATGTATGTAATTAACTGATTGATAAGTTAATATTATAAAGAAAAGGTAATGTTGTCATCATCATTATCATCATTATAATCTTCATCCTTGTGTGCTCATCATCTACCATTAACAGGACACAGAGAAAACACACTCAAAATAGGATCAGAAACACATAAAACTGTATTTAAATTTAAAAATATGCATTACTCCTAGTGTATAGTGCCAACATTCAGAAGAGAAGTCTGAATTACTCAAAGCTCTTTGAAAGAGGATCTGTGAACCTATTACTCACACTACTTGATATTCTAAAAGTAAATGACCCTTACGGTTGGTCTCTGCTAACTTTAAATCTATGTGTATTTAATAGCTCTCATTGTTCCCCGAGGTTTCTGATGGAAGGTACCAATCACAGACAGACTTTGGCTAAAATTGAGCCAGCTTTGTGCTTCAAGGGTGGGTAGCGGTTGGCCTTGGGCATATTTATTGGGGTAATCTTGGTATTAACTTGAATCTATGGTTATGTATTAGGTACTCTATGGGTGCAGTGTGGAAAGTGACACTTCAGATACCATTTCTGACCTTTGGTGAAGAAAACTAATCAAAAACAAATGATTTTTTTTTTTTTTTAAAAAAGCACTTTTGAATAAGGCCTACTACTAATAGAGAGGGTGAAACATTGTGTGCAATTGTGCAAATCAAAATGAATGAAAATGTTGTACCATTTTGAAAGGCATTTGTCAGGCATTTGGGTTTGGAAATAAAATTGATATGAGAAAGGATGGAGAAATGCAGCAGAACAGCTTTTCAAATAGCTGGCTGCAGTTCCTTATCGCTCTTACCTAAAGTCAGAGGCACCAGGCCAAGTTTTAAAATGACCCTGCATTTTTTGTTTTCGTTTGAGGCGGGCAATTTGTCAAAATTTAATGTATACATGAACCAGGCTCAGCACGTGATTTATATGCAAGTATTTTGCATACATTGTATGTTTTTAAACTTTTAAGTTTATGCTTTTAAGAAGTCGGGTTGGTAGTCAGCATGCTCTAATATAGCGGTCACCAACCTTTTTGGCACCAGGGGCTGACCAGTTTTGTGGAAGACAATTTTTTCCACAGACTGGGGGAGGGTGGGATGGTTTTGAAATGATTCAAGTGCATTACAATTATTGTACACTTTATTTCTATTATTGTTATATTGTAATATATAATGAAATAATTATGCAACTCACCATGGTGTGGAATCAGTGGGAACTCTGGGTTTGTTTTCCTGAATTAGATGGTCCTATCTGGGGTGATGGGAGACAGCGACAGCTGAAGCATGTGCTTATGACTAGTCTACTCCGTAATGTCGTTTTGGTTGCTGTCACTGCAGAAAACCCTAATTTACAAAGATAGGTTGTTGGAAATGGAAGCAGGCTTTTCAGTGCTTTTCTGGCAATCTCAGGATATTGCACCTTTTCTTTAGTCCAGAATGCATGGATATTTGAAGTTGTCGCAAACATATTTTTAAAGCCACCATTATTTGTGATCTCGTGCAGGTGATCCTCTTCTAGCATGGACACAGTTGACTAACTTGCCTTATTCGCAAATGGGTCCTGGATCCATTCCTTCCCAATTTGGGGATCTTTTGTGGTTGGGAAGTAATTTGAAAGCTGAGACGGGTGATCATGCACCAGCTGGAAGAAAGAGGAACCTGGCTCAGTCTCTTTCAAAATCTCTGCTAATGTTTGAAACATGTCAGAAATCCCAGTGTTCACTCGTCACCACTCATAATTTCAGTTTGGGTTTGAATGAAGCCACTTTATCTGCCAACTTGAAAACAGCTGTCATTCTTCCCTGAAGTGATAGATTGAGTTTGTTAAGCAGGTTGAATATGTCATACAGGTAAGCAAGTTTTGTGATCCATTTTGTGTCACTGGAATGTGCGGCCAGTGGTGACTGTTTTTCTGAAAGAAATCTGTGAGATGGTTCCTGTAACTCAAAAACTCTGACCAGTGATCCACCTTCAGAAAACCATCTCACTTCGGTGCATAAGAGAAGATGTGTTCTGTGTCCATCTCCTCACAGAGCTGCATGAATGGACATAAGTTAAGGGCATGCACTTTAATGTGTTTGATAATTTTAGTTACATCCTGCAAAATGTTATTAAGTTCCAATGACATTTTTTGGCTAGCCAGCATTTCTCTGTGGATGACACAGTGGGTAGACTCACATCCAGAAGTGACCTTTTGACCTGCGTAGTGAAGCCAAAAAGCCATCCAGTCATGGCAGCTGCTCCATCCGTGCATATACCAACAAAAAGTGACCAATTCAGTTTTCCTTAGATGTAATAATGCAAAGACTTGAATAGTTCTGCAGCTGTGGTGTTGGTTGGCAACAAAAGCGGACTTAACACATATTCATGCACATTCTCCTGAAAAGCATACTGCACAAAAGCAAGCATTGTTGCCTTGTTGTAAAGAATGGTAGACTCATTGACCTGGATTGTGTACCATGGTGACTCATTAATCCTCTCTAACAATTGTGGTTCAATATCCTCTGCTATTTCATCAATTAGTTTAGTTATGGTGCTAGCCAAAAGATGTACCATCTTTTGAACTGCAGCCTCTCCTAAAAGTTCACGACAAATATCCTTAGCAGCAGGCAGGATTAACTCTTCACCGGTAGTAATGGGCTACTTAGCTTTAGCAATGCAGTTAGCCACTAAGAATCATACTCTCAGTGCAGACATATTTGATGCAGTGGTGACCTTCAATAATTGCTTTTGTTCTTCGTGTTCACATTTGTTTTCTTTTGAAAAACTCCAAAGATTTGTTTTTTAATGCAGGATACTTGGTCTCCATGTGGCAAAGCTGTTTTGAAGGTTTCATGGCTTTGGTGCATAGCCTGTTGCCACATATTATACAAGACGGACTTGGAGAATGTGTATCCCTTACCGCAATGAACCCATAATTTAAACAGAACTTTTGGTATTTTCTTTTATATGCAGCTTTAATTTTGTTGGCTGTCTCGGAGTTTTCTGCTATCTCATCACTGTGTCTTTCCCCCTTTTCAAAGAAGCTATCCAAGGACGTTTGTTTTTTTCTCATTTTGGCTAGGGTTAGCTTGTGAGCTACACCAAAACTGTGACTGAGACAAATGCACAGCATGGCAAAGAGGCACAAGTGGCAGTAGTAAATAAAACAATGGGTGAGCCATGCATGGACTAAAATATGTGTCAGATTCCGACTTAAACCCTGCTACCAGATGCAGCTGTACAATTGAAGTACATCAACTCACTTGCCACCGTAAAGCCTATGACCAGATGCAGCTTGTCACTTGCCACTCATTGATAGGGTTTTGATATGAGTCTGCAAGCAATTGATTTATTATGGCCTGTGTGCAGTCAAACCTCTCTGCTAATGTTAATCTATAATTACAGCTGCTCCCCAGCTCACCACCCCAGCTCCTCCTCAGATCATCAGGCATTAGATTCTCATAAGGAGTGCATAACTTAGATTCTTCGCATGTGCCATTCACAGTAGGATTCTCACTCCTATGAAAATCTAATGCCACCACTGATTTGCCAAGCGGCAGAGCTCAGGCCATAATGCAAGTAATGGGCAGCAGCTATAAATATGCATGAAGCTTTGCTCACTTTTTCTGCACTCATTTGCTGCTGTGCAGCCTGGTCTCTAACAGGCCACAGACCTGTACCAGTCCACGGCCTGAGAGTTAGGGAACCCTATCTAATAAATTTTAAAAATGTATTTTTGGCCAGGCACAGTGGTTCACCCTGTAATCCCAGCATGCTGGGAGGCCAAGGTGGGCAGATCACAAGATCAGGAGTTCAAGACCAGCCTAGCCAACATGGTGAAACCCCGCCTCTACTCGAAATACAAAAATTAGCCAGGCATGGTGGCATGTGCCTGTAGCCCCAGCTACTCGGGAGGCCAAGGCAGGAGAATCACTTGAACTCAGGAGGCGGAGGTTGCAGTGAGCCAAGATCACACCATTTCACCCTAGATTGGGTGACAGAGAGAGACTATGTCTCAAAAAAAAAAAAAGCTTTATTGTTAAAAGTGTTAAATATGTAGTGGTTTATAAGAAGAAAAAGTAAATAAAGATATGTTTCATGTTGGCTGATAGTTTTTTAAATCCACTGATATATAGAAAATATAAAAATTAGTAACAGAAATGTGTATTAGGAGAATTGTCTGTTTATACCTGTGCTAGTTGGACAGGTTTACAAACTTAGGTAGACCTCACCTGTTTTTATTTTAAATACTTAACATTACCATTTAAGAATTTTATCAGTCAAATAGTTGCTTGCAAGTTCATGTTGAATTCAGTAATCGTGCATGTACCAAGTAAAACATATAAGAAAGAAAATAGCTTTCATAATTTTTAAACCTTTTTTTTATTAGAGAGAAGGTGTCTTAGTATTTATTTACTTTTCAAGATGTACTACTGTAAGTCACAGTGATGAAAAGAAACAAGGCTCTATAAAAAGCATTAAGGGGGGATCAATTCTCTTCCAGAACATTTTGGATGCTGGATAGTTCACTATGTCAATAAAAACATAACTACATCTCAAAGGATTTTCTTTTGTTATCATGGTCCACAAATCTATGTGAAAGGCTTACACAGAGAACAGAAAACATGCCTGCTGTGTTTCTGTATTACCAATCTGTGAGCTCTATAAATGTTTTTTACTTTAATTACTATAGAACGGTAGGCAGTGTTGGGCTTAAGTTTAACTTCTACAAGCGTCATTTTCATTGTTATTTTGACCTTGAAATGTCCATTATGCCATGTGGACATAGATTTGAGAGAATAAGGACTTTACAGCTCTAGGGTGCCTAATCTTTAAACCTTCTCTCTTCAACCTTTTTATTGCTGTTGTAAATTCACGTTCCGTGGCTATAACTGATTTTACAGCATTTGAAAAGAGAAAAGTGTTCATATGAGATGCTAGTTTGATTCTCCCCCAATCTGGGCTGGGGATAATAAGACTTGTTTAAATACACGTTGAGAGACTCTAAGAGGTATAAGCAACAGTGATGGAAAAAACTGTTTTGAGTTTATACCAATAGCTAAATTTTGTTCTGTCAGACTTTTAAGAGAAACTCTGCCATTGAGTACATTGACACAGACTCACAGAAAAAGGAAGGTAGCACCATGAGAGGATTACATATGTAGTCAAGAGACTACATGAGAAACTGTGTGTGTACAGCATATCTTGAATAAATTACCATATCCCAGAAACTCATTTTATTTCCCATATGTAAAATGAGAAATGACTATTCTGACTACCCAGTTCATCTCAGGTTTGTAGAAAGCATTAACTTTTTAAAAAAATTCAAACTAGATTTATTATTGCTGATCTTCAAATACTACCTGGGTTTCTGTTGTCAGAATTACGCCTCAGGGAAAATATCTTCACAAATGTTGTGGGATGATAAAATTTCCCTCTTGTTGATTAAAATATAATTATGATAGTTCTAGTATATATTAATCCTAGAAAAAATTGATAATTGAACTCAATGTTCTCTCTGTCTCTCTCTTCCCCTCTCTTCTTACCTTTCTCTCTTTCTTACTTTGTTAATAAAATTTTGCTAAGTTCTTGACTCACCAGATTTTTAACAGGATGTTAGAAGAACATGAAATTAGAAAACTTGCATATTGACCATTTATGACACACCAGGATAATATCTAAACATTTGCAAGAAAAATCTCTTTTAATTTTGAATGGAACTTTTATGCAAGGTACTATTATTAGTTCAGTATTCATGGTGAGAAAGCTGAGGTTTAAAGAGGTCACGTAATTCGCCCAAAGTTATACAGCTTATGTAAACAGCAGATTTTTAAAATATATAATTGGGCTAAGAGATGCAGAGTATGAGAAAACCCCTAAATTTTACTTTAGTCTATAGCGTTTTTAAGTGTATATTCATTTGAGGTAAGGTACTTGAGTAAGAGGGCAAAACAGTACAAGTCAATGCATGATGCATCATTACTTAAAAAATTACGGGATAAAATCTATATTAGATTGAAATTTCAGTTGTTGAAGACTGCAATAAACAAGTGAATATGCATAAGTTAAACAGTACAGAAATTGATAGGCAACATTTCTCAAATGCAAATATTTGAAACTTGATTTATTACTACAAATATAAACATATTGTACAAATAGTATTATTGAAGTAAAAATGTATTTAGTTTCCTTAATTATTTTATAAGTTTATACTTCTATCAAATATAGTAATTACACAAACTGAAAAAATTAAAATTAGAATATCAGAAAGATATGATTTAAAAGTAAATGTTAAAAATACAAAATAGTATGAGTGCTTAAAATGTTAAAATACAAAATTAATAGGTAAAAGTTATGTTCCTTTTCCTTCTCATCACATAACTAAAACAAAATATTAACAATTTAATATTTATTATGCCAAAGCATCAAATATACACATTGAAATATTTTATATATATAATTATTTTTACAAACAGTGAGCTGCAGTATAACATATCTCTAATTTTAAATGAAAACAATCATAGATATATTTCCTTTTCAGTGCATATGAACACAGATTATTCTTTTTCATAGTTCATAGTGTTTCAGGAAATGGTTGTGTTAAACTCAATTTAACTATTCTTGCATTGATAGCTATTTAGGTAGTTTGTAATGCTATAATGGACGTCCTTGAACATGTTTTACTTTGTAATCTTTGCCAAAGAAATGGATTTGCTCATTCAAAAATAAATATATATTTAGCAGGTACATAACATACACCTTGAAAATCTTTGTCTGATTTATATCTATTAGTATTGTTGGAGAATATCATGTTCCCCACATATTTATTAATGCTAAATGTAAATCATTTTGTATTTTGCAGTCCTATACGCTACAAATGCTATCCCATTGTTTTAGTTTGAACTTTTCTATTCACTGTGGACTTTATGAACTTATATTCATTCTTCAGAGTCATTTGTATTCTTTTCTCAATAACTTCCTTTCTATAACTTTAATCTACTTTTCTCTTTGTTTATTTGCATTTTTCTTATTTATATGGGATATTTTAATGTGAGAAATATTGACCTTTGTTTGTTTTTATAATTTTAACCTATTGGACCTTTAGTCTTTTTTTACTTACTTTAATTTGTGTGTACAAATTTTATTGAATTTATATACATTTTTTTTCTGTTCACACTTGCTAATTTTAAATGATTTTATTCTTGTCATAATAAACAAAACCTTCCATATTTCTAGATAATAAAGACCAACTTTTCTATTTATCTTCACATATTTTTATAATTTTATATATTTATATTTTGATGTTGAATATATTTGTATTTTTGTACTTCAAACCTCTCTAAATAAATACCCAACTGACCCTGTTCCATTTATTGAAGGTTCTATTTATTAAAATATTGAAATTATTATTTTACTATATACTTTTTACTTATGTGTGTATATACACACATACACACATATGTATGGTAAGTTTATTTGACTGATATAGGTATATATGTACCTTTTTGTTATTTATTTGTTTATTTATTTTTGAGACAGAGCCTCCCCTCTGTCAACCAAGCTGGAGTGCAGTGGCACAATCTGGGCTCACTGCAACCTTTGCCTTTGGGGTTAAAACAATTCTCCTGCACCAGCCTCCCCAGTAGCTTGGATTACAGGCACCCACCACCAAGCCAGGCTAATTTTCGTATTTTTAGTGGAGATGAGTTTTCCCCATGTTGGCCAGGCTGGTCGCAAACTCCTGACCTCAAGTGATGTGCCTGCCTTGGCATTCCAAAGTGCTGGAATTACAAGCATAAGCCACCATGCCCAGCCTTTTCCTGTATTAAAAAAATATTTTTTATACCATTGTATCTGCTACAAATCTCACTACAAAATTTTCCTTTTCTTTTCCCAAAATAGTTCAGCAAACGTACACCATTACTATTCTAAACGACATCGGCTTAGCAAATATAAATTCTTTTTTAAAATGCTGTGTTATTTTGGTTTTTTTTTTTTTTTTTTTTTTTTTTTTTTACTACAGGATAATTCAATTCATAAATAAATTTGGGAGAATACTGACTCTTTCCATTCAATAATATGAAACAGAGTTTCCCTATTTCTGTTCATGTTTAGCCAAAATTATTTTCCTTCATTTTTATACTGCTGTACAGTATAGACTTCTTTTGTTTAGTTTAGCATTTGCACATGGAAAAGAATTACTTTGAAATACTTATCTTGTAACTGGACATTTTTCAAATTGTTTTCTTATTTGTAAAAATGTTTGTTCTCCTGGGATACCATTATATACTTTTATGCTATTTTAATAATAAATAATATTTCTCTTTTCAATATTTAAAATATTTTCTTAATTCTTATTATATTGAATAGATTCTTCAAACATTGGTGAATACTGCTAAACATTATTATGTTTCTTGGTTAAATAAAATTTTCATTTATTTTTGTTTTATATTTCTTTAATTTCTAGCAAATTCTTTCAGTAGTAATTTCTGAATTATGATCTCATATTTTTCTTTTAAATGTATTAACACAGTAAATCAAAATAATAGATTGTCAAATTTCAAACTATCTTCCATTTTCTAAAATAAATTCTAGCTTAATACCGGCATATTTTTATATGTGTGTGTATACATATATATAAATCTGCATTTTTTGCCTATGTTATTCTTCAGATTTCGCAATGTATAATTAAACTCCATTACCTTCATAAATTTTCTAGGTCATAATTTTCTTATTGTGAAATTAGCATTATACTGCCATTGCAGAATACATTTTAAATGTTCTACCTTTATTGATGGTATAAAATATTTTAGTACAATAGAAAATATTCACCCTTGAATATTTTATATCCCCTTCTTCTTTAGTGAATTTCTATTCATTTTTCTCTCTATTTATTTATTTATTTTTTAACTTATTTTTATTATCCTTTAAGTTCTAGGGTACATGTGCACAACGTGCAGGTTTGTTACATAGGTATACATGTGCCATGTCAGTTTGCTACACCCATTAACTCGTCATTTACATTAGGTGTTTCTCCTAATCCTATCCCTCCCCCTGCCCCCCATCCCACGACAGGCCCCAGTGTGTGATGTTCCCCGCCCTGTGTCCAAGTATTCTCATTGTTCAATTCCCACCTATGAGTGAGAACATGCGGTGTTTGGTTTTCTGTCCTTGTGATAGTTTGCTCAGAATGATGGTTTCCAGCTTCATCCATATCCCTGCAAAGGACATGAACTCATCCTTTTCTATGGCTGTATGGTATTCCATAGTTTATATGTGCCAAATTTTTTTAATCCACTCTATCATTGATGGACATTTGGGTTGGTTCCAAGTCTTTGCTATTGTGAATAGTTCCACAATAAACATACATGTTCATGTGTCTTTAGAGTAGCATGATTTATAATCCTTTGGATATATACCCAGTAATGGGATCGCTGGGTCAAATGCTATTTCTAGTTCTAGATCGTTGAGGAATTGCCACATTGTCTTCCACAACGATTGAACTAGTTTACACTCCCAACAGCAGTGTAAAAACATTCCTATTTCTCCACATCCTCTCCAGCGTCTGTTGCTTCCTGACTTTAATGATCGCCATTCTAACTGGTGCGAGACGGTATCTCACTGTGGTTTTGATTTGCATTTCTCTGATGACCAGTGACGATGAGCATTTTTTCATGTCATGTGTCTGTTGGCTGCATAAATGTCTTCTTTTGAGAAGTGTCTGTTCATGTCCTTTGCCCACTTTTTGATGGGGTTGTTTGTTTTATTCTTATAAATTTAAGTTATTTGTAGATTCTGGATATTAGCCCTTTGTCAGATGGGTAGATTGAAAAAATTTTCTCCCATTCTTTAGGTTGCCTGTTCACTCTGATTGTAGTTTCCTTTGACGTGCAGAAGCTCTTTAGTTTAACTAGATCCCGTTTGTCTTTTTTTGGCTTTTGTTGCTATTGAATCCTCCATAACTCGTTTTATGAGGCCAGCATCATCTTAATATCAAAGCCTGACACAGACACTACAAAAAAAGAGATTTTTACATGAATATCCATGAGGAGCATTGATGCGGAAATCCTCAATAAAATACTGGCAAACCGAATCCAGCAGCACATCAAAAAGCTCATCCACCATGATCAAGTCGGCTTCATCCCTTGGACGCAAGACTGGTTCAACATATGCAAATCAATAATCATAATCCATCACATAAACAGAACTAATGACAAAAACCACATGATTATCTCAATAGATAAAGAAAAAGGCCTTTGACAAAATTCAACAGCCCTTCATGCTAAAATCTCTCAATACACTAGGTATTNGCAGAAAAGGCCTTTGACAAAATTCAACAGCCCTTCATGCTAAAATCTCTCAATAAACTAGGTATTGATGGAACGTATCTCAAAATAATAAGAGCTATTTATGACAAACCCATAGCCAATATCATACTGAATGGGCAAAAACTGGAAGCATACCCTTTGAAAACCAGCACAAGATAGGGATGCCCTCTCTCACCACTCCTATTCAACACAGTGTTGGAAGTTCTGGCCAGGGTGATCAGGCAAGAGAAAGAAATAAAGGTACTCAATTAGGAAAAGGGGAAGTCAAATTGTCCCTGTTTGCAGATGACATGATTGTATATTTAGAAAACCTCATCGTCTCAGCCCAAAATCTCTTTAAGTTGATAAGCAACATCAGCAAAGTCTCAGAATACAAAATCAATGTGCAAAAGTCACAAGCATCACTGTACACAAATAACAGACAGTGAGCCAAATCATGAGTGAACTCCCATTCACAATTGCTACACAGAGAATAAAATACCTAGGAATCCAACTTACAAGGGATGTAAAGGACCTCTTCAGGGAGAACTACAAACTACTGCTCAATGAAATAAAAGAGGACACAAACAAATGGAAGGACATTTCATGCTCATGGATAGGAAGAATCAATATCATGAAAAGGGCCATACTGCCCAAGGTAATTTATAGATTCAATGCCATCTCCATCAAGCTACCAATTACTTTCTTCACAGAATTGAAAAAAACTGCTTTAAAGTTCATATGGAACCAAAAAAGGGCCCACATTGCCAAGACAATCCTAAGCAAAAAAGAACAAAGCTGGAGGCATCATGCTGCCTGACTTCAAACTATACTACAAGGCTACAGTAAAAAACAAAACAAAACAAACAAACAAATAAACAAAACCCAGCATGGTACTGGGACCAAGACAGAGACAGAGACCAATGGAACAGAACAGAAGGCTCAGAAATAACATCACACCTCTACAACTGTCTGATCTTTGACAAACCTGACAAAAGCAAGAAATGGGGAAAGGATTCCCTATTTAATAAATGGTGCTGGGAAAACTGGTTAGCCATATGTAGAAAGCTGAAACTGAATCCCTTCCTTACACCTTATACAAGAATTAATTCAAGATAGATTAAAGATTTAAATGTTAGACCTAAAACAATAAAAACCCTAGAAAAAACCTAGTCAATACCATCCAGGACATAGGCATGGGCGAGGATTTCTCTCTATTTTTTAAAGTTCCTTTATGGTTTCTTGGGCTGATTTCTGGGGTCTGTTCTACTCTTCTCATCTATTTTTTAAAAGATGATTTTACCTCGACCGTATTGCTTAAATTTTTATAACCCTATTCATAAGATATATCAATGTGCTTTGCTTTAAATTATGGAAAATCCAATTCAAAATGGCTTAAAGAATAAGAGATTTATTGTTTTGATGAAATGATTAGGGACTGGCCCAATTTCTCACCTTAATGCTACCCTGTTCTTTGCGTTAACTTCATTAGAGACTCCCTTCCCTTTCAGCAGCCTGAGAGCTCTGTACTCCCAGGCCTTCTGTCACAAAACTAAATACCAGAATATACTAATACCAATACTACAACAGAATACTAGTTGACTTGAGGTCAGTTTAATCAGTCAAACAATATGGATGCTTCACTTTTGGATATAGGAAGTGATGAAATGGCAAAAAATTAAATGATCCAAAGAAGTGACCAAAATATAGTATTTATCTTTAAAGTATATTTTGATAGCTGGAAGAGCATGAGGGCTCCCTTTGCTATTATAGAACATTTTAATTTAAAAAGTCTTTATACTTTCTTGTGAATTTTGTTTCAACTTTTTATGAACATTTCTTTTAAAATAGTTGGAAAATTGACATAGTAATTATAGCAATTAAGTGATAAGACCTGGACATCACAATTATAGCTCTGCTGAAATATCTCAGTTCTAGATTCCTACACCTAACTACATTAACCATCTCTCACAAGAAACATTTGGGAAGTAAATAGGCATTTCTGAAGCATATGATTAACTAGTTTTGAATATTGTACCCTTTGTAGTATTTAATAAAGAAAGCAAAAATTATAAGTAATTGAGAATGGCCGATTTAGTAGTTTCTTAAATAACAAAGATCCTGTGAGGTTTTTGATATTTGTTTCATTCTGAAGCCTTAGAAAATGATAACTAGTAGTAAGAATGATAACAGAATTTCAGACACACTCAAAATTGTATATGATTTGACTATTTATTGGCTTTCCGAATAATATGCTTGTATGTGTGTTCTATACAAACTGATGATTTATTGCCTTAACAGGTACTGCAGATATAAAGAAATCTACAGATAATAGTAATACCCTTAAAGTTTGCCTCATATATGGAAGCCTATCAGTATCTCCTTAGAGCTCAGATCATAATTGTTTTTTTTCTTTTATTTAAAAATAGGAAGTATAGGGCCAAGGATGGTGGCAGCTTATTTTTACATTTTCAAAAGTATTTCACTATGGTTTCCTTACACTGATTCCATTTTTAAGGATGTAATTATGTGATCAAATTCTGTTTGGGAATGTCTTAGTCTGAAATTATAGTCAGTGACCATAAAAGTATCTCTCTGTACCATCACTCAGCCCACCCTTCCACCCAGCAAAAGAATGATTCTTAAAAGACAATGTTATATTCTAAATCTAATAAGAATATTCAGCCAATTTTTCTGCCAAATAAGTTAGAAAAAATACTGATTTATGAATTCATTCATAAGATATTTATTGTGAGAAGGTGGTAAACAAGGGACTCTTCAACGACAGCAACAAAAAACCCTGAGGCATGCTAAGCAAAGAGCTAGCAGTCTATGGTGAAGGGCATGCATGTTGGACACTTTAATAAGTGGTGTGCAACAAGTAAAATGTGTGGTGGATCAGATTAGCTATACTTTTGCTCTTGCTAGTACTTTCAAGTGCAAAACATTTATCCTAAGAAGTTTTCAGGGAGTGGTGTTGGATGTTAGGGTTAGACAATGAATCAGATTAGATCAATCAATGTCTTCATTCACTTAGCCTCACAGACTAATTTAAGTCAGACTAATTAGAGCCCCTAGTGGGTCATTTACTCTGGCATCAGGGAACATGGTTTCTTTCTATTGTTGCTAAGCTGATGATTGAATGCAAAGCTGGATCTGCTAGAAACCATATTTTCTACATATAAAAAATTTTCCTGAAAATAAGATGACTCAATGGGAAGCAAAACTGAAAGATGAAGAGAAAAGCAGTAATTCCGGGATCCTGATGCCTTTTTAAATACTGGTTTCTGCCATTTCTGAAGGTCACTCCGTGGGTGTTTATTGTGTGTGTTAATATCTCTTTTAGGTTTAATTTGTGTTGAGTTTCTTTTCCTTGCAACCAGAGCCCAACAATTTTATTACTACTTAGAGAAGAGACTTAAAAAAGAAAGAGTAACTCTACAAGAAAGGGTCAAAGGATACCCCATGAACTATATACATTTTAATGTACTTATTTACGCAACAAATATTAATTGGGCATCTCCTCTGGGCTTGCAATGTTTTAGTTGTTAAATATGGAACATGCAAGAGGTAGGATTTGCCTATATCTACTTATAGTTGTGGCAGGAAAAATTAATAAAGACACATTTTTTAAGTAACATATTCAGACATGAATCTCGAAGGTTTGAAGCTGAGATGGAGTAGAAGCAGGGCAAAACTTTCTAGATAAGGTAATGGAGAAAGGCTTCTCAGAAAAGGTGGCATTTACACTCAACCTGAAGGACAAAAAGGGACTGTCCATGTGGAGATTATGGTAAAAAGAGAGTGTATGTGAATTCATATGGGGAAGATTTGCAAATGATTATGTCAAACAAGATGCAAGAGATGTTTATTGCAACAGGGTCAAATTTTATGGGATCGTGTTTCTGAAAAAAATGTTTACTGGAGGCCATAGTTAGTTTTCCAGAATGCTGGGCAATTTGCCTCTGCTTGGAGATTTTATGTTAGTTACATTAGAATGTTCTCAGCTTTATCTAAACTAATCTGTTGACACACTTCAATAGGTTCTCATTGTTTATGAGATTAAGATTTTTGTGGTGGATAAAGGCTGTTTCTGGTGGGGGTACTTTGATAGTCAGAGTCTTGAGGGATTCTATTTAAGAGAGACAACTTCGTAGTTGTAAATTTCAAGTGACTGTAATACTCTCCTACCTAGCTTAGCAGCTTAGAGCCATTCCAGGCAAATTTTGGTAAAATGATTTCACGTAGCCATTTCAGACTTTACCTGATTTCTCTGGTTCACTAGTATTCTGTCCAATTTGTTGCTGACTGCATTGTTTGTGTTCTGCAACAATGGCTGAAGAAAATTATTGGAGAAAGAGAATGACAAAGCAAATTTGATGCATTTGAAGCACATCCTTGGGCAAACATCTACCAACATTTTGTCTCTTACCTGTTTCTGCAGAGTAAGCAAGTTAACTCCTGCCTTGAAATTGTTTTGTGAGAGGTTTACATCTTGACAGCTGCTGATTCACAGTGTTAAAATGATCTTCCCATGTTGATTGTAAGATAAATCAGGTACACTCTTTGGTAGCGGTATTGATTCTGCATTAATCATTCAATTCCCTCTACATCATAGCAACTTTTCTAAATTGTATGAGCCTGTTATTTCTTCCAGAAATATGAGATAGAGATTGCTTATGTAGATATGAATGTAACACTAGTAAATCTAAGCTATCTATAAATTACAAATGTAATGAATAACATATTGTTATTTTTGTTGGTTGGTTATTTGTTTGTTTGTTTGTTTTACTTTACTCTGATTGGTCTAGTCTTTAAAATGCTAGAAAATGTGTTTGTTGCGTTACAACACATCACACATTACTAAATACCTGCAACTCTCAGTTGATTCTCCAAGTTAATGACATATATGGAGGTGAAAAGATTATCTTTCAGCTGTTTTGTTTTTACACACTGTTGTTTCTTTAGAGTTTCCAACATCATCGAGAAGCATAAACCCAGGATTTTATTATAAATTTGACATTTCTCAAAGTAAAAAGAGGAAAACTATAGAATACATTTGCATTCAACAAGTAAACTATCTCTTAATATAAAGAAAGTGCCATTTTTTTGAAGGACCAACATTTAATATTATATTCCTTTGTTGAAGGGGAATGCCTTGCTATTTTACCCTTTTGTTTACTCTAATTTTATAACTAAAGCAATATAGGCTAATTTGGCATAATATTTGAAAATAAACAAAGTGCAAGAAATAACTTCTTATTAGGGTGTGCAACATCGCTAAAGAATGTTTCCTTTTCTGTAAAACTAAAACAAGCAAAATATACTACAAAACCATTGTTTTCTGAGACTATCAGAAAGTTCTAGATGCAAATAAACTATGATCTAAACTCCAGAAAGTTAAGTCTTTTTTCAAGTCAGAATCTGGCTGTATCTTTGATAGGATGATCAGAGCATGAATAATTTGCCATTAGTGGGAGTAGAAACAAACAAGCTGAAATGATAAAATACTTTTAACAGCCTCATCTTGGCTTATATGACAAATTAGAATTCCATGGAATTTCATACATAAAACAATTCTGGACTCATTCACTGATTCTTCCATCAGTCTTCACCAGTTGCATTGGGGTAATATTACACAGGCTGGGATGCAAAACAGGAAAGCTAAGAAAGATATCTCCAGGTTTTCATGGCCTCCCACAACTACAAAGAAACTGCCTTTCTGAAGATGTGGACAGAGCTGGATTCCTGAGATAATAAATGCAAGGCACACTGAAATAGGCACACTGAAATTAACCTGGCAAGGTCTAGAGCTAAAACTACATTTTCCTAGTTTGGAAAGTTTGCAGGAAGCTTTGAGACCAAAGAAAATTTCTCAGAAACTAAAAACCAGCATTTTAAAGACTAGACCAATCAGATCAAAGTAAAAAAAAAAATCCATTTGTCTTGGTAGAAGGCAGAAAGAGGTATTCCACAATTTGGAAAGCTTATAGCTCATCTGTAAAGCACAAAGGTGTCTCTAGAATATCACAAGTTCTCAGAGGTGAAGCTTCACAGAACAGAGATACCTGAGCTCAATCTCTAAATATATAAAATGAGTAATGAATTGACAGAAACTAAAGCCACCCTAATGATGTACGCTACAAATCCCAAGCCTACATTAATACAGATCAGATTTAATGAGCTTCCAGTTATAGCAGCCTATTACAAAATGTTATATTCTGTATTCTAAGTGTAAATATAATTTATTTTTTCCTATACTATTACACAAATGATCAACATATAATAAAATGATAAAACTCATAAAAAGGAAAGAGAAAGTGTCTGTGTGAGAAAGAGAGAACAAGGTGAGCACTAAGTCAACAGAGAATACAGTTGATAGAAGTAGATACAGAGATGCCTCAAATATTATAATTATTATAATAATAATAAAACTATAATATTATTTAAAATAACGGTGATAAAATGCCAAGGAAAGTAGTTCAAAACATGTACCACATATATAAATATATGAAAAATTTTATCAGAGGCATGAAAACTTTAGTAATTTATAAAGAAAACAAGTTTAATTTACTCACAGCTCTGCATTGCTAGGAGGGCCTCAGGAAACTTACAATCATGATGGAAGGCAAAGGGAAAGAAGATACCTTCCTCACAGGACAGCAGGATGGACTGAGTGCAAGCAGGGAAAATGCCAAACACTTATAAAACCATCAGAGCTCATGAAAACTCAGCCACTTTTATGAGAATAGCATGGGGAAAACTGCCCCCACGATTCAATTATCTTCCATGGGGTCCCTACCATGAAGATACATGGGGATGATGGGGATTACAATTCAAGATGACATTTGGGTGGGGACACAGCCAAACCATATCACTAAGCATATACAATAATTACAGAATTTGAAATCAGAGTAATACAACCTATCAAATAGCAACTGGAAGAAAAAATATGAAAAGATACAACAGAGTCTAAGGTCTGTGGGAGATCAAATAGTCTGGCATGTAAGTAATTGAACCCTCAGAAGGAAAGTAAAATGAAAACGGAGCACAAACAATGTGGGGAAAAGAAAGGAAGATCAGATTGTTACCGTGTCTGTGTAGAAAAGGAAGACATAAGAAACCCCATTTTGATCTGTACTAAGAAAAATTGTTCTGCTTTGAGATGCTGTTAATCCGTAACTTCAGCCCCAACCTTGTGCTCAGAGAAACATGTGCTGTATTGAATCAAGTTTAATGGATTTAGGATTGTGCAGGATGTGCCTTGTTAACAATATGTTTGCAGGCAGTATGCCTGGTAAAAGTCATCGCCATTCTCCATTCTTTAATAACCAGGGAAACAATGCACTGTGAAAGCCACAGGGACCTCTGCCCAAGAAAGCCTGGGTATTGTCCAAAGTTTCCCCTCAATGGAGAC
The DNA here is from genome assembly GCF_001698545.2 of Rhinopithecus bieti. Taxonomy (NCBI): domain Eukaryota; kingdom Metazoa; phylum Chordata; class Mammalia; order Primates; family Cercopithecidae; genus Rhinopithecus; species Rhinopithecus bieti. Next base: position 2,338,897 of record NW_016805944.1, on the reverse strand, counting down.
AGCCTGAGATACAGCCTCGTAGGAAAGGAAAGACCTTACATCCCCCAGCCCAACACCCGTGAAGGGTCTGTGCTGAGGAGGAGTAGTGAAAGAGGGAGGCCTCTTTGCAGTTGAGATAAGAGAAAGGCTTCTGTCTCCTGCTCATTCCTGGGAATGGAATGTCTCAGTGTAAAGCCGACCATTCATTCTATTCTGAGATAGGAGAAAACCGCCCTGTGGATGGGGGTGAGATATGCTGGCAGCAATACTGCTCTGTTACTCTTTGCTATACTGAGATGTTTGTGTAAAGTGAAACGTAAATCTAGCTTACGTGCACATCCAGACACAGAACCTTTCTTTGAACTTATTCATGATACAGATTCCTTTGCTCACATGTTTCCCTGCTGACTTTCTCCCCACCATCACCCTGTTGCCCTGCCACACTCCCCTCACCAAGATAGTAAAAATAGTGATCAATAAATACTGAGGGAACTCAGAGACCAGCACTGGTGCAGTTCCTCGCATGTTGAGCACTGGTCTCCTGGACCCACTATTCTTTCTCTATACTTTGTCTCTGTGTCTTATCTCTTTTCTCAGTCTCTCATCTCCACCTGACGAGAAATATCCACAGGTGTGGAAGGGCAGGCCCCCTTCAACACACATTCCAACAGATAATGGCCATGAACTTTCCAAGTTACTGGAATTAACACTAAGGATAAATTCCCAAGTCATTTTCTTCATATGAAAAGGATATCAATTATTGCTTCTGGAGAGAAGACTGTAGTAACTTGTTGTTATGTTGTGAATTAACGGTCTTCCAATATCTACATCATTTGATGTGAAACTTTGTGTTCCCCATTCATACCCTGACTCAGATGGTCTTTCAACCTGTTTTGGCTAATAGAACGTGGCAGAAATGACTGTGTACAAGTTCTGAGCCTAAGGGTCAAAAGCATTTGCCTGCTTAGCATGCTTTCTTACACCTTTAGACTCCCTTGCACTTACACTGAAGCCTGGCCATCAGAACATGCCAAGGTAGGCTGCTGGAAGGATCTAAGCGTGAGATGAAGGAATGAGAACCAAGATGATCCAGTGGATAGCCAGCCATCCCAGAAAGTGAACTGCCTATCTGACTCATAACTCATTAAAGTTTCATGAGGGAGTCAAGCCAAACCAAGAAGCACCTAATCTGCTGACCCTAAAGAATCAAGCACTAAAACGTGGATATTGTTCGAAGATACTAAGTTATTGGATGGTTGATTATTCACAATCCCCATAGAGATAGCCTCAAATTTTTTCTCATTATATTTTACCTTTCATTTTCAGAAGCCATAGCTCACTGGCATAGCTACTTTATATCCCAATTTTAAATTACCAAGGATGCAAATCTTACTGATTTTCTTTTATCCATGAATTAGTTCACGTTGATTGAGATGTCCATCTTCTGAAATGTAAGATATGCTGGGCGCGGCACATCAGGTAATAAATACTACATGGCTGCCTTTTAAACTGTAGGAAAATTGTGTTCCACAGAAGGGCAGATAATCAAGGGAAAAATGTATCCTTATTTTTTTCAACAATATTATGTTAGAACTACCCTCTCACTGCTTTCCTACCAAAAAGTAAAGCTAACAATTTCAAAATTATTTAATAGTTCATATTATTTTAGCACAATGCAAAAGCTAAACAATAAGCAGTTATATTATAATAATATTTAAGTTAAAAATATTTAGTTGCATAGACTATAATGTGGAAAATGCTACTATATCATTATTTTGTTAAACACAAATTCAAACTGTAATAAGATACTTTGAAAAAGGAATAATAATAACACAGTATCTCCAAATGAATAGAATATAGATCCTTTCTCATAGGCACTTGTTAGTATTAAGTATTTAGCTATTCAAGAAAATGAATTAAAAAATAAAGTAAGCATTGAATTTTAAAATATCAAAAACATAAACCCAACCTAACAGAACTGAATTTGTGGAGAAAATAATGAAGATAAAATATCAGAAGTTATTAAAATGTAAAGTGGTGAGGAGTGAGCGTTCAACAGTATACAGGAAAATATATAAATACTTCTAAAACCTGGAACATTGCAAAATAACAGATATGTTTTCAACAACTGTGATATAAAAAGGGGGAAATACAAAGATACTAAAATAGAAATAGGAAAGAAACATAAAATAAATAGATACTGATGAAGCTATTCAATGGATTATATAGACCTGCAGGTATAAGTTGGCAGAGTGAACATTACTCTTCTCAGTTCCAAAAGCAAAAAGAAAGAAAAAGACAAAAAAAGATCGAAATTTCATCTTCAATGGTGTAATAGAAAACACTTGAAAACAAAATCTACACGAAGCATAAAGTGTAGCAAATTGTAGTAAAAGATTGGGGAAAACAAAGAAAGCAGTACAATGAAACATTTAAAGTGATGAGGGGAGCCACAAAGATGGCACTTGTTCAAGGGAACAGAGATCTCCAAAGTCGGTAGTGCATAAAGAAAGGCAGGGTCCCTCAGTGCTTATGCAGGCCCAATGTGAGTTACCCAACTATGGAGGCTCCTGTTCTCTGTTTGACCCCACAATCAGCCAAGGGAGGTCATGCTGAAGGATAAATGGCCTCGGAGGAAGATCTTTACACATGGTATCTGGGCAAATGTGTCACACACGTCACGTAGAAACTTTGTGAGTGGAAAGTGGCACTGCAGATAGGGTTGCCAGAAAAAATACAGAATTTCCAGTTACATTTGAATTTCAAATTTCAGATTTATACTTGTTCCAATATAAGTACATTCAAAATATTGCATGAGACATATGCATACAAAAATGCTGTTTGTTGTTTATCTGAAATTCAAATATAACTGGGTTTTGTGTATTTTTATTTGATAAATCTGGCAACCCTACATATAGCTACTCACCTTTGTCAAAGGAAACATTGAGTAACCTGTCTAATACATATGCAGGAACCCCTGCATCAAAAAAGAGTTTGTTTGTGAGCCAGAAAGCCTTTTCACTAGGGGGTATATTGTCTTGACTCTTCCTTAATACAATATATTCACAAATACCACTTATTTGGGAAAAATTCATCTTATTTAAAAATAGGCCAGGGGTAGTAGCCCATGCCTGTAATTCCTGCACTTTGGGAGGCCCAATAGGGAATATAGCTTGAGCCCAGGAATTTGAGACCTGCCAGGGCAATGTGATGAAACCCTTTTTCTATAAAAAATAAAAGAGAAATTAGCCAGGTGTGATGTCACCTGCCTGTAGTCCCAGCTACTCTGGAGGCTGAGATATGAGAATCACTTGAGTCAAGAGAATGTCGAGGCTGCAGTGAGCCATGGTCTCACTACTGCACTCCAGCCTGGGTGACAGAGGGAGATACTTTCTGGAAAAAGAAAGAAAGAAAAGAGAAAGGAAAAAACGTGAAATAGTAAAATACACACAGAATAGTAATATACACACAGAAAAAACTTGGCTCTTCACAAAACTACAATTAGAAAAAGTACAAAAGGAACATAAGGACAATAGGAAATAAAGGTTACATAGCAATAAGATTTCACCAGAATGTTGAAAAGCAAGGAATACTTTTCCAACTCATTTAAAGAAGCCATCTCACCAGACAGAAACACATTAAGAAAAGAAATGGAAAACTGATATGTCTTATAAATATGGGTGAAAAATGTCTAAACAAAATTTTAGTTAATCAAAACCAACAATATGCAAAATGAGTATTACATCATGACAAAATGACATTTATCTCAAAAGTGCAAAGCTAGTTTAGCATACATAAATCAATAATGTGATTCACCTTATTAAGAAGTTAAAAATTGTCATTTAAATAAACACCCACAAAAAGTATTGTCAAAATCCACCATCCATTTCTAATGATATCTTTCCAGAAAGTAGGTATAGAGGAGACTTCCTCAATCTGATTAAAGTGTATCTACGAAAAACTTACAGCTGTCATCTTACTTATGGGTGATAGACTGGATGCTTTGCCCCTAAGGGTTAGAGGAATTCTGGGAATCTCTTTCTACCATTTATTCAGTGTTGCACTAAAAGATCTAGTCAGTGCAATAATGCAAGAACAGAAATAAAATCATATATTGGAAAGGAAGAAGTGAATGAGTTTTTAGTTTTAGTTTCTGATTTTATTTGCAGATTGCATAATCATCTATATACAAATTTTAAATAAATGTATAGATCTGTTAACATTTATATCATTATATCATGGCAAATTTAATACATCACTCGTATTTTAATTGATTAAAAATAAGACCTATTAATTCAAAAAGGTTTACTAAGCACCTACAATGCATTAGATGCTCTTCTAAACATTGTGTCTTTTGAAAATAGATGATAAAATTCTTGCTCTCTTGGAAGTTACACTCTTTGGGACTGGGGGAAAGAAGGATGAAAGGCAAATTACATATGTAAAAGTAAAATAGAAGAGGATAGAATAAAGTAGACAAGGGGGCTGGATTACGAGGAGTGGAGAGAGTTGTAACTTAGTAGTGTGAATAGACTTACCCTTCCTGAGCAGACAGAAAGGAGTTTAGGGAACAGATCTGCATCTACTTGATGGAAGTGTAGCTACCTCCTCTCTGCTATTCTCCTTCAGTTTAAAAGCTGCTGGGCAGGAAACAGTTGGGTGAGCAGTTGAATATTATGTACATGGAATTTCTCCTCCATTATCTTTCATTTTTTGTTTTTATTCACTGGAGATCATTGAGAAGTTGAATTATGATTAAGGTGGGAAAAATTTTGAAGCTCAATTTTCATTATGTAAGAATGTGGATATTGCGAGGAGTTTATCCAGTTCCCTCTCTGTGCTCTTTCTCATGTTTACTAAACTCAAAAACTGCTGCCAATTTAAAAAAGAAAGAAAGAAAAGCAAAGAATGCTTTTCAGGAGTAAAAAAGTAGTTTGTTTTTTAAATCATAAAGACTACCAGGTAAGCATGTAGCCAAGTAAGTTGTTTTGTTTGTTTGCTTATTTCTTTTACAAGAGGTGATTGAAAAATTAATCATCTGTTCTGTCAAGCTGGGCTCCATCCACAAGCATGTCAACCTTGGAAATAACAACAAACCATGCTCTTCAGCCTCACGCCCTAAACAGATCAGCAGTGTTCTTGTTAACTGTACCATGATGTTTTTTGTGGAAGTCCAGTGGGGATGAAAGAATATCCTTGCTTCCTGAATGGCTCCAGACAGACCAAAGCATCAAATTACTATTATTGTTGTTGTTATTATTATTATTTTTTGACACAGAGTCTCTCTCTGTCACCCAGGCTGGAGGGCAGTGACATGAGCACAGCTCCCTGCAACCTCCACCTCTCGGGTTCAAGTGATTCTCCTGCCTCAGCCTCCCAAGTAACTGCGATTACAGGTGTGCACCACCATACCTGGCTAATTTTTGTATTTTTAGTAGAGATAAGGTTTCACCATGATGGCCAGGCTGGTCTCGAACTCCTGACCTCAGGTGATACACTCGTCTCAGCCTCCCCAAATGCTGGGATTACAGGCAGGAGCCACCGTTGCTGGCCAGCATCACATTATTTATGTGACCTGTAGTACAGGATAACCAACTCCTTCAGGGACAAAAGAGATATTTTAGGAAAGCAAAACAAAATATTTTTGATATCTGGAATGTATAATACAATATAAACTTTGCTTTATTGCTCCAGCTCCATAAATCTAAGTTATATTTGATTACCATTCAGTTCAAGTTTAAGCTCCTTTTTGTAGTTTATAAGATTCTACAATAGGGGGTAAAAAATGATTAGAATGACCAAATTGTGAATAGTGGCGCTTTGGAGGTTTGAAAATATGTATATTTGGTTTTATTCCTTTCCACATTACTGTGTTATGCAGACTTTCAATAGCAAGTATGTATTACTTTTGTAATGGAAATGTACTTTATTAACATATTTTACATTCACATAATACTCTCATCTTGTTCAAATTATGAATACAAATTTTATCAATCATTTCTATCCAGTCACCTTGAATCATTGATGACTGTAATTCCTGGCACTTCTGTTTTCTAATATTATTTTAACTGTTTCACAATACCTGCTAACCATCTTCGACTCCTACTACCTTGCCCTTATTACTGAAAGTGAACACTATAGATCACTACTTAGACATCACACAGAAGTTGTGTAAGAATGCTGAATCTTGGTTCCCACACCAAAACTGCTAAATTAGTATCTGAATTGAGCAAAATTTCCAGGTGGTTCATGTCCACATTAATGTTTTGGTGGAGGCTGACGATCTGCCTTTCTCAGGAGCTCCCGGGTGGTACTGATGTTGCTTGTGTGTAGATAACAACATCCTCCTGTGGTGTCTCAACTAACCTCTTGCTGTAATTCTTTCCCTGTCCCAAACCATTTCCTACATTATCACCAATTGTCATATTAAAAAATGTATCTGTTAGTAAATATCAAACATGTAAAAACAATTCTGTTGGTCCCATATCCTTCATGATAAAAAAATCTTACCTTCTCTACATATAATCTAAGGCCCTTCAGAAGTGAGCCTCCAAATATCTATCCAGTTATACCTTTAACTGTTCCTCTTCCATGGCTTCTAATCACCAGAAATTTTTAGCTATTCTCGAGTATGTCTTTGAGCTCTTTCATATTACATATGATGAACATCATGTTTAAAATTTCTTTCTTCTTATCTTTTTGATGAGCTCCTATTCATGTCTTAAAACTGTACTTCTGTGAAGGCTTTTGTTATTAATTTCCACCACTGACACTAGTAACACTAGTAATTGAATACTTCCTTGTATATTCTCCCATGGTAATCTACATTTGTCTTATGTATTACACATATACACATACATACGTACAAACATATATAACACACACATGGGTCTTCATGTATATATACCCATGTATCTCAGCATGTATATGTGTGTGTGTATATACTGATATGTATATTTATTGAGTCTGTATCTCTGACAAAGTATGAGCTCTTACAAGATATAGACTTAGAAGCCATAGCTATTTTTATAAATGAATTTGTTATTTGAACAGAAATAACTCATACCAGAAACCTAGTCACTCTTTCTCACCACCTCCTCCTTATGACACATATGCACACGCTTACACACACAATTTTTATTATTTTAGTGAAAGAAAATGAATTTAAAGTCACAAAAATTTTGGCTTCAGGCATTCACACTACTTGTGTAAATCCACCACTGCTACAAGCATTACAACTCTTTATAAAGGTTTGAGACTTGTTTTATAGTTTAAAATCTAGTCTATCTTTGTGAATGTTCTGTGTGGCCTTAAAAAGAATATGTGTTTTACTATTGGATGGACAGTTCCAAAATTGTCTTTTAGGTTGGTAAAATAATTTGGTTAATAGTGTTACTCATGTTTTCTATAACGTTACTGATTTTCTATTTGTTCTACCAATTACTAAGTATTGAAATTCTCAGAGATAATTGTAGAGTCTATTTTTTTCTAGGAGTTCTTTTAGCTACCATATAAATAGGTGGCTATAAATAAATACTACAGTAATAAAATGCCTCTAATTTCACTGCTTATGCTAGATTTGGTAATTCTCAATTTCAGCACTACAGAATATGAAATATTATAGGGTCTTTGAATCAGCATAATCACATCACAGCAGTGGTAATCTACCTGTGCTGCCAAGGTCGTATGTAAGACCTACATAAGGTCTGATGTGGGATGTAATGGTTAGGATTCATTCAATGAATCAGAACTATTATCATCAATATGAAATAAGAAATTTATTGTGGAGATTACCCCTTATGCAACTGTGCAAACTGGTGAAGAAATTTAGGGAAAGCTGTTGCATCTTTGTCTAATGGAGGATCTGACGTTTCCAAAGGTCAGGAAAATCAGTCACAGGAAGCAATAGTGTACATGAGCCACAGAAGTGTGAGGACAAACTGATTGGTGTGAGAATAAACTCAAAGCCTCATTTGTCTTGATGGTCTCCCGTGCAGATACTGGTGGTGATGAACAGAAGAAGCTAGTACCCTTGGCCATAGTACACCTGAGCCTATCCTAGGTTTCTAAAAGTTAAAGGGGATATCTTGGAATGTGTGGAGCTACAGGGACAGTTGCTGCACTGTCCCTAGAAAGCAAGCCATCAGTGGAGAGCTTATTCTCTGTAAGCTGCAATAGTGTGGGGTTCCCCACTCTGACCTTCAGTGTGTAAGGGGCTCTGCTGCACTTAGCCATAAAAAGGCTCATGCTAATTTCGCATGAACCAATCATAACCTGGAATCAAATAGAGAAGGAATTTCTAGGAAACAGTTCCAGCTTAGATAAGTTCACTTAGCAGAAGACTACCACTGATGTATGGAGGATAATGGATCTTAAAACAACAAATGTGGAAACAAATTTTAAAAATAAGATTAATGACTCAAATGTATACTAGTGTCAATATTTACTTTTATTAAAATAAAATTTTGAAAACTTATGGAGCTCAAAATTTAGGCATCAATCAATTCATGGAATACTATTATTCAATATGGACAATTTGAATAATTTCACATCAGGTTTTTTTTTTTAATGCAGTTACTCCAAAAAGTCATTAATCTGAAATCTCTAAGTCCATTTATTCATAGACTTATCATTCATTCAACTAATCAAGGACCTACTTGAATAAATTACTCTAGCTGTATTTCCAAATATTCTTTCATTAATGCTTCTTTTACTAGAAAAAAGCCTAGCACAATATCTGGCACCTTGTAATTACTTGGTAATGGAATCTCTTTGAAACTCAATGTAAGGTCATAAATTTAAGATGTGGAACATTAAGTAATCATATTCCTGTGGAATATTCAAAAGTAGATGCAGAAGACACAGAATTCAAAATGCAAGTTTACATGATTTGTATCTTACTTGACCTCAATTAAAATAACTATTTTGTCAAAGATAGAGGATTAAAAAAGAAACCTAGAAGAATGTCCTTAGTCAGTGTGGAACGTTTGAGAAAGATACAGCAATGACAACAACAGTAAAAAACTATCATTTATTAAGAGGGAGATGGACAGAGAGAGTTGGTCAATTTTAACAATCAAAAAAGCTACGAATAGAACAATTTATCTTAATTTAAGATTGTAATATTAATGGCTATCTATTTCAGACAGAGTATTTTTGCAATTTCCCTTCGAGATTTATGAATTTATGGAATTATCCTTTGACAATTTTAGTCAGAGTTAGGTGTACTGAAGGACAACATTCCAAAAAACATGAAGCTTTATGTTAGTTATTGCTTATTTTCTTCAGATTTCAACTGGGATTCAGAATCCAGATGATTGCCAGCATGCCTAGAATGCCAATATATTACTGACAGTGACAATCTCAAGTGAAGAAGTATCTCTTTGCATCTTTTCACATGTCCATTAATTTACAGAATAAGTGTGGATTGGGGGCCTATTTTGTTCTAGACCCCACTCAGGCGTTGGATACAAAAAGCCAGGTACAGTAGGGCTCCTGTCCTTAAGGGGCTTACAATTTAGCAGAGCATGCAAATTGATCAGTAATCACCCACTGGTAAATGTTAAGGTAGACATAGTTATAGCATATGGTAGAAAAAGATGTCTCTCATCCAGATTGTGGGATCAATAATTATTTTCTAAGTGAAGTCATCATGAAACTGAGATATGAAGTGTCAGCAGGCTGAAGATGGCAACCCCAGACAGAGTATCCAGCACACAGGAAGCATAAACTGTGAAACAATAAGCAGAAGGTGTGGTGAGGTTAAAGGGGCTAAGTAAGTGGTGGTGGTGGCGGTGGTGGCTAGGGCAAGATTCTGAAAGCTCCCCTATACTAACACCCGTGGAGCATTTATTGACGTGCAATAATTGTGGATTTAATAAATGCTGTGTGAGGACATGTATACCTGACTGAGAAGTAATGTAACCAATGAATTGTACACTGTGGCTATTTCTGTTTTTCTGTCCCTATCCTTCTCCATGACAGGTACAAAAGCTTTAAAAGCATCTAAAATGATATAATGGGAAGAGAAGACACAATTACTGTCCTGAAGGGCCTTATAATCCAGTCTGGAAGAGAAAGCATATACGAAAATTACCTGAAGACAAGAAGACTAGATCAGAGGTAGAAGTGATGTTGATAGTGGCATTGGTTCTCTATAAGCCCCAAAGTGTTTTCTAATGAAATGTCTCCCGGAGACATTTTCCAGCAGTAAAGGACAGTGGCCCCTTATTTTTTTACCCTCTACAATCTTAGGGACATAAAACTGTGTGGCAATTAGTCTATTTTTCAAGGTAAGTTAAAGATTATGTTCATGGTAAGGAACTGAATGTAAATCACACAAGGATTACTCTATCGACATGTCACCCTCTGCTTTTATTTCACTACCGGCATGGAGGCGTGGACTTCATGTTATTTCTTAAAGGCTTCTCAAGTGCAGTAGGGCATATATTCATTGGCCTGAGGGGTGGGTTACATTTCTCCAAGAAAATAAAGTAATGATCATCAAATAGGGTTGCTTTAAATGGACCAGCCTTGTAAACACTTTTACATACCTGAGTCTTTAGAGGCTGCAAGGCATTTGTAAGTTGGAAGCAAACTTCATGAAGTAGAGACTTGGAAATTCTATCATTTCAAGCTGCATTATGCATTGAAGAGGCCCCAAATAAAAATCTTGGAAAGAAGTTACTAAGAATCTATAAACTAAAAATCTGGTGAGAAATTACAGGCTTCTTGGCAATGTTAACTTTATTTTTTGCTGAGAAACACTGCATTGAGTTTAAATTTGGGGCACCTACAAAAAGCAAATAACAGCCACAAAAAAATAAAACCTAAAAACTATCTCCCTCCCCTGCCTCTTGTTTATATTTTACCCCAGTGTGAGTGGTACTGGTTAAAAGATAAAAACCAAGACCTTAGTTTCTTTATGTGTAAAGTTAAATTAGAATAAAATAAGACAAAGCAGGTGAAAACTCTAAAATGATACCCAGAATAGGAGATTGTGTTGTAGGTTAGAAGTATTTTGAGCAAACCTTCCATCCTATTCCCTCACCTCCACAGAAGTATACTTCCCCATCTTTGACCTGGAGAGAAGTCAACAGAGTTTTAGTAGACAAGAATGGAATAGAGGATTGATAGATACTTGCATTCTTGGGCTGTGCCAAAGCCAGCTAACACTGAAGGATAAGGTTTCAGAGATTTTGCAAGCCAGTTGTCAAATAAGCCATATTAAAAAATAAATAAAAATAGAAACAAAGGTAATACCTACTCAAAACATATCACTTCCCAACTATTTTACTACCACTTACTAGTCTACTCTTAAGGTTACTTACATTTATTAAATCTATATTAGTGTGTATTGGGCTCCTGCATATCTCTTCCTAGTTCTGCCTTTGGATGATAATAAACTTGCATTATCAAGATGAAAATCATTTTAAGTGATATGACAGACATACAAATAATTTGAAATGAGTTATACCTACGGTAGTAGCAGAAAAGAGCAACATTAAAAGACCTGCTGATAATTGGCACTTGGCTAGTGTCTAGGAACTTGGATTCCAGGAAAGTTCTCACCATTTCTAGAAGTTGAGACTAGTGACTCACTGTGCCTGAACTGTACAATGTGGTTTATGCTGAACACCAGCTTTCCTTCTGGGAAGTTGGAATTTTGGTATGTGCTAGGCGGAAGTTATGTGCATGAATTGCCTCCAATAAAAACCTTGGCACTGAGTCTCAAATAAGCTTGCCTGGTAGATAACACTTCACATATATTATCACTATTTAATGCTGGATAAATTAAGTTCTGTACATTCTGCATGTGACTCCACTGGAAAAGGACCTTGGAACCTTGTGCCTAGTTTCTCTGGATTTCTCTTCTTGCACATTTACCCTTTGCTCAATTTACTTTGTATTTTTTACTGTTTGCTGTAATAAATCTCATGCTGATTCTTGTGAGTTTTTCTAGCCAATGGCTGAACCTGGAAGTGGTCATGAGCTTCCCAAAACAGTGTTACATAAACTTAGTGAGAAAAAAAATGTACAAACGTGAAAAGGACTTTGTCTTCAGTAAACTCTTACCTTGAATTTCTTGATTCTGGTTCTGAAGATTAAAGACTGCTTTCTCATTTAATATGTGCAATGTTTAAACTTTATTAATTTAATCCATAGATCCCAGATTTTAATTTACAGTGTTTGGGGGCTATATATACTGGAGATTTCAGTAAATCTTTTGATTATGTCATTGACTTTTGATTGTGAGTCACCATTGGGAGATTTTGGTTACCTCCCAATGCATGTAAATTTGACCCTCTTCAGGACTTTTTTGTTATTTTCAATCAAGGACACAATATACTTCTTTTAATATATTTACAGTGTAATGAGTTTATGAGAATCTTGCTATAAATATGCTTAAAGGCTAAACATAAAAATAGGGTGAGTATAGAAACTGACATGCATAATTCATTGGGAAAGGTATTATGCAAGTTCCAAGCTCTAGAGAATGGTTACATAAAATTTTAATGAAGGTTTTGGCAACCCAAAACTCATCTATGCTCTTGAATAGCACAGGGGAATAACACTTTTCTCAAAGGTAGATCTAGGCAGTTAACCCATAAATTGTCAAGAAGATAAGTTCATTAAAGTTCTTATAGACCAGCCCAAAAATTGGACTAAGTTTCCATGTTCCTGTTGTTCCAACTATCTTTTTAATACCTGTGTTGCTTGAAAGAATACAAATAACATTTCCCAAAGAGGCCAATCAAATATATTATATTAATATTAGTGCCAAAATTATTATTAATAATAATACAATACAAAGTATCTGACATTGGCTGGATTTTATGTATAAACCATCTGGGTTGAAGGGAACAAATTATGAGTTTAGGGTGATTATTCTTTAAATGGTGCCTAAGAACTTGGCACATGCCGTTAGCAAGCATACGTAGGAGTTAATAGTTGATTAGCAACAAGGCTTACTGGTGAGACTTATGCTTTAACATCCACAACTGAAAAACATAGCTTTTAAATTAATAGAAGACAAAGATTGCATATGGAACTCAGTACATAGCTGCTTGAATATTATATGTATAAAATGCATATACATATTTAATACATTTTAATTTTCAAATAAGTATTTTGTTTATTTTCCTATATTTGGATGGGTTTGGAGTTTGGGTGGCAAAGATCTGAAAAGCCGTAGGAGACCATAAGATTCACACCACTGATGAGTTACTCTAGGCAGAACAGAACTGCAGCTGATGCAAACATAGGTTCAGTGAGAAACAAGGATATCAAACCAAAGGTAAAAGTAAAAGAGTACAGTTTCTTTTTTTGCTTTCTCCCCTTGCTTTTATCCAAAACTTAATTTTAAATTGAAAAGATTTTGATCCTGATATTTTCTTTGATGTGAATTGGATAGCTGAAGGTTGATTGATTAAGATCACAAACTATGAGATTTTCAGAGATATTGGAAAGAGAGGAAAATGCCTCCATAGGCTTAAAAATGAACTTTTCTTGCATAGTGACTGAAATTCTATTACGTATGTAAGAAACCACTGGTTATGTTAAGTGGGGAAAGTGACCAACTCGTTCTGTAAGGCATGGTCTACCGTTGTAAAACGTATACACCTGAAGGAAGAGAAGCCTTATAATTCGAAACAATGACTACCTCTGGGTGTTAAGAGTCCATAGTCTTCAGAGTTCAGCATATTTTAGCAAAGGAACATACATTATTTTATAATCTGAAACAATACATTCCTTATATACCAAAACATGTGACAGTGCCTGTGTCTACAGCAAATATGCAGATAGACACACCTCGGGCATGCTCACTCCTACCACACTGCTCTTTCTGACTTGTCTGTCTTGTGATTGAAACTAATGAGCTCCTGCTGTTGACATCTCACCGCCACTTGTACAACTAACTTTAGCTTTAGACCCTACTTAACTATATGGCTCTTGTTTTTGATTTTGCTGACCTTTTATAGAAAATGTTTGTTGAAGATTTTAAAACATCTCTGCATTCACCGTACCAATTGACTCTGGAATTATTTGGGGTTCATTACCTGGTCTCCCACACACACTGAAACACATCTTCATTATCCCTTCATTCTCCCAAATCACGCTTATACAAACACATTTTTTTTGTGAATATTCTTGAACTCCTTCTTTCCCAGACTTTAGAATTACTTCTTATTAGGGGCCTATTGGCCCTCTCCTCAGTCCTCAATTTAAACTGGAAGGTTGCTGTCTCCATGCATCCACCTTGATCTCTACTATCCAGTACACGGTAGGTTGTCACTAAATGTTAAAATTAGAGAATAAGTAAAAGAGTCATTTAGTACTTCAGAGAAGCCCAGCAGAAATATATCTGCCTTCTTGGGTTAGTACTTTCTTTCACTTGACTAAATGCTTCCAAAGTTTTAACACCTGGTTACTCAGAACAAGGATTTACTGTCTAATGTAGCCCAGGACCATGTCTTTGGGGAAGGCCTGCATCCATCTCAGATAACGTCTTTAGTGTGAAAGTTGTTACCACTGCTCAAGGAAAATAATGAAAGTCAGGTTTTGCGTTTAAACCTTCCAATGAAGGAGGCCCAGTCCTAGAAATTCTCATTTTTAATTTGTACTTTCCCAAACCTGTTTGTGGATTCCTCATCCCCTGCTATTATGTAAAAATCATCAATAGGAGGGTAAATCTTGAGATCAGTTTGGATTTTATCAAAGTATCACCCTTATGATTTGAGGATATAGGACCCCAATGAACTGTGATAGATTTAGTGGTGAGGATGGAAATAGTAGCTTTCTGATAATCTGAAAATTATATCGTATATGTTGGTTTCCAGGAGGCCAAAATATTTAGAGTTCAACATATCTATTAGTCCTCTAATAAGCTACAAATGTTAAATAAGTAGACAGAGAAACCAAGTTATTTCAAGTACTATATTTTATTAACTGTTCACTGAAGAATACACTGAGCAGTCAAATACGTGTAATCAAAAAGCAAGAAACTCTCTTTTAATTTTCCTGTAGAGGCTTATAAAGAGTAAGATAATTGCTCTAAATTACAGAAGCAGGCTGTGTTTCATTTGCTTTGCTTTATTCTTCTGTTGAAATCAAACCATGTCCTTGGAACCTCAGCAATTTTCAACAAAAAACTTAAATAAACGATGTTTAGCAAGTGTTTAAGTGGGATGGAGACTGCACAAAGAGCAGCTTTTCCCAAAAACTGTGGAAGACAAGGGTTTTTTTTTTGTAATAAATTTCAGTTCAATTCTTGTTCCCTACAGATTGATGGAACTGTAGCATGTTCAACTGTATTGTTGTCTTTTGCTTTGAACCCGAGACTGTATTCTTGGTCTTTCTGAAATAATATTATCTGTATGTGCTCCCAAAAGTTATTGACATTTTGGCCTGCCTAGGTCAGTCATGGTCAAAGTGAACCCAGAACTCATTTGCAAATGATGTGTCAAAAAACAATATGCGTTTTTATGGAGTATTGTTTTTTAAGGGCACGCCTGCCATCAAAAGAAGCAGAAACAGTTCTTAGAATTGCACAAATGCAATATATTTTTATCCAAATATGAATGTTTTGGCACTATTCTGTAACAAATTGGGTTATAAAATATCAGTATACTACACATTATAAAATTAGTATTTAAAATATTTATGCTTAACTAAGACAATTGAAGCATAAGGAAGGTCATGCTGCAGATTTCTGGTAAGAGAAATTAAACTGACATGTCAGATTTGGTGACAGATTACTCATCATTCCAATCATATATACATTATTTTGGCAGTTTACTCTCTTGTGTACCACTGGGCATTTTTTCTTTTTAATGGTAGTTTTGGGGCAGTGCTCTTTGCACTAACAAAGTATATTGAAATGAAAACACTGACTACTACAAAGCAAACAAATGTCTAATGGCCAAGGGATCCTGACTAGGGCAAAGCTGACAGTTCAATTATCCAAACAGGTTACAAATGGCTGCATTGAAGACAAATACCTGTGGATTTTGCTCTCTGAATACTGCTCAATAAGATCGAAAATATGTCAAAGATAAGATGTCTTCTCTCCAAATAACTATGTATTTGTGAAATGTGATAAAGACGTATGTAGTGTGTGTATGTGTAAGTCTGTGTGTGTGCATGTGTTTAAACAACTAAGAGGATCCAGAGTTTGGGACATTTTTAAAAGGCAAAGTTAGTAGGAGCAGATTACTAAAATTTTAAATTCTAAAAAAAAAAAAAGAAAAGAAAAGAAAAGAAAATCAGGGCGGGGCTCAGCGTCTCACGCCTGTAATCCCAGCACTTTGGGAGGCTGAGACAGGCAGATCAAAAGGTCAGGGGTTCAAGACCAGCCTGGTCAATATGGTGAAATCCTGTCTCTACTAAAAATACAAAAATTAGGTGGGCATGGTGGCACGTGCCTGTAATCCCAGCCACTCGGGAGGCTGAGGCAAAAGAATCGCTTGAGTCCGGGAGGTGGAGGTTGCAGTGAGCCGAGATCAAGCCACTGCACTCCAGCCTGGGTGACAGAGCAAGACTTCATCTCAAAAAAAAAAAAAAAAAAAAAATCAGTTTATCTTTCACCTCTACGACATTGCAACAAAAGTATTGTCACTGTGAATACCCTAAAGTATTACAACATTCAGATGAACCTTTAGAATCACCACATACAAATTATTCTCTGTCTAGTATCTAGTGTGAGTTGGGCATACAGTGATGCCATTTTTCCATAACTAGAAATCTACCAATGACTTTTAGGCTGATCACTGTCCATAATATCTTATTAACAAAATACATTATTTTACTATTTGAAATGCTATTTTGCTAAAAATAAAAAGCAGAGCAAATGAAATATGTGAAGTCCTTCTCTTGCTTTTTTCTGCAATTTTGTTGTTGTTGTTTGAGTTGGAGCCGGACTCCATCTTAAAAAATCATTCTGTAAGTCAAAACAGAAGAAAACTACTGTTTCTTTCCTGTCTTGTAAGTATGTGGGATGCTTACATTAAACACATAGAATTTATAGAGCTTCAATTAAATGAAGAAACCACCATGGCATTATAGCAACAGCACAGATTTTGGAGCAAAGTTATCCTGAGACCCAAACAGTAGTGCAGTCTTGGGCAACTTATTTAATATTGCTAAACTTAATTTTATCTGTCTTTAATGTAACACTGAAAATATCAGCATTACTCAGTCCGTAGGAATAAATAAAGAATGCTCATAAATTACTGGGCACGAGAAAACATCATAGGTAATTTGTTGATGTTAGCTTTTATCATAGTGAATCATTCAGAGAGACATATAGTTGCCTGCTTAGGGTCTGAGGAACATGAACTCCTTATCTTCTTTCTTTAAATTATCAATTCCATTCATTCAATAGACACTTATAGAACAACCACCCTGTCAGATGCTGACTGATACCTGTGTTAACAATGCATAAAAAGGCAGAGTTAAAAAGGGTCACAATCTACTGAGAGATACAGGCAAACAAAAGAATATTTCAATCAAGGTAGAGGTAAAAAGCAGATGCTAAGAGAACAGTGATGACAGAGGCACAAAATCTGGATTGGAACATTCACTAAAGAAAGACCTCCCGGTGACGATGGTGGAGTACAGCCCTTGAAGTGAGTAAGGGTATTCAGGCAAAAGTGCTGGGACAATAAGTGAGATGTGAAAACATTTGCTAACTCATTTGCATTTGGGGAAGAAACCATAAAAATATGCTTCCTAGGGATACACCTGCAGACATCTAGTGTAGTAAAGGAACAATGGATTATTATAGACACTCAAAGCTGAATTGGAAAACACGTGGACAACATTTTAAAATTCTATAAATTCTTTTATGTCTATTTCTCTACGTAGGGTTCTTTATACAGTCTACTTGCCTAATCTAAGCCATATCCATTCAGAATAGCAAGATAGTATTATGGCTTGAGTATCCCCTATTCGAAATGCTTGGGACCAGAAGGATTTCATATTTCAGACTTTTTCAGATTTTGGAATGTTTGCACATAACATAATGAGATATCTTGGGGATGGGACCCAAGGCTAAACACAAAATTCATGTATGTTTCATATATACCATTGTATGTAGAGCCTGAAAGGAAAGCAATGTTTTTAATGATTTTGGGCAAGAAACAAAGTTTTGACTATAACCTATTTCATGAGGTCAGTTGTATAATTTTCAGCTTGTGATCTCATATTGGCACTTAAAAAGTATCAGATATGGGGGACATTTTTGATTTTCAGATGAGGGATATCAATCTGTATTGCATTTTATGGTAAACACTGTCAGGATTAAACCAACAGATTAACAACATAATACCTAAGCAAATAGAAGCCATTACACCATTCTTGTATAGACAAAGGAGATTTTTAAATGATGCTCTTGTTTATCCTAGGTTTATTGAGTTATAGTTGACAAATAAAAATTATATATATTTAAGGGGTATCAAATGAATGCTTTGATGTATGTATACATTGTAAGAAGTTCAGCACAGTCAAGCTAATTAGCATATCCATTATGTCATAAAGTTACCATTTTTGCTCTGTGTGTGAAGAGAACATTTAAGATCTACTCTTGGCCGGGCGCGGTGGCTCAAGCCTGTAATCCCAGCACTTTGGGAGGCCGAGACGGGCGGATCACGAGGTCAGGAGATCGAGACCATCCTGGCTAACACGGTGAAACCCCGTCTCTACTAAAAAAAATACAAAACACTAGCCGGGCGAAGTGGTGGGCGCCTGTAGTCCCAGCTACTCGGGAGGCTGACGCAGGAGAATGGCGTAAACCCGGGAGGCGGAGCTTGCAGTGAGCTGAGATCCGGCCACTGCACTCCAGCCCCGGCGACAGAGCGAGACTCCACCTCAAAAAAAAAAAAAAAAAAAAAAGATCTACTCTTAGGAAATTTCAAGTATACAATACATTATGATTAACTATGGTCATGATACTGTACATTAGAACGTATTTCTCTGATAACTAAAGGTTTGTACTCTTTGACCAATATTTACTCCACCCCCCAGGCCTTGCTAACCATTCTGCTCTTTGTTACCATGAGTCTGATGTTTTTTAGATTCCAAATATTGGAGAGGTTATTCAGGATTTATCTTTCTGTGTCTGATTTAATTTTGCTTAGCGTAATGTCCTCCAGGTTCATCTGTGTTGTTGCAAATGGCAGAGTTTCCTTCTTTATTAAGGCTGAATACTATTCCATCATACACACACACACACACACACACACACACACATATAGTGTGTATGTATATTATGTGTGTGTATATGTATAGTATATATATTACATGCACACACACTACATTTTCTTTATCTATCATCTGTTGGTGAAAACTAAGGTTGGGCTCATACTTTGGCTATTGTGAATCATGCTATAGTAAATATGAGAATTGGATAAGTCTCAACAGAAAGATACTGCTTTCAATTTGTCTGTATAAATCCACAAGTGGGATTACTGGATACCATGGGTAGTTACATTTTTAAATTTTTGAGGAACCTCCAAACTCTTTTCTATAATGGCTATAACAATTTACCTTCCCACCAACAGTGTAAAATGGTTCCCTTTTCTTTACATCCTTGCCAAAATTTATCTATCGTCTTTTTGATAATAGTCATTTTTACAGGTGTGAGGTGATATCTCATTGTGGTTTTGATGTGCATTTCCCTGATGACTAGTGATGTTGAGCATCTTTTCATATATATGGCCATTTCTATGTCTTCTTTGAAAAATGTTCAGGTTCTTTGTTAATTTTGTAATCAAGTTTTTTTGTTATTTAATTGCATGCATTCTTTATATATTTTGGATATTAACCACTTATCAGATATGCTCTGCAAATATTTTTCCAGTATGTAGATTGCCTTTTTATTTTGATTGTTTCCTTTGATGTGCAGACACATTTTAGTCTGAGGTAGTCTCACTTGCTTGTTTTTGCTTTTGTTGCCTGTGCTTTTGGTGTCAACTTCAATAAATCATTGCCAAGTTCAATGTCAGGGAGTCTTTCCCCTGTGTTTTCTTCCAGGAGTTTTATGATTTTAGATTTTTTTTTTTGTTATAGCTAGTTGCTTTTATTTTCTTTTACTGTTTCAATCATGCAGGCATGTGGATATTAGCACTAAAAAGCAGTTTTATACATATCTGTATATACTGTAACCTTAAGCCTTATAAAAGGATAATTATATATATTTATATATAAATAATTATGTATATATATGTCTTGCCTATCAAACATGAAATAAATGCATTAGTATGTGGTATTGACTATGTATAACCTGTCAGGCAAATAACTAACCACACCGTATTTTAATTTTCAATTTTTTAACTATGGCTTATAATTTTAAGCCATATTTCAAGATTGGAAACATGAAAATACTATCTCAATTTTGAGACTGTAAACATTAAAACCCAAAGAGGATGAAATACTTGTCTAAAGTCATGCAGTTTCTTAGAGACAAGCTCAGTTTCCAGCGCAGCTTTATAATTCTGAAGCTCATGTCTTTTTCGACTACTTCAAGATCTAAGAGCAACTAACTGTAAATAAAAATAAACATATTGAAAACTAGCATTAAATTTTAATTAACTTTTATGTGATTACTTTTAAATAAAAATAGACACTCAAATTAATTACTACCACAGTTAGTAATTTACGAACTCATGGGAAAAAATACCTCTCTTGGTTTAGTTCTTAGTTTCATAATAACTGGCAGTGACTAATATGTGTATAAAGTTACACATTGCCTATACCTCACGACTTCTCCTCCCATATTCCTCTCGTGCTTTTCATAGTACAAATTTATTTTTTCTGTCTTGTCATTCTGTCGAAGCTTTTCCATTTTTCCTTTAAACGCCACAACTATACTTACTTACCCATTCAGTCTATGCCGTGGCTACTCGATGTTTTTAAACACATTCTAAAAAGTTCTTCCCTGCATCACAACACAAAATAAAATATCACCCATCATACCTGTTACAACATTTTGTAATCTATTGCAAAATAGCAGATGAAACGTCTAAGAAGCTTGTTCACTGTGTCTTTGTTTTGTAATTCACAGATTTAAATAATAGTTCCATTTAGCAAGACTTGTAGTGATCTCAAAGTGACGGTTAATAGGTAGTGAAATCATAAGAAAACATTAAATTGATGTTCCTCAGATATTATCTGGTGCTATAATTACATGGATGAGCTTCCTGTAGTCTCTCTTCACCATTTAAAAGTCATTTATAGACTTACATTATTAGCTTATAAGCACATTAAGACCTATCCCATGCTCATTTTAGTTATATAAATGTAATACTTTATTAAAAATACTAAGAATCATTTTGAAGAATGAATTCATTTTAAGCAAAAGTTCATATTTAATTCATTAATATCACTCCTACTTCCACTCAAAATGCTTAAATAAGTCCATTACATTACTTTTATAGTAATGAAAAGTCACATTAGAAGTATAATTTAATTTGAATGCTGTAGAGACTAATTTTGTTTGCATTTCTAAATTGCTAAAGTTTAGTTCCTGAATTTTGCAGTTGTCATCCTTTCTCATATCCAATACATCCTTCTTTGCCTTCTGTGACTTGATGAGACTGGAGGACCTGTCATAATTTTAGAAGGGTTCCCAAATTTCAATAAGAAAATTATGAGTGGGAGTAGAGAAGTGTAGACGAAATAGAAGGCTGGAATTGCAAAAGTCTATAATAAGCCTGTATAAAGGAGGCTTTGTTTTTTTGTTTCTTGTTTTTTGTTTTTTGTTTTTTGAGACAGAGTCTCGCTCTGTCGCCCAGGCTGGAGTGCAGTGGCCGGATCTCAGCTCACTGCAAGCTCCGCCTCCTGGGTTTAGGCCATTCTCCTGCCTCAGCCTCCCAAGTAGCTGGGACTACAGGCGCCCGCCACCACACCCGGCTAATTTTTTGTGTTTTTAGTAAAGATGAGGTTTCACTGTGTTAGCCAGGATGGTCTCGATCTCCTGACCTTGTGATCCGCCCATTTCGGCCTCCCAAAGTGCTGGGATTACAGGCTTGAGCCACCGCGCCCGGCCAGGAGGCTTTGTTTTTAAAACAGAGTCATCCTCTACAGCTCCAGTGAAAAAATATTCCAGACTGGGACCTCCAGGTAGAAAGGAGAGATTGGATCAGATGTCCCTGACTTTGTTTCGAAATGTTACTATCCTACCTGAGTCTCTGCATTACTTCCAATCCCTAGGTCCATAATGCTTTTTAAAATTCTGTCTCGAGTGCAACCAAAACGTTTTCCTTGGTTTCTCTTATCATAGAGGCTGACATTTACATGAAGGATTTTTGTAAAGTTGAAAGTTGGAAAAATGGCAGCCAATTAAACACAATCCATTTGTTCATGGTTCAGATGCTAAACATCTCAGTATAGAAATACGAACTCACACAGAATAAATTCCCCAGACTTCTGTGGTCCTCCTGTAACTTGCGGTTTGTACTCTAAGAAATGTGAGTATGAAATCCCCTAATATCTTCCATGGTCGCAATTTATCATGAAAAGTGCACTGGATTTAGACAATTTAGTTCTGATTTTGTCTTATAAACTGATTTTATAGTGCAACTTTGGCAAAGTCACTTAACTTCCCTGAATGCAATTCTTCTCTTAAAAATAGCACAATTAAATGCATTCTGTGTAGGATTGCCATTACTTTCAAATGAGAGGCATTATGAAAATAAAGCTCAATAAATGTTTGTTTAAAGAGCAAAAAGCCATGACCCACACTCAAGAAACATTTCCTTGATTTCTTTCTTCAATTTTGTCCATACAGCAGACTCTATTAACACTGTACTAGAGAAACTGACCTTCCAGGATAAAACATTCCTCAGAACTCTCCAGAATTCTTCCAATTAGCTTCTGATCCTTACAACATTTATATTTTACAGTTTCTTTCTAGGCCTGTGCTAAAACACATTCTTTAAGGCATAATTAAAATTAAAGTTTTTATTGCCTTAGTTATTATCTCAGTTCTTCTCTGGAGCATTTTATGATTACATATACAAGAGAATCCTGTTTCTCTCAGTCAGCTATTTACATACAGTATACCATCTTTCAATATTCAGGACATTATAAAAACCAATTAGATTATTCACTTATTGACTATAATTCAGATAATTGTACTGTATTGGGAGACATTTTCGACTCAGTGAATTATCACTTATGTATTATAGAAACAGTGCTTTCTTAGCCCTAAATATATGTTTTTCAAATTGTCATAGAGTCCTACAGAGAAACAATATGACATTTTATATAGTTATCAACAAATATTGCCTTAAATTTCATAGGCTTTGCTAAACCTGCTATATTCCAATGATAATCTACTTCTATTTAACTATTTAACTGCCTATTTTTCAGCTATAACAGAACTTTGCATCCCTTGGACAAACATTTAGATTCACCTGATCAAGGAGATAAACTGTTTTTTTAACAAATGCCTAACAGTCCCATGCCTGCTGACATCAACTACTAAAGTCCTATGAGGACTTTAATCTCCCTACATCCTATTGTCCAGACACCTCTATACATCATCCCCTTTGAAGTTATGTGAGCTTGCGTTTATCTCAGGCATATAGAGAAGTTCTAGAGCATTGTTGTGTAATATATAGTATTTTAGGATTAAGCAGATAATCAGTAGGGCTAGACTATACATTGTGAGGTAGGAAGTGGTAAGATTATATCAGTGATATAAGCTGAGGTCATAACATAAAAATTCCTGCTAAGAGTTTGGACATTTTTTCTCAGGGCAATGGGAAATTATCAAAGAGTTTTAACCATAGAAGAGATATAATTGTATCTGAGTTTTACTGAAGCAGCTCTGACTGCTCTATGGGAGATTTTTAGAGGGGCACCATGCATTTGGAGCACCATTTGACCTAGATCAGGAGCCCGTCTCACCCAATTCCCCCTGTGCACAGATCCTGGCACAGGGTGTTCCCCTCAGCTCCGTTCCCAGGAAGATGTCCAGGTATCTGGAGCAACCACTCTTCTAGATTAAGAGTTTAGGCTTCCCTCCATCCTATGCAGAAAGCTTGGGACTAAAAAGGTTTTTCAGTTCCATCTGTAGACACTTTGGTGCTTGGTGGCTGCCCACTCAATTCTTCTTTGGCACTGGTGCTTGTGTGTGCTACTGGGGGATCTGTAGGCACACCTACCCAAACTGGCCGCACCCATCATGGCCTTCATGCCCCTAGGACTAAGCAGGGAGCTCAGATCACTGTGCATTCCACAAATCATTCTATAGCCTGATGCAGTAGAAAGCTTCTGCCAGTAAACAGGATCAGGAATATACCCAACTGTATTGGTCACAGCCAACTCTTACCTATAAGCAGTATCTATTGACTTGTAGGTCACATTGAACAACCCAATATAAAGTCTGCTGAAAGAAGTGCATAAGGCTTTAAAAGCAAAACCAAAGACACTACCCAGCATTCTCTACAATCACACCTCCTAGGGAGGGCATAAAGGGAAAGAGAAAAAAATAGTATTACAGGGAAGAAAAACAAAATATCCTACATGCACAAAACCAGTTATAGAAAGTAAAAGTGCTAGCATCTCCAGAAGGGAAGGAACCAACACAAAAATGCTGTCACCATGAAAAAATTGAATGTAGTGACACCACCAAAGAATCATACTCTTAAGCAATCGTCCCTAACCAAATGGAAACTGAGAAATGACAGGCAACAAATTTAAAGCATTTTATTGAAAGGAAACTCAAAGAGATCCATGACAAGGTCGAAAATCAACACAACCCAGGAAATGAAAGAAGATATAAAAATTAAAAAAAAAAATCAGATTCAGGAATTAAACTCACTTAAGGAATTTCGAAACACAATTGAAAGCTTTATCAATAGACTGGAAAAAGGGAGAGAAAGAACTTCAGAACTTGAAGACTCATTTTTTGAACAAATTCAACCTGACAAAAATAAAGAGAAAATAATTTTATAAAATGAACACTTTTTTTGAGAAATAGAGAGTTATGTAAAGATACCAAACCTATGAATTATTTGCATTCCTGAGAGAGAAGGAGAAAAAGTCAACAACCTGGAACATAGATTTAAAGAAATAATTCAAGAAAATTTAATCTTGCTAGAGATAAATAGATGATAGATAGATAGATGATAGGTAGATAGATACAAGAAATCCAGAGAACACCTGCAATATGCTATACAAGGCAAATATCCCAAAAGTATTTAGTCACCAGGCTGTGCAAGATCAATGCTAAAGAAAAAAAATATAAAGGTAGCTAGACAAACACGTCAGATAACATTAAAAGGTTAACGGTGCACATATAAGCATAAACCTTACAAGTCAAAAGAGATTGGGGGCCTATTTTCAGCATTCTTAAATACAAAATTTCTAACCAAGAATTTCATATTTTGCCAAACTAAACTGCATAAGCAAAAGGGAAATAAACCCTTTTCCAGACAAGCAAGCACTGAGGAAAATCATTACAACTAGACCAGCCTAATAAGAAATCTTTATGGGAGTTCTAAACATGAAAATAAAAGAATGATACATGTTACCACAAAACACACTTAAGTACACAGCCCACAGACACTATAAAGCAGCCACGCAATAGAAACTACAAAGAAACCAGCTAACAATTTCATGATAGGATGAAAATCTCACATATCAATATTAACTTTGAATCCAAATGGTCTAAATGCCCCCATTTAAAAGGTACAAAGGGGCCGGGCACAGTGGCTCGCACCTGTAATCCCAGTATGTTGGGAAGCTGAGGCAGGCAGATCACCTGAGGTCAGGAGTTTGAGACTAGCCTGGCCATCATGCCAAAATCCCATCTCTTCTAAAAATACAAAAATTAGCTGAGTATGGTGGTGGGCTCCTGTAATCCCAGCTACTCGGGAGGCTGAGGCAGGAGAATCGTTTGAACCTGGGAGGCTAAGTTTGCAGTGACCCGAGATTGGGCCACTGCACTCCTGCCTGGGTAACAGAGTGAGATTCTGTCTCAAAAAATAAAATTTTTTTTTCTTTTTTTTTTTTATTATACTTGAAGTTCTAGGGTACATGTGCATAACGTGCAGGTTTGTTACATATGTATACTTGTGCCATGTTGGTGTGCTGCACCCATCAACTCGTCAGCACCCATCAACTCGTCAGCACCCATCAACTCGTCATTTACATCAGGTATAACTCCCA
>NW_016805944.1:2266459-2312570 GCF_001698545.2 Rhinopithecus bieti | reverse complement strand
TTCAGTTCCCACCTATGAGTGAGAACATGCGGTGTTTGGTTTTCTGTTCTTGCGATAGTTTGCTGAGAATGATGGTTTCCAGCTGCATCCATGTCCCTACAAAGGACTCAAACTCATCCTTTTTTATGGCTGCATAGTATTCCATGGTGCATATGTGCCACATTTAAAATTAAATAAATAAATAAATAAATAAATGTACAAAGTGGAAAGTTAGAATAAAAAAAATACCCATCCATCTGCTGCCTTTAAAGGATGCATTTCACATATAATAACACCCATAGGCTCAAAGTAAAGGGTTTTAGAAAGATATACTATGCAAACAGAAAATGGAAAAAGAGCAGACTTTAACCTAACAACAGTTAAAAAGAACAAAGGAGAACATTACATAATGATAAAAGTTTCACTCAAAAGGAAGACTCAATAAAACATAAATGCACCCACAATTGGAGCATTCTGATTCATAAAACCAGTACTTCTAGTTCTACAAAAGGATTTAGACAGACACACAATAGTAATGGGAGAGTTCAATATCCCATTGACAGCATTAGACACACCATCAAAGCAGTAAACTAACAAAGAAATTCTGGACTGAAACTCAACACACGACCAATTTGACCTAATAGATATCTACAGAATACTTTACAGGTAAACCACAGAATATTCATCTTAACTGCACATGAAATGTACTCCAAGATTAACCACAATCTTGGTCCCAAAGCAAGTTTCAATAAATTCAAACAAATTGAAATCTTGTAAACCACATACTCATATCGCAATGGAATAAAAATATAAAGCAATACCAAGAAGGTCTCTCAAAACTACTCAATTACATGGAAATTAAACAACTTGCTTCTGAATAATTTTAGGTAAAACAAAATTAAGGCAAAAAATTTTAAAAGTTTGGACTAAATAAAAACAGAGACAAAACGTACCCAAATCACTGAGATGCAACAAAGCAGTGTTAAGAGAAAAGTTTACGTCCTTCAATGACCACCACAAAAAGTTAGAAAGATCTCAAATTAATAATCAAATATCACACCTGGAGAAACCAGAAAAACAAGAGCAAATTAACATCAAAGCTATGAGAAAAAAATTAAATAACTAAAGTCAGATTGGAACCAAATGAAATTGAAATGCGACCATCCATAAATGAATCAACAAAACCAAAAGATGAATTATTTGAAAGAATAAATAAGATTGATAGACTGCCACCAAGATTAGCAGAGAAAAAAATAGAAGATCCAAATAAGCAGAATCAAAAATGACAAAAGTGACATTACAACTAATCCCACAGAAATAGAAAAGATTCTCAGAGACTGTTATGAACACCTCTATGTACATAAATTAGAAAATCTAGAAGAAATGAGTTAATTTTAAAAATACACAATATCTCAAGAATGAATCAGGAAGATATTGAAACCATGAACAGATCAATATCAAGTTCTGAATTTGAATCAGTAACAAAAAGCCTACCAACCAAAAAAAGCCTTGGGCCAGATGAGTTCACAGCTATATCTGCCAGCTGTACAAAGAAAGGCTGGTACCAATTCTACTGAAACTAGTCCAAAAAATCAAAGAGCAGGGATTCCTTCCTAACTCGTTCTATGAAGCCAGCAGCACTCTGATACCAAAACTTGGCAAGGCTACAGTGAAAAAAGAAAACTACAGACCAATATCCCTGATGAACATAGATTAAAAAAATCCTCAACAAAATGCCAGCAAAACAAATCCAACAGCACATCAAAAAGTTAATTCACCATGATCAAGAGTCTTCATTCCTGGAATACAAGGTTAGTTCAATGTATACAAATCAATAAATTGAATTCATCACATTAACAGTATTAAAAACAAGAATCATATGATCATCTCAATACATGCAGAAAAAGCTCTAAATAAAGTCCAATATCCTTATATGATGACAACCCTCAATAAACTAGCTGTCAAAGAACCATATATCAAATTAATAACAGCCTTCTATGACAGACTCACAGCCAACATCACACTGAATTGGCAAATGCTGGAAGCATTTCCCTGAGAACTGGCACAAGGCAAGAATGCCCATTCTCACCACTCTTATGCAAGATAGTACTGGAAATGTTAACCACAACAATCAGACAAGAAAAAGTAATAACAGTCATCCAGATAGGAAAAGAAGTAGTTGAACTATCTCTCATCATGGACGGTATGATTCTATACCTAGAAATCCCTAAAGGCTCCTGGAACTGATGAACAACATCAGTAGAGTTTCAGGCTACAAGATCAATGTATAAAATCAGTAGCATTTCTACGAACCAGTAATGTTCAAGCTGAGAGTCAAATCAATCATACAATCCCATTTTCACCATTTATAGTAGACACATACACAAAAACACAATACTTAGGAATACAGCTAACGTGGTAGATGAAAGATTTATACAATGAGAATTACAAAACCCTGCTGAAAGAAAACAGAAACATCACAAACAAATGGAAAAATATTCCATGCTCATGGATAGGAAGAAACAATATTGTTAAAATGTCCCTACTGCTGCCCAACGCAATTTACACACTCAATCTTATTGCTATCAAATTACCAAAGTCATTTGTTACAGAACTAGAGACAATTATTATAAAATTCATATGGAACCACAAAAAGCCAAAAAGCACCTGAATAGCCAAAGCAATCTTTTTTGTGGTTGTTGTTGTTTTTGAGATGAAGTTTCACTCTTGTCCTCCCGGCTGGAGTGCAGTGGCACGATCTTGGCTCACTGCAACATCCACCTCCTGGGTTCAAGCGATTCTCCTGCCTCAGCCTCCTGAGTAGCTGGGATTACAGGTGCGTACCACCACACCCAGCTAATTTTTTGTATTTTAAGTAGAGACGGGTTTTCACCATGTTGGCCAGGCTGGTCTCGAATTCCTGACCTCAGGTGATCCGCCTGCTTCGACCTCCCAAAGTGCTGGGATTACAGGCATGAGCCACCATGCCCGGAGAGCAAAAGCAATCTTAAGTGAAAAGAACAAAGCTGGAGACAGCACATTACCTGCTTTCAAGCTATATTATAAGGCTACAGTAACCAACACATCAATATACTGGCACAAAAACAGACACATAAATAATGGAATGGAATAGAAACCCCAGAAATAAAGCTCACAATTACAGTCATGTGATCTTCAACAAAGTCAACAAAAATAAGCAATGAAGAAAGAACTCCATATTCAATAAATGGTGCTGGGATAAAAGGATAGTCACGTGCAGAAGAGGGAAAATGAACACCTACCTTTCACCACATACAAAAATTAACTCAAGAAGGATTAAGCATTTAAATGTAAGGCCTAAAATCATAAGAATCACTGAAAAAAACCATGAAACACTACTCTGGACATTAATCTTCAGAAATAATTTTTGACTAAATCCCCAAAAGCAATTTCAACAAAAGCAAAAATTGGTAAGCGGGATCTAATTGAAGAGTTTCTACACAGCAAAATAAACGATCAACTGAGTAAACAGACAACCTACAGAATGAGAGGAAATATTTGCAAATTATGCATCTGACAAAGGTCTAATATGCAAAATCTATACAGAGTTTACACAATTGAAAAAGCAAAAATTAAATAACCCTATTAAAAATGGGCAAAAAAACATAAACAGACCGTTCTCAAGAGAAGACATATAAGTAGCCAACAAACATATAAAAAAATGTTTCACAGCACTAATTCTCAGAGAAATGCATTTTAAAACCACAGTGAGATACCATTTCACACCATTCAGAATGGCTATTACTAAAAACTCACAAACAACTGATGCTGGTGAGACCGCAGAGAAAAGAGAACATTTATACACTGTTGGCAGGAATGGAAATTAGCCACTGTGGAAAATAGTTGAAGATTTCTCGAAGAACTTAAAACACAACTGCTATTTGATCCAGCAGTTCCATTATCAGGTATATATATCCAAAAGAAAACAAATTATTCAATCAAAAGAGAAGTGCATTTGCATGTTCATTGTAGCAGTATTTGCAATAGCAAAGACATGGATTCAACCTAGGTGCCCATCAGTGGTGGAATGAATAAAGAAAATGTTACATGACTGGGCACGGTGGCTCACACCTGTAATCCCAGCACTTTGGGAGGCTGAGGTGGACAGATCACAAGGTCAGGACTTCGAGACCAGCCTGGCCAAGATGGTGAAACCTCGTCTCTACTAAAAATAAAAAATTAGGTGTGTGTGGTGGCATGCACCTGTAGTACCAGCTACTCGGGAGGCTGAGGCAGGAGAATCCCTTGAACCCAGGAGGCGGAGATTGCAGTGAGTCGAGATCACGCCACTGCACTCTAGCCTGGGCAACAGATCGAGACTCCATCTCAAAAAAAAAAAAAAAAAAAAAGAAAGAAAAGAAAAGAAAAGAAAATGTTACGTATATACACTATAGAATACTAACCAGTCATGAAAAAGAACAAAATCATGTCCTTTCAGTCACATCAATGTAGCTGGAGGCCATGATTCTAAGCAAACTAATGCAGGAACAGAAAACCAAATACTCCATGTTCTCACTTATAAGTGGGAGCTAAACATTGGGTACTTGTGGACATAAAGATGGGAAAATAGAAATTGGGGAGTACTAGAGGGAAGAAGGAAGGAAGGGGGCAAGGATTGAAAAGTATTGGGTACTGTGCTCCGTACCTGGGTGATGGGATCGGTTGTACCCCAAACCTCAGTATCATGTAATATAGCAAGGTAAAAAACTTTCACATTTACCCCCTGAATCTGAAATAAAAGTTTAAAAGAAGATAAAAGCCAAAGGACCAGATTATTCATTGACCACTAGTATTAGAGTTAAAGAAATGGTGAATCAAAAATGGTTGCTAGGTTACCCACCTGTGCAAACTTCCTGAAGAAAACAAAACCCTGAAGTGTCCCAGTTGGAACCCTGGGGAACACTTGTTATTTCTTAGGTTCGGAATGCCTAGGTTTTTCTATGCCTTCTGTATAAACCATCCTTACTCTTTATGTTGTGATCAAGCATCACTTTTCCTAGGATGCCTCCCAAGAGTCCTTCATGCTACAGAGACCATGGGGATAACTCCACAATTGCATTAATCAAAATGCATTGTAATGGTTAGCTTAGTCATCTTTATTCAATATGAACTTGCAAGTTGCTTGGGGAAAGGGACTGAATCTCTCACCTCTGTGTCTCTGATGCATTGCATAATGCATGATATAGGGTATCCAATAAAGATTAGTTTAAAGGTGAGAGAAAGGAAGATTATTAAGTGGATAATTTTCTGTAGTAAAAATAAACAGCAAAAACAACAAAATCGCATTGTCTTAAATCAAAAAAGTTTATTTATCACTCACTTTGTAGTCCTAGGCAGGCTGTCAAGCTATTCTGGGCAATTGTCCTGAGTATCTCTCTTTCAATTGGTGAATAAATAATAAGACTGCTCTCATCATGTGGACCCATCACATTCTGAATTCAAGGAAATTCAATTAGCAGTTGGAAGAAGAAAGCATGGGAGAAGCAAACCAGACACCCCATGATCTGAAAGTGCAATATATCACTGCTACCCACAATTCATTGCAAGAACTAGACACTTCTTAGAGCAAAACTGCTTGGAAAATGTAAAAAAAAAAATCGTGAATTATGTTGAACACTAACAGTCTCTAATACAGAAGGATATAAAAAGGAAAAGAAGGAGCAAGAGAGAGAGAAACTAAGTGATTGAATATGACTAGAGTACAGAAAATAAGAGTAAGTCATAACATTCAGAGAGGAACGTTCAGTTACATAATATGTAACTGGTGAACTAATAACCATTGTGGCAAGTGTGCTAACATCCCTACAATACCGACCCAGAATCAAGATCATGCACTGTAAAGTGAGCATATATGGTGACAAAATAACTTTTTATATCACTATATGTGTAGTAGGCTAAAATGTGAATGTATTCATGGCTTTATATATTTCTGCAAATATTTCCTCTCTTAAACATGCTATTTCATGCATAATAAGTTTGAGTTATATTGCTTGAGTTTTCCTTCTCATTCAGGGAAAGGTTAAAGATTAAGAACTCAGAACAGACAATATTTTTGGTGACATAATATCAGATTATTTATTATTCAGAAATATAACGTTGGTGTATACAGAGCAGACATTAATGTACATATGCTTAAAACTCATAACCTAATCTTCTTTTTGCAGTTACTTAATGCAGTATGGTACCTAGAATTTATGGTATGAATTTTATAAGGATATGAACCTCAGTTTCAGGAAGTATCCTTACTGTGCAAAATATTCCACAAGTTATCCAGTTGTATTTATGTGTTTCAACAGATTTGTTTTGTGTATTTCTTTTAAAAATAAAATTAAGTTTTCTTGCTTGATTTTTTTACAGCAAAATTAGCATATTCATAACGTTGAAGGTATAATGTTCTTATTATTGAAACTCTGCCTCTAGAACTGCACTTTAGTAAATATGTATTAATGTTTATTCATGAAACTGTAACAGGCAGTGACATCGCATAACCTGAAACCACCCAAGATATAAATGGGTGAGTATGTTAAAGGGAAAATGTAGATCTAAAATCTAAATCAAGCATTTCAAGATCATTCTGCTACTTAAGAGGTTTAGGTAATTGACATGGAGTAGCTCATTAAAACCATTTTTTAAATTTTCAATTAATTTCCTGATTCTCAATTTCATCATTTTATTTACTACACAGATTGTTTTGAGGAAAATTTAAAAATTTATAGAGGGACGCTTTAAAAAGCTATTGAATAATATTGTATAATAATTAAAACTAGTCTGTCTCTATAGCCAAACTCTTCCAAACTGTGACTACACAGGAAGCAATTCATAGCATCATGTAAAAAGTAAGTTCAAAACTAACATATCTGTTTATAATATTTCTTTCACGTAGTAGATGGGGAACAGGATTCTAGGCATTAGAGTAGAAGTAACACATTCTTATGATCCTATAACTTGCATTATTGTGACTTAACTAGATAAAATTTTGTGTGGAGTACTGACATCTCATTTGTAAGTAAAATTGGTCTATAATGTTCCTTTTTAAAATTATGTATGTCTTCTTTTTATATAAAATTATGCTAATTGGATAAAGTAGTGTGTTGGATAATATTCCTTCTATTTTTATCCTTTGGAACAATTGTGTAAGATGTGGGTTATCAGATTCCTCAGGCTTTGGATAAAATTCTCTATAAAACAATTTGTGCCTGGTGCTTGTGTGTGTGTGAAGGGGCAAGTTGTGCTAAATTTTAGTTTATTTATTTAATTCCTTTAATTATTATAAGGATTTTTTGGTTTTCCTTTTCTTCTTGAGTCAAGTTTGCAAGTTAGTTATCTTTCTAAGGTATTACCCATTTTATTTGGGTGGGTCTGTATGCTATTAATTCTAATAAAACTTCTATGTGTCCTTGAATTGAATGGAATGTATATGTAGATATAAAAAGAGACAAGCATAATATAAATATAAGCTTTAATTGTTGAAAATAAGAGTCTATATATTTGCAAAATCAAACTATTATTGATTATTACAATTTATGTTAATTTCTGAGGGACAGATGTGTAAATCCCTGTCTCTGACTATAGATTTATAAAATCTTTTTGTAATTTTGTCTTTGTTTTTAGTTTTGAGTTTTAACTGTTAAAGACTAGATCTCAATTGTGATATTCTTCCAGTAAGTAGTTTATTTTATAATTATGTCCCTAATAAGAATAATTCATCCTTAATTATGTCTTTATAGATGCATTTGTATAGTACAGCAGCTAACCTTGGTTAGCATTTGCCCAGTGTATCTTTTCTTATTCATTATTTTTAAAGTTTTTGAGTCATTATATATTTTGAGTTACTATATTTACAAATATTTTAGAATTGATTAATTTATATCCCATTTGAGACTATTTGTTTTTCAATGTGTAGCCTTACTCCATATATATTTATTGATTACTGACATACTCAGTTTTCAGAAGTATTTAATATTATGACTTCCAGTTGCTACTCTTTTCCTAGTGGTTTTGTTTTTGCTTTCACTGAACCATGCCCCATTGCCCTTTATTCTTGTTACCGGTTTAGATATTATACATTCTAATTCTTTTATGTTTGAAGGTTATGTTTACATTTTAATTCACATAGATAATAAAGCAGAAAATTAGTCATCTTTATCAGCGGTCCCCAAACTTTTTGGCACGAGGGTCCTGTTTTGTGGAAGACAGTTTTTCCACAGACCTGGGAGTGCGGCTGAGATGCAGGAGATGGTTTTGGGGTGAAACTGTTCCGCCGCAGATCATCAGGCACTGATTAGATTCTCACAAGGAGTGCACAACGTAGAACCCTCGCATGCACAGTTCATAATAGGTTTCACTCTCCTGTGAGAATCTAATGCTGCCTCTGGTCTGGCAGAAGGCAGAGCTCAGGGGGTAATGCTCACTGGCCTGCCACTTAGCTCCTGCTGTGTGACTCGGTTTCTAACAGGTCACGAATGGATACTAGTCTACAACCTGGGGGTTTTGCGACCCTGATCTATGTGATACCAAATGATAAACAGATCTTAGCTCTAATTCTGATTTCCTTGCTCCACTTTCTACATGATGTTTTATCTGTTGTTTTATATATGTCTTGACTTTATAAGTTGCTCCTATTTCGTATTATTCATGTCTAGTACATATTTTGAATTACACACGTATTTACCGATTTATTTGTGAAATATTGCGATTTAATTGTGAAATATAATTATTTTGACACTTCTCTCCAATCTTCTGAATTCAGAATATTTGTAACTTAAAAAAATCGTTTAGAAGTTCTTTCAGAAATAATCACTGACTATTAAAATCTGTCAGTCATTCTCTATATGAAAATATATTTATGTCCCTTTCAGTCTTAAGTAATAATTAAACCAATTTTCATATGTTAGCCTCACCTTTTTAATACACTGAAAATGTCATTCCGCTGTCCTGGCTCTAGAACAGACTAGTTAGGTCCAATTTGTCTGTCCTCAGTCTAGTTACACAAAACCTATTTCTTTTCTGGTGGATTTTTTGAGATTAATATATGTTAACCTTATAATTAAGAAAGGATTATAAAAATATAGTAGTAACATGTTTATAAAGAAAACATACGAAGGCCATATTTGCATTCTGATATCTGGACTTGAGTTTGCTCTATTAGTGTGATTGGTTGGGTGAACCTGTAAAACAGCTTCCTTTGCATCATATTTTTAAAGAGTATTTATTGATTGACTCCTTAGGTCCTGGCAGTCTGTGAGTTTCTGTGAGAGCAAAGTTTTAAGACATGAAATCTGCACTTAAGGAATCATTTACACTGACTTACAGATAATTGATAGTTATTTCTATTCCAGAGTAGGCATGCAAAACCAGGGGTTAAGTTTCCCAAGTTCTGAGGACTTCATTGTATGTAGTGAATTTCAGATTTGGCAAAGATTTCCTCCTCAGTTATGCCTCATTTGAGCCATCATTTCTCCTTTCCATCCTCAATATTATCACTTCACTGATGTATAAATTATCTATTACTACCATACTGCTGTGTAACTAACTGCCAAGAAATTTAGTGGCTGAAAGCAAACATCATTTATTATTTATTACATGTCTGTGGATTGGCAGGAAGTTCCCCTAGTTTTGGCTGGGCTCCTTCACGCTTCTGTGGTCAGTTGAGTCTTGAAGGTGGCTCTGCTGATACTGGCTGAGTTTTCTCATATGCGTGTGGTTGGCTGGCTGTGGGCTTTGTTTTTCTCCATGTATCTTTCTCACATTTCTCCTGTAGGCTATTCTGTACATGTTTTCATGGAAATGGAGAGAATACCAGAATGAAAACAGAAATATGCAAGTAATTTTCAAACTTCTTCTTGTGTTAAATTTGCTAATAACCCATTGGGTAAATAATGGAGAACAAGCTTCCAGTTAGTACAGGAGCATACTATCAAAAGGCAAGGATATGGGTAGATGGGTAAAATTGAGGTCATTTTTGGAATTCATCACCAAACTTGTTTACTGGAGTTTTTATACCTTCACAACCTATCTTTCTAAACTCAATATGGTAGTGACTAATCTCTTGCCAATCGCCTTTCAAACAGGTAGTAATGCTAAAATTTGGTTTTGAATCCAGGTCCTTCTGATTCAAACTGTCATATTCTTTTCTACTTACATTTCTTCATCTTTTGAAAATGTGGTATGCATGTTATTTGTGTTTTTGTTTCCATTTTTTAAGCTAGTAAGATTCTTGTGATTATAATGAAACTTAAATATCAGTCACAAGCATAAATCAATAATATTTCTAAGCACAAATTAAGCATAAATTCTACAGAAATATTTATTGGTTTTGCTTTAGTTTCTGTTTTTGTTTTTTGTTTTTTGTTTTTTCTGCAGGGCAGTATACTAATAGTACTTCTCTTGTAGCACTCTGGTTCATTGTTTTGTCTGCTGTCTCACATTGGAACAGCAGGTGGTATGGGTCAAGTATTTTTCACTTTGCATCTTACTCTGCATAATGTAAGAACTTTTAGATAGCTTTTCTATCTTTATGTGTATCAATGAAAATTTACAGAAAGAGTTCATACCTTCACATTAGAAAAAATGTATGGAAGTTAATTCTTCTTCATGTTTTTATATTTATTTACATAGTAAACATGGCTTGAAAATATAAATAAAACTTACTGCTTAGAAGGTCATGGCCAGGTGAGATCTACTATTAAAGCAGTTATTCTTCTGTACTGCTTCCAGCATAGCTTGCATTTTAGATAAAAATAACCTTCTTATTTTATTGCAAAGAGTCATTGTTGCTTGTGTTTAGTTATTTGAAGCTTATCACCTCATGCCTGAACTACTATAAGTATCCCAGAAGTAACTCTCCCTCATGCCCTTGCCCGTATCCCCACCTCCCAGGTACATACAACCTTTAGTCTATATCCTTTTTCTTCAATCCTTCATATTACACAAGAAATATTATTTATAAACTTCTATTTTTCTCTTATTTTATCTAGTTCATAACTCACCTAAAACACCCACAGGCTCATTTGTAAGCTGACAAATGTTCTCCATGTACATTGATTGCAACATTAAGTAAAATTCATTTTCGTACTCTACTTTAGACCACGAATTGCCTTTCTATAAACTTGGTGCCACCATTTTCTCATTTATCTAAGCCAAAGTCGTATCTAATCTCTCCCTTGACCTCCCCTTCCTATCTTATCCATATTTATACCTTATACATTTTATACCTTAATCTCTTACATCACTACATCTTCATTCTAACTACTCTTCGCTATTTTAGTCCTTATTGGCTCCCTCTTGATAAATTATAATAGTCATTTGCCTAGTTTTCT
This sequence comes from Rhinopithecus bieti, assembly GCF_001698545.2. Classification (NCBI taxonomy): domain Eukaryota; kingdom Metazoa; phylum Chordata; class Mammalia; order Primates; family Cercopithecidae; genus Rhinopithecus; species Rhinopithecus bieti. The sequence continues at coordinate 2,301,234 of NW_016805944.1, read as the reverse complement.
GACTTTTCATCTTAATTAGCTTATATGTGTCCTTCCCAGGCTGCCAGAATTTCTTTGTAAAATGCACAACTCATCATTTGGCTTCCATTTTCAGTGGTTCTTACAAACCACTAAAATCTAACCCCTTAATATTTTAACAATGTTGATAGTCCCTCCATATCTTTGCATCTTTGTCTTTTATAACTTTCACTTTCTCCTGTATTAGCTCCAGGACTGCTGTAAGAAATACCATAACCTGTGTAACTTAAACAGCAGGGTTTGTTGTTGTTGTTGTTGTTGTTGTTTCACAGTTCTGGAGGCTGGATATCTGAAATCAAGGTATCTGCAGGGTTTTTTCCCCTCCCTGCTGAGTCCTGTGGAGGAGAATTTTTTCCATGACTTTCTCCTAACTTCTGGTGATTTATCAACAATCTTTGGTGTTCTTTGACTTGTAAAGGCAGCACGACAATCTGCCTTCATCTCCATATGGCTTTCTCTCTGTGAGCATGTCTGTGTGCAAAATTCCTTTTGAATAAGGACACCAATCATGTTGGATTAGGCTCCACCTAAATAATCTCATTTGTACTTGGTTATCTCTGGAAAGAACATGTCTCCAAATCAAAGCACATTCTGAAGTAATTGGGTTAGTTAGAAGTCTAATATATCTTTTCAGGAGGACACAATTCAACCTGCAACACCTCTTGTGTTTTTGCCCTAATGTGATGGTGATATGATTTGACTGTGTCCACATCCGGAGGGAACCAGTGGGATGTCATTGAATCATGGGGGCAGGTCTTTCTCGTGCTGTTCTCGTGGATACTGAGTAAGTCTCACAAGATTTGATGGCTTTATAAATGGGAATTCCCCTGCACATGCTCTCTTGCCTGCCGTCATTTAAGACATGACTTGGCTCCTCCTTTGCCTTCTGCCCTGAGTGTGAGGCCCCCCCGAACTATGGGGAGCTGTGAGTCAATTAAACCTCTTTCCTTGATAAATAATCCAGTCTCAGTTATGTCTTTATTAGCAGGATGAGAACAGACTAATACAGATGGATTACTTGTTCTGAAATATGTCATACACTCTCACACCTTAATTTACTTTTACATGCTATTCTTTCTACATAAATCTATTCTTCACTTAAGGTGAGATTTTAAATTCTAATATCAAGCTTAATTATCACGACCTATTATAAGATTCCATCTAAAACAACAACAAAATATTTCTACTCTCTATACTTTTAAAGAAGTGCCTATATGATTGTATATTACATTGAAATTGCTTTTTATACATCCCACAAATGAATGTGAGCCCTGTTAGTATAGGGCCTGTGTTATACTTATTTTTGTATCCAGAGTCTAGCACAGTATTAAGTAATACATCAGATCCTAAATGTATATTTTAGATGAATTAAAGAATGAATGTGTGGATGAATGGATGAACTGCTACCAGTGAAATTTTGTCACAAAAATCTACCTAAAACAGTTAACTCTAAATTTTTTGCAGGAGGATGTTCAGGTTCCTTAATATAATTCCAATTACACTATAAAATATGATGGATTAAGCTCCAGTACCTTCCCAAATTCATTGCCTAGTTGTGCCATTACCATTTTACTACTCCTTGACCTAGTTACATACTTTTTCAAACCATTCTGCATGTTCTGTATTCAGCAGACAAATACAATGTTTGCTGTGCAAAGTAAAGGAACATAGCATTCTCTTGTTTGGGTTCTCTCTGTGCCTGTTCCATTTTCATACCCATTTTCCAAAACTTACATTATTATTCATTGCAAGCACCTTTAAGTATGTCTCCATTTTGCCCTTTCATTCTACAAAAGATTCTCATTTAACTCTAAGCAAAACTATACCTTGGCAACAGCTGTCTCATTTCTCAATCCCAGTACCATCTTCCATCCACTTTTCTTTTTGGAATTCACATCTTTTTATGATTACTAAGTGGTTATTTTCACCTCCCATAGCAAATTGAAAGCCTGTGGAGGCCAGGTACCATGATTAAGTATTTGAAATACACTCACAAATAAAATAGACACATATTTTTGCCTTCATCTAGCTTATATTCTGCAAGGCAGACATAAAAGTAAACAATAAGCCCCAAAATGAAATAAAAAACATGAGATTTTAGAAAGTGATGGGTGATTTAAAACAAATAGAAAATAAATCACAGTAAGGGAGATAAGAGTAACTGAAATATACTAATACAGATGGATTACTTGTTCTGAAATATGTTATACACTCTCACACCTTAATTTACTTTTACATGCTATTCTTTCTACATAAATATATTTTCTAAATAAATATAAACTGTGGTTAAAATGGAGCTTGTTGGGAAGATGACACATAAGGAAAGATGTGGGTGTGAGGGAGTATCTATCAATGAAAAGAGTCAAACTCTGTAACATATTTCAAAGAGACTCATTCTGAGTCCAATATGAGTGACCATGGCCCATGACACAGCCCTCAGGAGGTCCTGAGAACATGTACCCAAGGTGGTCGGCAGCAGGGAGACATGAGATGTCAATACATTTAAGAAATACAAGAAATGTATTTACATTTCTTAAACACAATTTAAGAAATACATTTAAGAAATACATTGGCTTGGTTCAGAAAGGTGGGACAACTCAAAGCAGGGACTTCCAGGCTATAGGTAAATTTAAACATTTTCTGGTTGACAATTTGTTGAGTTATCTGAAGACCTGGGATCAATGGAAAGGAACATTCAGGTTAAGATAAAGGATTTTGGAGACCAAGTTTTATTGTGCAGAGGAATCTCTCAGATACCATACTTCAGAGGGAGCAGGCTGTACATTTTTTCTTATGTGACCTAAAAGGGTGCCTGGATCTTGGTTGAATATCTCTTGGATCTGGAAATGAAATTAAGGAAAACAAAAGGGGAAGGGAATTCTCTATAGAATGTGGATTTTTCCCACAAGAGACTTTGCAGGGCAATTTCAAGGTATGGCAAGGAAATATATTTTGGGGTTAAATATTTTTTTCCTTGTCTCATAATGTTATGCCAGAGTCAGATTGAAAAGTAAGTCACAATACAGTAGAGTCAAATAAAATCCATCCGATGAGAATTTATGGCTTGTAGAACATGAATCCCTAGACCCTTTAGGTAGAAATTTGGGCAAGATAAAAATTCAGAGCTTCGCCCTCATATCAAACATGAGTGAGGAGACTTCCAAGAAAAGGGAACAGTCTCCTAATTGAGGAGAATGCCTGGCATGTTTGAGGGATAGAAAGGAGCCCTGTGGATGGAAATAAGAGAAGAGGTGGGTGGGAAGAAGTAGAAAATGCAGCCAAACATAGCTTACAGATCATGTGTGACACTGAAAATCATATGTGTAATGCCATGCCTAACTACATAATCATCACTTTCTATTTCTTTGCCTTGTTATGTTGTCTTGAGAGCACATATTACTATCTATATTTATCCAATTTATTTGATTGTTAAAGGTCTCTAATTTTACTCTCCTTCTAGAATGGAAGATCCTTGGGACCAAGACCTTTACTCATACCTAGATTGGTGCCTTGGACCTAGTAATGTTCCAGTATATTTGTTGAAACATTAATGTTGCTTGGTATCTTCTTACACTTGCTAACTGCCACTTCCCTAGTTAGATCTGTTTTTCTAGTCATTGATATTTGTGCTCAAAATATATGTGCTGATTTGAACTACAACAACGAGAAATGAAAACAGCCTAGTGTCCTAGTAGGGATGTACTCCAAGTTTGTCAGCACAAAAGCTTTCACTGTGTTTATTTATTTATCTATCAACAATCTGTATGCCTGGATACACTGCAGCTACTCATTGGCAAGGATAAACCTCTGGCCATGCTTATAATACACACAAACAAATAATTAACAAGCTGTTCTTAGTTTCTATAAAGATGTAAAGTTAAGACCAATACTCTATTGTCCATATCCTCAGAAATTGGAGCTCTATTCCGCTTAGAAATATCTTCTTAATGGAGAAAAATCAGAAAGAAAGAAAGAGAAGAAAGAGAGAGAGAAAGAAGAAGAAGAAGAAGGAGAAGGAGAAGGAGAAGAAGAAGGAGAAGGAGAAGGAGAAGGAGAGGGAGAGGGAGAGGGAGAGGGAGAGGGAGAGGGAGAAGGAGAAGAAGAAAGGAAGGAAGGAAGGAGAAGTAGAAGAAGAAGAGAGGAAGGAGAAGAAGAGTGGAAGAAGAAGAGGAAGAAGAAGAGGAAGAAGAAGAGGAAGAGGAAGAGGAAGAAGAAGAAGAAGAAGAAGAAGAAGAAGAAGAAGAAGAAGAAGAAGAGGAAGGAAGGAAGGAAGGAAGGAAGGAAGGAAGGAAGGAAGGAAGAAGGAAGGAAGGAAGGTAGACAGGCAGGCAAGCAAGCAGGCAGGCAGAAACTAGCCCTCTTCAATATTTGTAGATTTTGTAGATTTGTACATTGTAGTATTTATGGATAAATTATTTGTTTATGATATGAATAAATAATAAAATAATGTATAAAATTAAAAATGAGCAGAATCCTCCACATATGTTGCTTATGTCATATTTCAATTATTTTCTTTTTTCTGTTTTATTTAATTTATTTACTTATAATTATTATTTTTTAGATGGGGTCTTGCTGAGTACAGTGGCCATTTATAGAAATAATCATGGCACACTACAGTCTCTGACTCCTGGACTCAAACAATCTCTCCGCCTTGGGTTCGCAAAGTGCTGGGATTGCAGACACCTAATTTTCATATCATACATCCCAGCTTGTGAGTATCACATGAACAATAGGTAGGACAGAAATAAGGCCAATCAAGAACTATATGCTCAACCCAGAAATCCAGCAGAGACAACTTTTGTAATACCACCATTGCTTCCGGATGTTAGAGAAAACTACACCTTATTATGGGACTTTTGGAAGATAATATCTATTGGAAATAACTCAAATGGAACTCTACAGAAAAAAAGATATAGCAACATTTTTAAATTGAATATACAGAATTAATTAGAGATAGTCCATTCGATTATTTCTGTAAATAAATTATTCAAAGAGAAATGTAACGGATACTAACATAATCTGAGAAGTAGCAAGGCATAGGGTTTAATTTCATGAACACAAAAGCAACGCTGCGACTCAAACGCTAGCAATGCTGCTTCAAAAATCTGTGACCTTGGGCCAGTTACTTTAATTTCTCCGTACTTCAGTTTCTTTACATTTAAAATGATGCTAAAAATAGTACCTCTCTCACAGGGTTGGAATTAACACACATAAAATACTTAGAATACTACCTAGTACATAATAAGTACTATTTAAGTTTTAACTATTTTGAATAGATATAATAAATATGTGCCAAGATGTACTCAGTATATCATTCAATTCTCATACAAACAATGCAAAATAGTATCACCATTTATATCTTTAAAGGTTAGGAAACTGAGGCTCAACAAACGTACTAGCTCTGCCCAAATCCACACATGCAGTAGATTCTGAAGCCAATGTTTGAAAAAAGCTCATCACATTTGAGAACTTATATGTAAAACTCTTTCACGTCACTTCCAAGGTAATTATAGGTCAATAATTGCTAATATCTAATTTAATGGTAATTTATAGGTTCTTACGTCAAGCCCACATAAGCTTTTCTTTTCTTGATCTTTTCCTTAATTTTTGAAATTGGCCTTATTTTCTGTGTGATGCTTCTTTAGATTCCTGTTTGCTCTTCTGTAAATTCAGATTCCCTTCCTTTCCCCCACCCCGCATTTATTTTCATAATAAATTTACTTTGTTGTATATATGTCCATTCTTTGGAAAGAACTAATAACTGCCTCTTGGGAATTCCTCACTTTTCAAAAAAGAGAACATTTTTGGTAAGAGAATATGTAATATTTTTCTCATAAACAAATGAACAATATGGTCCTTTTTTTCTTCTGCTTTATCTGTAGCCACTGTTAAGAGCAAAGTATATTATTCAAAAAGGCGTTAGTGATTGTCTCACCTGATGGACACACATTGGGGATATATGATGATACAGAAGGCAGACATTCTGCCTCAAAACATTTTATTATATGTGGATTATAGGTAGCTGGTTCCCAACATTCAGATAATTGGAAACATCAAAATGTTTAAATGGATTCTGAAGAAGAGCTGATTCATTTAAATGTAGCACAAATTATTTGAAAATGAGAACTTATCTACTTCTTAAAATGAAAATGAGAAATGTACCCTGTGCATGCTTTTAATTCTAACATTTAAATGACATTGTAGCGTGATTTTCTGAATGTAATGCTGAATTTTATTTTATGTTGTTTGTTCACTAAAATAGTTAAGTACTTAAAATATTTTAGTCACACATAAAACAAATTTAAGTTTCATTACATCTGGTAATATGTTGCAAAATAAAAGTGTTTTGTAGAATATGTTTGCCAATAAATTATAAAAACTTAATAAAATAAAGATATTATAAATTGCATGTGACATAATACATTGGATAATAAATTATTAAAGCTTTCAAGTAAATTTCACAATGATCAATTATAACTTGGAAAAAAATTAGAAATTTAGAGGTGTTCCAAAAATTTGGAATATGAAAGGATAACCATAGCATTCCAAGTGCTGAAAATCTCATAAACAAAAGTTTAAATTTGGTAATGTGTCTGATACATGCTGTGATATGGTATAATGCCCATGGTGATCAATAGATATGGTTTATGATAATGCCCTACGAGATGAAACTTATTTGTTACCTTTCCCTTTTTCTATGTGTTACAGATGGGACTCCTGTTTCATTTGCTTAAATTACTGCAGCAATGATAAATTTTTGGCGTGAGGATCCAAACAGGGCCCCCCTTTTTAAAAGAAACCATGTTGGTATGTAATTTCATGTTTGCCTTTATGAAATTTAATTGATACTTTTCCTACTGTAACCTCTTCCATGAAAGCAAGCTCTTATTATTGATGATCCTTAGACTTATATATGTGACATATAGTCAAAGCATATATTATAGGGCATATATATTATAGAGCATACTTTATATATATACACAATACTATAGAGTATACTTTTTATATATACACAATATTGTGTATATACACAATATATATATCTACTATATATTATATATATACACACACACAGAGTAAAGTTTTGCTGAAGTTGGTTGAATTAGCAAAGACGTAACTAATATGAAGAACCCCACAAAAAAAGTCAAGGAAGCCTGGGAAAAGAGTGTTGTTGGCAAAGGAAACATAAGTTTAAAGGCTTTAAGTCTTAGAGGACTGGAGAAATAAGAATATGGCAATGCTGACTGAAACGGAATGCAGTTGGAAGAATTAGAGTAGATGGGCTCAGAAAGGTGCAGAGCACAGGTTCTATAAGACATTGTAGGATAAAGTAAGAGTCTGGATTATAGTCAAAGAGTAGGGAAACATTATTAGGTTGTGTTCAGAAAAAGAATTCTGTGATATAATGTGCATATTTAAAGGTAACTTTGTGTAGAGTGTTCTATTGTGCAGAGAATAGACTGTTAGGAGTAAAAGTAGAAACTTTTGCCCAGTGACAGACACTGGTGGCCCAGACAAGGGTAGAGACAGAGTTGGATTTTGGAGCTACAGAGACTGTGCTTGCTGATAAATTAGAAAGAGGGATAACTTATTCTATTTTATAGAATAAAGAGTTGTTTGATTCTAAAAAAAGGGGGGGTGGGGGAGAAGGAAGAGGTGTAGGAGGAGTAGACACAGAGAACAAGAAGAATCTAATAAAAACTATCTAGTCATTTGGCTTGAGTAACTGGGTGGCTGAGGAATTCCACCAAAGGGCAAGAAATGGCTGACTGATACATGGTTTGGGCACATGTAAATCACAAGTATTATTTGGGGCATGTTATTGAGATTGTCAACTAGATGATTACACTTGAGTTTGAAATATGACATTGATTATTGAAGATTATCTTAAATATCTGCAAAAACATTTTGTATTATTGATAGTATATTAAATACAGAACATTTAAGTAACATGGTTATGATTTCAATTATTTATCAAAATAATCATAATTCAAACCCCAAGTTGACTCTCAAGGTAAGTTTGGTTGGTTTGTACCACTCTTCACTATGCCTAACCTGCAATGAAGGATCCAACATATATTCAGATAGCAGTAACTTAAGACAGAGTGTGACCAATAAAAATTATAACTGAGAAGAAAGACCTTTTTTTGGCTGGTGGAATGCATGAAGTCATTCTAGGAGAAATAGTTGGTGGGTTGAAGAGGTGAGTTTCAATAGGTAAAGTTGATGGCAAAGACAGAATGTGGGGATGGGCAAGGCAAAGGAGAAGGCAGAATGTTGATGCTAGATATTGGCTATTATGGTAAAGAAATTACATTTTCTTCTGAAAAGAAAAAGCTCTGTAAGTTTTTGAGTAGGGTTAGATGACTGGCCATATGAAAGTATTAATAATGTACAGCATATGTCCCTCTTATAGAAAACCATTAAAGGTCTAACCAAATGGACCAAAATTCACCTATTTTACATGTAATAAACCTGAAACTATGATGAAAGTTTACTCACAAAAGATTTTATAAATAGCTAATGGTTAATCCAGAATTAGAATTCAGGTGTCATGGTGTATCAATTAAATATTTCTTGTATTCCTGGAGTGTAGTGACTATTCACAGGCACAGTCATTATAGCACTCTGCAGCCTCAAACTTCTGGTCTCAAGTGATCCTCTTACCTCAGCCTCCAGAGTAGCAATGACTACAGGTGTGCACCACTGTACCCAGCTATGGCATGGATTATTCATCAATGTCAAATTCTATTAGGAAGGATCCTCCCTTTCTATCTTATGTGGAATATTTAACTTGATTACTATTAATATGTGAAAGTTTTATGTTATACTCATGTATTAGTTTGTTCCCACACTGCTATAAAGAAATACCTAAGACTGGTTAATTTATAAAGGAAACAGGTTTAATTGACCCACAGTTCCTCATGGCTAGGAAAGGCTCAGGAAACATAAAATAATGGTGGAAGGGGAAGCAGGCATGCCTTACAAGGCAGCAGGAGGGAGACAGCAAGCAAAAGCAGGGAAAACTGCCTTATAAAACAATGAGATCTTGTGATAACTCACTATGATGAAAACAGCATAGGGGAAACCACCCCTGTGATCCAATCACTGCCCCCTTGGTTCCTCCCTCCACACTTGAGTATTGTGGGGATTACAATTCAAGATAAGATGTGCATGGGGACATAGAGCCAAACCATATCATTCCATCCCTGGCCCCTCCCAAATCTCACATCCTCACATTTATAAACACAATCATGCCTTTTCAACAGTCCCCCAAAGTCTTAACTCATTCCGGCATTAATCCAAAAATCCGTAGTCCAAAGTCACATCTGAGACAAGGCAAATCCCTTCTGCCTATGAACCTGTAAAATGAAAAGCAAGTTAGGTACTTTCTAGATACAATGGGGCACAGGCATTGGGTAAACGCTCCTATTTCAAAAGAGAGTAATTGGCCAAAACAAAGAGGCCATAGACCCCATGCAAGCCCCAAATCCAGTGAGGCAGTCATTAAATCTTAAAGCTCCTAATTAATCTCCTTTCATTCCATGTCTCACATCCAAATCATGCTGATGCAAGATGTGGGCTCCCATGGTCTTCGGCACCTCTGCTCCTATGGCTTTGTAAGGTACAGCCTCCATCCCAGTTGTTTTCATGGGCTGGTGTTGAGTGTCTGCGGCTTTTCCAGGTGTGTGGTGCAGGCTGTTGGTGGATCTAGCATTCTGGGATCTGGTGGAGGTTCCCTAACCTCAATTGTTGACTTCTGTGCACCTGCAGGCCCAACACCACATGTAAGTTGTCAAGGCTTGAGGCTTGCACCTTCTGAAGCCATGGCCCAAGATATACACTGGGACCTTTTAGCCATGGCTGGGCCACAGGGTGCCAAATCCCGAGGGCACACAGAGCAGCAGCGGGGCCCAGCCCAGGAAACCATTTTCCCACCTAACCCTCTGGTTCTGTGATGGGAGGGGTTGCCATCAAGATCTCTGACATATCCTGGGGACATTTTCCCATTGTCTTGGTGGTTAACATTTTGCTCCTTGTTACTTATGCAAATCCCTGTGCTGGCTTGATTTTCTCTCCAGAAAATGGGTTTTTCTTTTCTATCGTATCATCAGGCTGCAAATTTTCCAAACATTTATGCTCTGCTTCCCTTTTGAATATAAGTTCCAATTTCGGATCATCTCCCTCAAGTTCAAAGATCCACAGATCTCTAGGGCAGAGGCAAAATGCCACCAGTCTCTTTGCTAAAGTATAGCAAGAGTGGCCTTTGCTCCAACTCCCAAAAATTCCTCATCTCCCTCTGAGACCACCACATCCTGTACCTTATTGTCCATATCACTGTCAGGATTTTGGTCAAAGCCATTCAACAAGGACCTGGGAAGCTCCAAATTTTCGCACATCTTCCTGTCTTCTTCTGAGCCCTCCAAACTGTTGCAACCTCTGCCTGTTATCCGGTTCCAAAGTTCCTTCCACATTTTTGGGTATCTTTATAGCAATAACCCACTCTCCAGCTACCAATTTATGGTATTAATCCATTCTCACACTGCTTAAAGAAATACTCGAGACTGGGTAATTTATAAAGGAAAGAGGTTTAAATTACTCAGTTTCACATGGCTGGGGAGGCCTCAGGAAGGAGAAGCAAGGCATGCATTTCATGGTGGCAGGAAAGAGACAGTGAACAAAAGCATGGAAAAACTGCCTTATAAAACCATTGGATCTCATGGGCACTCACTCAATATCATAGAAACAGCATATGGGACACTGCCCCCATGATCCAATCACTTCCCACCTTGACCCCTCCCTTGACACGTGAGGATTATGAGGATTACAATTCAAGATGAGATTCGCGTGGGGACACAGAAACAAACTATCAATCCTCATTATGAAATCTAATAATATTATTTATCAACAGATTTTAATCTAATAAAATGAGATATTTATTGTTAAAAGATAATTATCAATGTTGTATATTATATACAAAAAATGTTGGTTTGTTACTAAAAATGTCACTTCAAAAGAGTAAGGAGAATCAATTACTAATCTGACTTGGACTAAAATTCCGCATATCTTTGTCATAGCATTTAAACAATGTATGATATTTATTTGCCCATCTTGGAGATGTTACTTTTATATCTGCATTCCCTATACCTAGTTTAAGACTTGATATATTATCTGAAAAAAGTACTACAAATCATTTGAATTATCCAAAAATACATCATTATCATCACCAGCACCACTATTATCGTTACTATGTTGTGACTTGTCTGAAGCTTGTCTCTTTCATTTGTTTTATTTGAAAGTGACTGAAACCCAAAATTAATCAGTCTACCCAAAAGGAAGATTTATGATGAACACATTGGGACACATCTGAATGACCCAAGGCAATGACCCAAGGGGCCTAGATGGGCATTAGCTTCTTAATATGATCCAAGTATCCAGAGTTCTCAGAAAGACACAAATTTGTCCAGCTCAAATGGAGTATCTAGCCACAAACAAATTTTATCTGCTAAGGGTAATGGACATGTTTTGATATGAAATGCCTATTACCATAACCATTCAAATAACTGAAGTTTGGAGATTAGTCAATTTGATGAGTTGTCAATTCACACAAAATTAAGTGCTGAAAGCCACTTTCTAAGTAATCAATTTTCCAGTTGAATATGTAAAAATGTCCAATTGTAAAATATGTAAAATTCACCAAATACACTAGCTATCAAAAATGTTTCCAACAGGTTTGATGGGTCAGTTAACAGCTTTAACAAGGATGTATACATTTCATCACTCCTGACACATAATTTAATATATAAACACAGAGACACATCTATACATATATATGTATCTTCATAAATATTAACTTTCTGACAATTTTAAATATAAACTGAACCTAATTAATATTATAGTTAGTTCCCAAAGATAACACATTATACCTGACATACTTTAAACTTGGAAAGTTAAAACATCAAAAGCCTCTAAAAAATATCTAAAGTAGCTGAAAGAATCACATTATTTATTCAATACTGGAAGTTTGGTTTTTAACAAGAAGCAATTGGAAACATTGACTTGTTATCTGTTAAAAGAGATTCAATATCAAAGAATAAAAGTGTCCAAGTAGGGAAACAAGGTATGGATGCCCTGGAGGGATAACTATAATGGACTCCATGATAGAAATGGACTAGAAAGTCACAGGAGCAACCACATCACACAATAAATTGTTGCAACTAATTTCTAAATAAAACAAGTGAAATGTAAAATGCTACCCAAAATTTCCACATGAATCCTAAAGCCCTGAAAACTACAAAACTAAAATAAAGTGTAGTTGAGTTTGTTTTTTTAATTATATGAACCCCAAAATTTCCCACATAAAATAATGATGCTTTGGTTACAGAACATACCATTTGCATGTTGAAAGAAATATATACACATATTTAGAATTTTAATATAAATACTTGGTTTGTAATGTTCATAGTTACATTTCAGTAGTGGCAACCTAAATTGTATATTCCTTTTAAGCTCTTAAAATGTTCTTATTAAAGCATTTAAATTATTGTGTTAATTTGTTAAAATCATAACCAAATTTCACAAATGTGTTAAATTGGTCATTTGGCAATATATTCATCAGAAAGACTGGTTTTTGGCAGAATTACTATGTGGCAAACTGAATTTCAGTAATTTGGTTTGGTAAATTTATCTTCAGCAAATTGGTTTGATTTCATGCATGGTTGGCGGATAATGTTTATTCTTATGGATGTCTCCTACCCAAAGATCTCAAATCACGCCAGTGGTAGAATACAAACAAATGATACTCTTCATATTCCTATCTCTAGTTTAGCAGATAGCCTCTCTCTTTTTTGTGGTAGAAGAATCATTGACATGCCAGTAAGCTAAAAATGTCATGCTCCCTGGTGGGACTGCTAAAGGAGTTAAAACAAATTGAGTATTTAAATAATGCCTTTGGGGCACCTTTATTTATTTCCCCCGCAGTCAATTCAGTTTTTAGCTTCACGCCCATTATGATTCAAGTACTAACTCTGCCAGAAGGCTTGCCATCACATGGAAATAACCATGGCCTTTGTTAAATCCCTTTGCTTCTGTAGCTTGCTTCAAAACTTGGCAGAACAGAAGAGGAAGCTGCAAGCTGCTGATGCTGGTGTTCTCACACTGCCGCCATCAGTCACTCTATGTCTGGTTCTTCAGTGCCCAGTTCTCCAGGATCTGGGGTCAATTCTAGATCCTGCTATGGGCTCAGATCTTACCGGGGAAAATGTCTGACAAAATTTTTTTTGGCAGATGCATTATCTGAACACTCCCTGCCAAAATCTCTGCTGTGAGCAATGCAAAACCTGGCCAGCCTTGAGAAGGGTTGGCCAAGTTCCAACCGTTGGAATAACCCACATATTCCACCTACTGTGCCATTTGGACTGCTGCCAAATGCAAAATCATCTGCCAAGAGCAATGTATGCCTCTGTGTCTCCCAGCGGACTGCCTCCAGGAATCAGGACACCATTTTTTTTCCTCTATATTTGCATGCCCTCCATCCTGTGATCCCCATTCAGCCCCAATTGTGCCATGCCCCACAGGACCATATTCTGCATCTCATATGTCCCTTCCAACGCTACCTAGACTGCAGGGTGAACCCACAGATCCACCTCTAGCTGCTCTTTAAGTCCATAGGGATCCATATCTTGTGAATCTTGACCACCAGGAATGGGAGGGCATTATCTCACCCCTAATATGCCATACGCCTCTCCAGGGCCACATCCTGTTCCTCCTCCTCCCCAAGCACCAGGGCCAGCACCACATGTTCCACAGGGCCACTGTTTTGCCAGGAGCCTGCAGATTACCCCCACCATATTCTGACCATACAGAAGCATATCCTACACCAGGACTCTATCTTATTCCCAATAATCTTTTCCAAGTGCCCCCAGGACCTTCTAGAGTTCTGCCGATGCCAGGTGGCCCTCATTCTTACTATTAGGTTAACAATAGATGAAGACATGATCTTTGCTTTTTTAAGTAGATGTATGTAAGCACAAATGCATATATAAAAATTTCTGGCTTCACTTTTCTTAAAGGGTATTCCAGAAAGAACAACCCTTGTACCTCTCAGAGAAGATACCCGTCTCTTATACTTAGATATGTAGTACATTAGATGGATATAATCAGATAGTGTAGAAGTAAATAATTCAAATGTGATTTTATTTAGTTTTCATAGAAAGTTATACATGATTAAGTATTGAATAGCTCTTTTATACAAATTGTGTAAATTATAAAACTATGCACAAATCTAAACTGATGTGGATTATTGTTACAAACTGAAACTTTATTGGCAAATTATTTCAAGTATTTTTGCATAATTACCCCCCAATAAATAAACTTTGAACACATTCACATTATAGTCTTAACCAAATGATGCCTTTCAACATTTTGAGCTGCTTTATTTATAGGATAAACAAACCTGTTTCTCTTGAGGTTATATTTCGGGTACATATTTAATATTGTCAGTAATTTTTGTCAGACGTTGAGTCCCTTAGCCAGCCAGTGTTCATTTTTTATCCTTGATCATTCAGTAAAATCTTTTCTTAATTTGTTTTATTTTATCAATATGAGTCATACAGCACTCAAATCTGCCATTTAAGGAAATTAACTTCTTTTCTTTTCAATCCAGGCCAACATGTCTGTAAATTATATTCTTGGAAAATTAATGATCCCTTTGTATTGCTTTGGAGTAGATCAGGAAATGTTCAGATTGCTTTGGGAAGAATTCAAGTAAGGAAATAATTCTCTCTTTTGTTTTAAACCTCATACTATACAAACTGTAGGAAATGGTTTCTTGGAAGAAGTAATTTTCATGCCCACAAAACCTGAGGTATTTATTCTGCCTAGACTATTCCCTGTAGTCCCTCTCCTCCCCAGTTCTTTAGAAGAAGCATTTCTCTTGATTCCTCTCTGATACAGAAAACTGGCACATTCTAGGGGTCTACCATAAAAGCATATAGCAGTTATGTCTAGAGAGCCTTAAGTCATGTGGACATGAGTGTTCTAGTGTTCTCTTTGGTACAAGTGTGAATCAAAATATGCATCTGTCTCTCAGAGTCTGGTTAACAGTTCAGTTCTATATTTGGTGACAGGTAAATAAATAGACTTGAATGCTGTCTTTGAAAAAAAAAAGTCCTCTAGCTTTAGCACTGAAAATAATAACAAATTGTAAATCTTTTCAACTGAGTTTAAAACTTGAAAATGTCAGAGCAAGGTGTCTACCTAGGTTTAACATTAAGGCAGATGCTTAATACAACTTCAGAAAATCATGAAGGCAATGATGCATATTTCAATGCTGCACATAAAATCCATATTTGGTCCTTAAGAAGGAGGGCGCCTTTTGTGTGTGAATGTGTACGTGTGTGTCCATGCATGTGCATATGCATACAGGCATGCATGTGTGTAGGCAAGTGACTGTGTTTTTAAGTTACAGATATGATATTTGGTCATCCAAAATAAAAATAACAAAGTCAGAGGTCACCCAAAATTTGAGAAAACAGCATTCTTTTAAAATGAGGCCACCATTCACTGAGTCAGCTGATCTAGAAATTAATTTATTAAACTAAATTAGTATTTGTACATGCTCTTATGGACACCAAAACTGCAGCAGTGAACAAAATAGACAGAAATCAAGTCTTAACAAGCTTGCATTAGAGTGGGAAAAATTATAATGCAGAAAAAAATTAATTAAAATGTATAGCATGTCAAGTGGTGTTAAGAGCCAAGAAAAGAACTATGCAGGCAAATGGATAGGCGGTACCCAGTTGGATAGGGATGTGTGTGTCTGTGTGTGTGTGTGTGTGTGTACAGTTGTGGCTATGTGATCAATGTTAGCCTTACTCAGAAAGTAAGACCTGGAAGACTTGAGAACTTCAAACATGGAGAGTTCATGGAGAAAAGTACTCCAGGGAAAAGGAAGAGTAAGTACAAATGCTCTAAAACAGGGGCTTGTCTGACATATTCCAGGAAGGGTAATGAGGTCAGTGCAGTTGGAGGGTAAGGGGAATATAAGATGAGATCAGGGAGATGAGTAGGGGCCGGATTGTATAGGAGCTTGAAGTCCTTATAAGGAATCCACTGTAGGGAATCATCACAAGGACTTGCAGGCCTTTTTGACAGTTTTCTCTCCTTCATCCCTGACATTCAATAAATCAATAAATTCTATAGATGTACTCCAGGAATGTCCGCATAATTCCTTTGCTTCTCTGGCTTTCTACCATTACCGCACTAGATCAGCTTTTATCATTACTTGCTTGGACAATTTCAGTAGCCGTCATGCTGGGCAACCTGATTTTTCTGTCCTCCCCGTTGGCACTAGAGAAGTCTTCCTTAATCCATTTAAAATCACAAATCTCATCACATGAAAACTTAAACACATTTTCATTGCAACATGATAAGCCCGAAGGCCAACATGGTATTCACAAACATAGTGGACAATCTTGTCTTAACTTTTCAGTTTTATCCCCAGTTGGTACATTCACCTCCAACCTCTCTATACCTACAACAATCCACTTATACCTAATTTGAATTAGATAATACCAGACCTCAGTACTTTTGATCTCAAATAGTAATTTGCACTTTATTGTATTTCTTAGTAATCTTTAGGGATTGGACTCCATGTGTTGTTTCTGTCTGTGTTACAAAGATGTTTTCTGCATGTGGCTTTATGCTGCATATTCAACCTAATAGACTATTTCTGGGTACCTATGGAGGGCAAGAATGGTGAGATCACCAGGATACTCCTATCAGAACCATTAAACTGCTTGATAATATAGAATAATGAATGGGTACCTGTGATGACAGCAAATTTATAGGTACATAACATATTTAAGAGTATGGGCCCTGGAGTCAGATTATTTGATATTGGGAAAGAGACTTAAATTCCTTTGTGTAAACTGAAATTAATAATGATGCCAAACTGGTTGGGTTATTACAAAGATTATCACAGTCCCTATCACATCACATATTCTGAATAAATATTTGCTACAGTAGTCTTCCCTTATCCACAGGGAATACACTCCAAATCCCCTAGAGGATGCCTGAAACCATGGATAATACCAAACTTCATGTGTAGTGTACTCCAATTTCTTTTCCTTCTTTATTTTAATGGAAAGAAGATCCATTCTTATGATAGATCTTAGCAACCTCATCATACATTTTATTCCTTTCCTTATTAAATCAAGAACTTTATTGTTTTCACTTAAAGGAAGCATCTTACAGCTTCTCTTTGGCATGTTTGAATTACCAGCATTACTACTCTTGTCCTTTGAGATCACTATTGAGTAAAATAAGGGTTACTTGAACACAAGCACTGCAATACCATGAAAGTCGGTCTGATAAGGCAGATGGCTACTAAGTGACCAACAGGCAGGTAGCATATACAGCTCAGATATTCTGGACAAAGGGATGATTTATATCCAGGGTGGAGCGGAGTGTGAGATTTCCTCAAACTACTCAGAATGGCACACAATTTAAAACTAGTAAGTTGTTTATTTCTGGAATTATTTTTTAATGGAGTCTCGCTCTGTCACCAGGCTGGAGTGCGGTGGTGCGATCTCAGCTCACTGCAACTTCCGCCTCTGGGGTTCAAGTGATTCTCCTGCCTCAGCCTCCCAGAATTTTTCATTTTATATTTTCAGATCATAGTTGAACACGGGTAACAAACCACAGCAGGCAAAACAGGAGATAAATGAGGACTAATGTATACTGAATATTAGAAGCCAAGTTCACCATTAAGAATGTACGGAATGAATTCACCCTGCTAAGGTAGAGTCTTGTGAAGGGAAAACATATGGGGTCAAGTGAAAAGTGTTAGATGGTTCAGAGAAAGATGAATACTGTTTCTGTAATGAGAGACTCCCAGAATAGGTTTAGGCACAACATTGACTCACTTGATACACCCATGAGTTTATAAACTATTTGGGCAGTTTCAGGGCTTCTGGGCACCCAATTCAGAGGTGGCCATAGCATACTAAAGTGGGAACCACATACCTGCCACATGAGATCCATTTTTGATATACTGGGAGAGTTCTTACTACTTAGAAACAAAGTTAGTCTAAGAAGAGAATTTATCTTGTGGGTTTAGAGCCATAAAATGACATTTTGCACTATTTTATAATTCAATTCTATTCCAATGTTTGTGCAGTCAAGATAATTACTTGCTATTATATATATTCCTGGAGCCTATTTCAAGGAATGATATATAACAGGACTCAATAAGTTTTTGCTCAATGAATTAATGCTGAATCTTCACTTCCTCTTGGCAATCAATATTTTAATTACATTGGTGGCAGTTATGGTTAATTCATGAAGCACTAATGGGAAGCAAGCACATTCCACAGGAAGAAAATATAGAACAGAATGCAACAAATAGCACTATGGATACCATTAGGTAAATTATTAGTCTCTCTTCCCACCCTGCCCCATGGCCTGTGTAGTATAATCCAAACCCCATATGGCATATAACAGCAGTGCTAAACACCTTCTGTTAGTGTCATTTCTATTCATTTTACAAATCTTTTAGCAGTCGTTGAAGCTCAAAATCGTGTTGGTAACTTAGACTCTCTATTTACCTTCCCTGTTACTTTAATCAATTTATCGCGTTAAAGTTATGAGTTAAAGTAACAATGATAAAGGAGAAAGTTCATGTTCTCAATGTGCTCAAGTTTTGCTGTGAGGAGAGACAAGTAAGCAGAAAATATAAATGCTTGAGAAATACATAGAGAACTCTGCAGATGTAGGATATGAAACCTGGACTGGATCTTAAAGGATGAACCAGGCCAAATTACCTTCATAATACATCCTTCTGAAATATTTGGTGTCAATACACTTTTTCCTGGCAATCTGTTTCAGATATTATTTTAAGATATGTTTTATTTATTGCTTTAATTATCTTCACAGATATATTACATCTCATGACACCTTTATGCCACACTCCATGTTGTATGAAAATGGCATGAAGATGTGACAGGTGGAATAACCATCCACCTGGGTTTGATGAGAAAGTCCTGATCTACACCTGTTATCCAGTTTACTTAATAATAATATCCTTTCCATTCACATAATATTATGACTTAAGCAATAAATTATATGGTCACCCAAAAAAAGACCCACCAAGATGGTCTTAATGTTTTCTTAAGCTTGAACTTGACTAAGTTATAGACAGGTTTACCCTGCCTCTTGGTCCCTGACTTCTCTCTTATCACTGACTCCCACCTGTAACTATAGCACCTTAGCCTAACCACAGCAGTTTCTCCCCTCTGTTTTCTTAGAACACTTATCATTGTAAATTCTGTCTCTGCCACTTTGAGGTGTACGTCTTTTGAAGGTTTTTTATGACAGTTTTACAAGCCAGTAATGTCTTTCTCAAGGAAGTAGGAGCCAACCTGTTGAAATGTAATCATCAAGGAAGATAGTACCTGTATTAGTCCATTATTGCATTGCTATAAGGAATTACATGAGACTGGATAATTTATGAAGAAAAGAGATTTAATTGACTTACAGTTCTGCAGGCTGTACAGAAAACATGACTGAGGTGGCCACAGAAAACTTACAATCATGGCAGAAGGCAAAAGGAAGCAGGCACATCTTCACATGGCAGGGCAGGAGAGAGAGAGTGAAGTGGGAAGTGCTACACACTTTTAAACAACCAAATCTCTCATGAGAACTCACTCACTATCATGAGAACAGTAAAGAGGAAGTACGCGTGCATCATTCAATCACTTCTCATCAGGGCCCCTCCTCTAACACTGGGGATTGCAATTCCACATGAGATTTGGGTGTGGACACACAGCCAAATCATATCAGTACCTTGATGATCCAGTCTTTGTGGGAGGGTAGGTATTAATTTCTTTTCAGTGGCCACTTCATTCCAAGTAGTAAAACTACTTCGTCATGAAGATATGAGAAAGTTGACTTTTCCTTGGGCAAACCCAAAATAATGGCCTAAGGTCCCTCCCCACCCCAGCTCTTAAAACACCCCCTTCCTTTTGTTCCAGTGGAGTTCAGTTCTGGTCTCTCTTTCTTATAGCAATAGCCTTGAGTAAAATCTCCCTGGCTTGTTCCACTTTGTCCAGTGCACTTTTTGCTCTGATGAGATGATGTTATGTGGATGTGGAGGTAAAAATCAAAGGGAAAATTCTGGCATCTTCCATGAACTGCAGATTCATGTATCCAACTCTCCACTGAATATCTTCTTTTGGATATCTGAGAGGCTTCTCAAACTTAGCATATCTGATATATCACTCTGGAAGTTCACTAATCCATCCACTGCTATCACCAGATGCACGGAAGCAGTCCCCACTGACTGATTCCTTATGTCAATGAATGAAAACTTTATTGTTATGGTTGTTCAGGCAATAATTCTTGAAGTTATCCTTAACTTCTGTCTTTTTTCTCTTACTTCTGGTCTGCCAGAAAATCTCCCTGGGTTTAAACACAAAATATATCCCAGATATATTTTTCACCACATAAACACTCACCACCCTAGTTCAAGTCACCATTTTCTCTTATTTGGGCTATTAAAAATTTATTCTTAACTTTATAACTTGCTTATAAACTTGATCTCCTCCCTCCACCACTCCCTATATAAAAATTGTCCAACAACAGAGTTCTTAAATTTTTTTTAACCAACAACAGAGTTATCCTTAAAAGGAATCTTCTGTTCAAAACTTGTTTTGGCTTCCAATGTCAATCAGATTAAAAGTCAGAAACCTTCTAATGTCTCTATGGTAGATTGCATGATTCAAACTGAAGCTTGGGGTACAATAATTCAAAGACGTAGCTGAAGATCTTTGTTAAGACCTCAAAAAAACTAAAAAGGCTGCCTAATTTCCCTTTTTAGCATCATTATTGCTTTCAGGGGCTTGAAAGCTACAGCATTTGATGAGGTTGTTTCAGTTCTCATCATTTTCTCATTTTAGTATTGGATAGTTCGTTTTCTGCACAGTTTTGTTTTAATCCTCTAAAGAAGGGCATAGTTTTGTATTTAAAAGATTGTACTGATTTTTTGTGTAATAGAGAAAAAGCTTCATCATAGTCCATCTCATTCTTGACGCAAAGCACTTCTTCATTTTACATTGTCAGCTGACATACTCTCATGCCTCCACTGTGGCATGTTTGATTAAAATAAAGTCCCATCAAATGGTATTGCAATTATTTTTTATGTATTTATTTATTTTTGAGATGGAATTTCACTCTTGACACCCAGGATGGAGTGCATTGGCATGATCTCAGCTCACCGCAACCTCCGCCTTCCAGGTTCAAGCAATTCTCCTGCCTCAGCTCCCCAAGTAGCTGGGATTGCAGGTGTGCGCCACCACACCTGGCTAATTTTTGTATTTTTGAAAGAGACAGGCTTTCACCATGTTAGCAGGATGGTCTCGAACTCCTGACCTCAGGTGATATGCCCACCTCAGCCTCCCAAAGTGTTGTGATTACTGGATACCGTACCCAGCCTGGTATTCCAGCTTTAATCACCCTCCAAGTCCCTCTTTCTCCACCTTCTCAACTCTATCACTATCTCTAGAATAAAGACTTTCAAGCTGGAAAATGCTGGAGCTGAAGCTCTTCTCTGACTAATCACTGTAGATAAATGCTGACAAGAGGCCTCTAACACTTCATGCAACTTGACTTTAAACAATAAAGACTAAATAGTGATTATAGGAAAGGTAGCAAGCAAAGATTGTTCCTTTTCTTTATCTGGTACACCATAGACTCTTTAAACATAGCTCTATAGTTACTAGAGGAAATGGCACTAATAACTTATATGTAGTTGGCTCAAGGGTTAAATGTATTTTTTTAAATAATAAAGGTTAAAATTAAACAAGTCATAAAGTTTACCAGAAGCTTTAGTAACAGATTAATAACAGGTGTTGTTAACAGGAATAAGTGTGCTTGACAGAGTTATTTTAGTGAAAAGAAAGAGAAAATATTCTGATTGAACTTAATAGTGAAAAGTCAATATCTTCAAAGCAGGTTGTTATAGTTTGCTCCTGAGCTGTGTCTTCCTCTCCTTTTCAGATATATCAATAAAAGTGAGATGAAGTACTGGAATGTCAATTCAGGAACGTCTTCTCAAGAATGACTGAGGTGTTTTGTGGGTAAGATCAGACTACGCAGGAAACAGAGTCAAGCAGGACAAGCATGATCATTATAAAACTGTCTTAAAACAGTACTTACATGAAGGAAAGGGCAATTTTGAGAACAGCATGTTGTCTAGCACACAGATTTACCTCCCAACATGTGCACTTACATTGTAGTGGGAAAGGGAAGAGTGATGAATAAAGCATTGAGCTTCAAAGTTCAAATAAGTAGCATCACCAGTCGTTAGTTAAGGTTATTCTGTCTCCTGGATATTAACTAACTTGGTATCATCAACTTTCCATTTTTGCTTACTGGTGTAGGCCAACCCTCTTCCACTCTCAAAATTATTTATTCATTTATTTATTTATTTATTAGGCTTTTATTTTAGGCTTAAGGGTACATGTGCAAGTTGTTATATAGGTAAATTGACTGTCAGGGGGGTTTTGTGCACAGATTATTTTGTCACCCAAGTGATAAGCATAGTACATGGTAAATAGTTATTTGTTTATAATACTTGTTCCACCCTCCAAACTCAAATAGGCCCTGGTATCTATTGTTTCCTTCTTTGCGTCCATGTGAATTCAATGTTTAGCTCCTACTTATAAATGAGAACATACAGTATTTGGTTTTCTCTCCCTGCATTATTTCACTTAGAATAATGACTTCCAACTCCTCATTATTGCTGTAAAGGATAAGGATATGATCACGTTCCTTTTTATGGGTGTGTAGTATTCCACGGTGCATATGTACTATATTTTATTGATCTAATCTACCATTGATGGGCATTTAGGTTGATTCCATGTCTTCAGTATTGTGAATAGTGCTGCAATGAGCATATGATTGCTTGTGTCTTTATGGGAGAATGGCTTATACTCTTTAGGGTATATACCCAATAATGGGATAGCTGGATTGAATGTTCAATGGTAAGTTCTTTGAGAAATCACAAAACTGCTTTCCACAATAGATGAACTAATTTCCATTCCCACCAGCTGTTTATAAACATTGCCTTTCCTCGGCAGCCTTGCCAGCATCTCTTACTTTTCAACTTTTTAAACAACAGCCATTCCAACTGGTGTGAGATAGTATCTCAATGTGGTTTTGATTCATATTCCTCTGATGATTAGTGATGTTGAGCAATTTTTATATACTTGTTGGTCACATGTATGTCTTCTTTTCAGAAGTGTCTGTTCAGTTAATTTGCCTACTTTTTAACGGGGTTCTTTGCTTTTTGCTTGTAAATTGAAGTTCCTTATAGATTCTGAATATGAGACCTTTGTTGGATGCACAGTTTGCAAATATATTCTCTCATTCTGTAGGTTGTCTGTCTACTTGGTCGATAGTTTCTTTGGCTGTACAGAAGCTCTTTAGTTTAATTAGGCATCATTCATCAGTTTTTATTTTTGTTGCAATTGCATTTGGCATCTTCATCATCAAATCTTTACAAGAGCCTATGTCCAGAATGGTATTTCCTAGGTTTCCTCTTAGGGTTTGCATTGTGTTATGTTTTATATTTAAGTCTTTAATCCATCTCATTTTGACATTTGCATATGATGAAAGGAAGGAATCCAGATTCAAACTTCTGCATATGGTTAGCAGTTGTTCCAGTACCATTTATTGAATAAGAAGTCATTTCCCACATGATTGTTTTTGTCCACTTTGTCAAATATCAGATGGTTGTAGATGGGCGGCTTTATTTTGGGGCTCTCTAACCTGATCCATTGGTCTATGTGTCTGTTTTTATACTAGTACCACGCTGTTTTGGTTACTGAAGCCCTGTAGTATAGTTTGCAGTTGAATAATGTGATGCCTCCAGGTTTCTCCTTTTTGCTTAGGATTGCTATGGATATTCAGACTCTTTAAGACTTCCATAAGAATTTTAGAATAGTATTTTCTAATTTTGTGAAATACATCGTTGGTAGTTTGATAAGAATAGCACTGAATCTGTGAATTGCTTTGGACAGTATGACTCAACAACATTGATTTTTACTACTCACAAACATGAAATATTTTTCCATTTGTTTGTGTCAACTCTGATTTCTTTCAGCAGTGTTTTGTAATTCTCGTGGCAGAGATCTTTCACCTCCCTGCTAAGTTGTGTTCCTAGGTATTTATTTCACTTGTTGTGGCCACTATGGATGAGATTGCATTCTTGATTTGGCTCTCAGTTTGAAGATTGTTGGTGTATAGATACACTACTGAGTTTTGTATGTTGATTTTGTATCCTGAAACTTTGCTGAAGTTGTTTATCAGATCTAGGAGCTTTTTAGCAGAGACTATGGGTTTGTCTACATATAAAATCATGTCTTCTGCAAACAGAGATAGTTTGATTTTCTCTCTTTCTAATTGGATGCCTTTATTTCTTTCCCTCTCCTGATTTTTCTGGCTAGGACTCCCAGTAATATGTAGAATATGAGTGGTGAGAGTGTACATTCTTGCCTTTTGTGGATTCTCCAGGGGAATGCTTCCTGCTTTTACCCATTCAGTATGATGTTGATTATGGATTGGCCATAGATGGCCCTTATTATTTTGAAGTATGTTCCTTCAGTGCCTAGTTTGTTGAGCATTTTAAACATGAAGAGACATTGATTTTTATTTAAAGCCTTTTATGCATCTTTTGAGATGACCATGTGGCTTTTGGTTTTAGTTTAGTTTATGTGATTAGTCACCATTTATTGATGTGTATGTTGAACCAACCTTGCATCCCAGGGATAAAGTTTACTTGATTGTAGTAGGTTAGTTTTTGATTGTGCTGCTGGATTGTGTTAGCTACTATTTTGGAAAGAATTTTTGCATCTATGTTCATTGAGTATATTAGTCAGAAGTTTCCTTTTTTTTGTTTTGTCTCTGCCAGGTTTGCTTTTAATTATTATAATTTTAGTTCTAGGGTACATGTGCACAATGTGCAGGTTTGTTACATAGGTATACATGTGCCATGTTGGTTTGCTGTACCCATCAACTCATCATTTACATCAGGTATTTCTCCTAATGCTATCCCTACTCCAGCCCCTGACCACATACAGGCCTGGTGTGTGATGTTCCTCACTCATGTCCAAGTGTTCTCATGGTTCATTTTCCACCTATGAGTGAGAACATGTGGTGTTTGGTTTCCTGTCCTTGTGATACTTTGCTAAGAATGATGGTTTCCAGCTTCATCCATGTCCCTACAAAGGACACGAGCTCATCCTTTTTTATGGCTACATAGTATTCCATGGTGTATATGTGCCACTTTCTTAATTCAGTCTATCACTGATGGACATTTGGGTTGGTTCCAAGTCTTTGCTATTGTATATAGTGCTGCAATAAACATACATGTGAATGTGTCTTTAGAGTAGAATGATTTATAATCCTTTGGGTATATACCCAGTAATAGGATAGCTGGGTCAAATGGTATTTCTAGTTCTAGATTCTTGAGGAATTGCCACACCATCTTCTACAATAGTTGAACTAATTTGCACTCCCACCAACAATGTAAAAGTGTTCCTGTTTCTCCACATCCTCTCCAGCATGTGTTTTTTCCTGACCTTTTAACGATTGCCATTATAAATGGCATGAGATGGTATCTCATTGTGGTTTTGATTTGCATTTTTCTGATGAGCATTTTTTCATGTGTCTGTTGGCTGCATAAATGTCTTATTTTGAGACGTGTCTGTTCATATCTTTTGCCCACTTTTGATGGAGTTGTTTTTTTCTTGTAAATTTGTTTAAGTTCTTTGTAGATTCTGGATATTAGTCCTTTGTCAGATGAGTAGATTACAAAATTTTCTCCCATTCTGTAGGTTGTCTGTTCGCTCTGATGGTAGTTTCTTTTGCCATGTGGAAGCTCTTTAGTTTAAATAGTTCCCATTTGTCTATTTTGTCTTTTGTTGCCATTGCTTTTGGTGTTTTNTTTGATTTGCATTTTTCTGATGAGCATTTTTTCATGTGTCTGTTGGCTGCATAAATGTCTTATTTTGAGACGTGTCTGTTCATATCTTTTGCCCACTTTTTGATGGAGTTGTTTTTTTCTTGTAAATTTGTTTAAGTTCTTTGTAGATTCTGGATATTAGTCCTTTGTCAGATGAGTAGATTACAAAAATTTTCTCCCATTCTGTAGGTTGTCTGTTCGCTCTGATGGTAGTTTCTTTTGCCATGTGGAAGCTCTTTAGTTTAAATAGTTCCCATTTGTCTATTTTGTCTTTTGTTGCCATTGCTTTTGGTGTTTTAGTCATGAAGTCCTTGCCCATGCCTATGTCCTGAATGGTATTACTTAGGTTTTCTTCTAGGGTTTTATGGTTTTAGGTCTAACATTTAAGTCTTTAATCCATCCTGAATTAATTTTTGTAGAAGGTGTAAGGAAGGGATCCAGTTTCAGCTTTCTACATATGACTAGTCAGTTTTCCCAACACCATTTGTTATATGGGAAATCCTTTCCCCATTTCTTGTTTTTGTCTGGTTTGTCAAAGATCAGATGGTTGTAGTTGTGTGGTGTTATTTTTGAGGCCTCGGTTGTGTTCCTTTGGTCTATATATCTGTTTTGGTACAAGTACCATGCTGTTTTGATTATTGTGGCCTATATAGTTTGAAGTCAGGTGGCATGATGCCTCCAGCTTTGTTCTTTTTCCTTAGGATTGACTTGGCAATGCGGGCTGTCCTTCTGAAGCATACTTCTGTCAAAGTCATTCTCCATCCAGTTTTGTTCCTTTGCTGGTGATGAGTTGTGATCCTTTGGAGGAGAAGAGGCACTCTGGTTTTTATAATTTTCAGCTTTTCTGCTCTGGTTTCTCCCCATCTTTGTGATTTTATCTACATTTGGTATTTGATGTTGGTAACCTACAGATAGGGTTTTGTTGTGGATGTCCTTTTTGTTGATGTTGATTGCTTTCTGTTTGTTATTTTTCATTCTAACAGTCAGATCCCTCAGCTGCAGGTCTATTGGAGTTTACTGGATGTCCATTCCAGACCCCAGGTATCACCAGCAGAGGCCGCCGAACAGCAAATATTGCAGATCAGCAAATATTGCTGCCTGATCCTTGTCTGGAAGCTTCGTCCCAGAGGGGCACCTGCCTACATGAGGTGTCTGTCGGCCCCTACTAGGAGGTGTCTCCCAGTTGGGCTACATGGGGGTCAGGAACCCACTTGAAAAGGCAGTCTGTTTATTCTCAGAGCTCAAACATCGTGCTGGGAGAACCACTATTCTCTTCAGAGCTCTCGGATAGGGACATTCAAGTCTGCAGATGTTTCTGCTGCCTTTTGTTTAGCTATGCCCATGGAGGTGGAGTCTATAGAGGCAGTAGGCCTGGGTGAGCTGTGGTGGGCTCTGCCCAGTTTGAGCTTCCTGCCTGCTTTGTTTACCTATCCAAGCCCCAGCAGTGGTGGATGCCCCTTCCCCCACCAGACTGCAGCCTTGCAGGTCAATCTCAGACTGCTGCACGAGCGGTGAGCAAGGCTCTGTGGGTGTGGGACCCACTGAACCAGGCACAGGAGAGAATCTCCTGGTGTGCTGGTTGCTAAGACCATGGAAAAAGCCTGGTATTTGAGCAGGAGTGTCCCGTTTTTTCCGGGTACAGTCTGTAATGGCTTCCCTTGGCTAGGGAAGGGAAATCCCTCAACCTCTTTCACTTCTCAGGTAAGGTGATGCCCCATCGTGCTTTGGCCCACGCTCCATGGGATGCACCCACTGTCTAACCAGTCCAAATGAGATGAACCAGGTACCTCAGTTGGAAATGCAGAAATCACCCATCTTCTGTGTTGATCACACTGGGAGCTGCAGACTGGAGCTGTTCCTATTTGGCCATCTTGGAATGGTACATCCCTATCTCTGCCAGTTTTTAGCATCAGAATGATGTTGGCTCATTGAATGAGATACAAAGGAATACGTCCTACTCACTTTTTTGGACCTGTTTCACTAGAAATAGTAACAGAACTGCCTTATACATCTGGCAGAATTTGACTGTGAATCCATCTTTTTCTGGTTGGTAGACTTTTTATTACTGATTCATTTTCAGAACATATTACTTGTCTTTTCTTTTTTCAAATTTTTTCTAATTCAACCTTCAGAAGTGGTGTATTTCCAGGAAATTATTAATTTCTTCCAGGCTGCCTAGTTTGTCTGCATAGAGATGTTCATAATCGTCTCCGAGGGTTTTTTTGTATTTTGGGGGCCCAGTGATAATGTCCCTTTTGTTATTTATCAGTGTGTTTATTTGAATCATCTCTCTTTTTTACTTTGTTAGTCTAGCTAGTAGTCTATAAAAATTATCTTTTCTCAAATAAGTAATTTTTGATTTTGTAGATCTTTTGTATTTTTTTGCATCTCAATTTCATTCACTTCACCTCCGATTTTGGTTAATTTTTTTCTTTTGCTAACTTTGATATTAATTTACTCTTTTTATCTAGATTTTCTAGGTTGATGTTATGTTGTTAATTTGATATCTTTCTAACTATTCGATGTATGCATTTAGCACTATAAACTTTTATTTTAACTCTGTTTTATCTGTGTTCCAGAGATTCTGGTATGCTGTCTCTTTGTTTCCATTAGTTTCAAAAAATTTTGTAATTTCTCCTTTAATTTTATTATATACCCAAGAGTCATTCAGGATAAGGTTGTTTAATTTCCATATAAGGACATAATTTTCAGAAATATTTTTAGTATTGATTTCTATATTTATTGTGCTGTGGACTGAGAGTTTCGTTGGTATGATTTTGGTTTTATGAATTTGCTGATTTTTTTATGAGTTTTTATATGGCTTATTTTATTGTAAGTGCCATGTGCAGATAAGAAGAATGTATCTGCTGTTGTTTTGGAGTGGAGAGTTCTGTAGATATCTGTTAGATCCATTTGGTCAAGTATCAAATTCAAGTACTGAATTTTTGTCAGTTTTCTGCTTTAATGATCTGTCTAACATTGTAAATTCAGGTGTGTAATTCCCCTACTATAATTTTGTGGTTATTTAAGAGTCTTCATAGGTCTTTAAGAATTTGTTTTATGAATCTGGATGCTCTAGTGTCAGGTATTATGTATGTATGTATATATGTATTTAGGATAGTAAGCTCTTCTTTTTTAATAATTCTCTTTACCATTATGTAATGTCCATCTTTGTCTTTTTTTATCATTGTTGGATTAAAGTCTGCTTTGTCTAAAATTAGAATAGCAATCTCTGCATTTTTTTCCATTTGCTTGGTATATATTTTTTCATCCCTTTACTTTGAGCCTATGGATGTCATTGCAGGTCAGGTGGGTCTCTTAAAGGCAGCATAGTGTAGAGTCTTGTTTGTTATGCAACTTGCCACTTGGTGCCTTTTAAGTGGGGCATTTAGCCCATTTACATATGCAGATTTGATCCTGTCTTTGTGATGCAAGCTGTTTATTATGCAGACTTGATTGTGAAGTTGCTTTATAGTGTCTATGGTCTATGTACTTAAGTGTGTTTTTGTGGTGGCCAGTAACTGTCTTTTGTTTCCATATTTAGTATTCCCTTACAGACCTCTTATAAGGCAGGTCTGCTGGCAATGAATTCCCATAGCATTTGATTGTCTGAAAAGCATTTTCTCATTCACTTATGAAGTTTAGTTTGTCTCAGTGTGAAATTCCTGGTTGAAATTTCTTTTTTCAGAGTGCTGAATATGAAACTGCATAGAGAGGTTTTCTTAGAAAACCAGAAATTGACTCTTCGTGTCTTAATGCTTGAAACTTACATTTTTAAAATCTGAGTTCCTTACTCAAGAAAGGATCCACAGACCTCTCAATAATTATCAAGGAACTGAAACTCACAAGATAATCTTAGCCACACAATGAGATACTGGGTCTCTCATTCATCACAGTTGCTTCCTTACCTCTCCTTATTTTTATTTTTCTAACTGATCGCCTGCTTCTTGTAGACCACCTCCTCTTCCTTAGTCCCTCTTTGCGTTCCTGTTTTCCCATACATAGTTGTATTTCTTCTTTGCTCTTAAACCCCTAGTTTTAGTCAGTCAGGGAGATGGATGTGAGACTGTTCTTTCACATCTCAGCTGCAGCACCTGATTAAACCCTTCTTCAGGGGCAACACTTGTTGTGTCAGTGATTGGCTTTTTCACAACAAGCAGCAGGAGCTTGGTCAAACCTCTAAAATTTTTGTCACAAATAAGCCCTAATCTCTCCAGCTTCTAGGGTTTTTGTTGAAAAGTATACTCCTAGCCTGACAGGGTTCTCTCTTTAGGTGACTTGCCCTTTCTCTCTAGATGCCTTAAATATTTTTTCTTTCATGTTGACTTTGGGGAATCTGATGACTATATGTCTTGGGATTTGTTGTCTTGTATAGTATCTCACAGGAGTTATCTGCATTTCTTAAGTTTGAATGTTGTTTTCTGTAGAGAGGCTGAAGAAATTTTCATGGACAATACCCTCACATATGTTTTCTAAGTTGCTTGCTTTTTCTACTTCTCCCTCAGGGATACAAATAAGTCTTAGATTTGGTCTCTTTACATAATCCCATATTTCTCAGTCATTTTGTTCATTCTTTTTTTTCTTTGTTTTTCTCTGAGTTGACTCAAAAAAAGTAGTCTTTGTACTCTGGGATTCTTTTCTCAGCTTGATTTATTCTGATGATAATACTTGCAATTGTATTGTGAAATTCTTCTAGTGAGCTTTTCAGCTCTATCAGTTCAGTTTGGTTTCTTCTTGAAATGGCTATTTTATCTTTTATCTCTTGTATCATTTTATTGGAGTTTTTAGATTGTTTGGATTGGGGTTCAATGTTGTTCTGAATCTCAATACTCTGTTCCATTCAGATTCAGAATTTTATGCCTGTCATTTCAGCCATTTCCATCTAGTTAAAAAACTTTTCTAAGGTAGTAGTTCAGTCATTTGCACGTAAGAATGCATGCTGACTTTTTGAGTTGTCAGAGTTCTTGCCCTGTTTCTTTCTCATCTAGGTTGACTGATTTTCCTTGAATCTTTGAAGTTGCTGTCCTTTGGATTAGGCTTTTTGCTTCTATATTTTTTCATTCCCTTGAAGGTTTGATTATGGCATGAGGTAGTTTCGCTAAACTCCCTTCATTTCTGGAAGACTTCAGGGAGCCAATGCTCAGCTCGTCACTCTTGGACTAAATACCACAGACCACTGGGGGTTTGGTACTAGGCCCCTGGATTTGTTTTCTTGCCACTTGAAACGTGCTACACTGGAGGAGTCGAGGTGTTCCCAACTTCTGGCCATGACATTCCAATTGGGTGTGCTGGCCAGTGGTTCATCAGGGCAGTGGCAGCAAGATTTGTGCAAAGGTGCATGTGCCAGCAGGAGTATTGGGGATGTGGGGTCCACACATGTAAATAGAGGTGAATCACTGGCTGGGGCAGGATGACAGCAGGGCATGGCAGGGTGCTCATGAATTGGCAAGGGTTACCTGGCAGTGTCTATGTGTGTGTGCTTATGTTGGTGGTGGTGGGACAATGGGGTGCACAAATGTGTTGCTGGTGGGAGAAGGGAAGCCATCCTAACTCATTCTATGAAGTCAGTATCACCCTGATACCAAAGATAAGAGGGATACAATAAAAATGAAAACTATAGACTGATATCCCTGAGGAACATGGATGCAAAAATCCTTAACAAAATCCTAGCAAAGTGAATCCAACAGCACCTTAAAAAGATAATATAACAACAATAAGTGGGTTTTATTCCAGGGATAAAGGAATGGTTCAATGTATGCAAATAAATAAACATGATTCCTCTCATAAACAGAATTAAATGCAAAAATGACATAATAATCTCAATAGAGGAAGAAAAAACATCTGATAAAATGTAACATCCCCTTCATGATAAAAGCTCTCAACATATCAGGCATAGAACAAAATATATTTCAAAATAATAAAATGCATATGACATATATGACAAACACATCCAACATCATACTAAATGATGAAAAGTTGTTGAGAGTAACCCCTCTAAGAACTGAAACAAAACAAGAATGCCCACTTTTACCACTTCTAGTCATCAAAGTACTGAAAGTCCTAGGCAGAGAAGTTAGCCAAGAGAAAGAAATAAAAGACATCTTAATTAGAAAAGAGGAAGTAAAACTACCTCTTTCTTGCTGATGATATCGTTTTATACATGTATAAACCCTAAAGACACTTCCAAAACAACTTAGATATGTTAAATAAATTCAGTCAAGTTTTGGAATACAAAATCAATATACAAAATCAAGTGTCATGTCTTTACACCAATAACAATCAAGCTGAGAACCAAATCGAAAAAGAAATTCCTTTTATAATAACTACAACAAAAACCTAGGAATATATTTAACCAAGGTGGAACATCTTTACAAGATGTTTCTTCTTGAAATGGCTATTTTATCTTTTATCTTTTATATCATTTTATTGGATTTTTTAGATTGTTTGGATTGGAGTTCAATGTTCTTCTGAATCTCAGTACTCTTTGTTCCTATTCAGAACTACACTACAAAACATAAAAGAAATCATAGAAATCAATTGCTGTTAATCAAAATAGCAACATCACTCTTCATAGAAATGGAAAAAGTAAACCTAAAATTTATATAAAACAAGAAAAGAGCCTGAATAGCCAAATCAATCCTGAACAAAATAAACAAAGCTGGAGGAATCACATTACCTTACTCAAAGTATACTACAAGGCTATAGTAAACAACACTGGCCTAAAAGTGCTAGTATAAAAATGGACACACAGATCACTGAAACAAAATAGAGAATCCAAAAATAAAGCCACATATCTCCAGCCAGCTGATCTTTGGTAAAGTCAACAAAACCACATACTGGGGGAAAGGATACACTTTTCGACAAATGGTGTTGGGAAAATTGGACTGCCAATGAAACTGGACCCCTATCTCTCTTATACAAAAATCAGTTCAGGAATAATTAAATATTTAAATGTAAGATCTGAAAGTATAAAAATACTAGAAGAAAACCTAGGTAAAACTATTCTGGACATTGACCTAGGCAAATAACTTATGACTAAGAATTTAAAAACACAAGCAACAAAATCAAAAATTGGCAAATGGGAGTTACTTAAATTACAGAGCTTTGGCACACTAAAGAAATAATCAACAGAGTGAACAAAGAACCACCAGAATGGAAAAAACATATTTTCAAACTCTGCATATGACAGGAGACTGGTATCCAGAATTTACAAGAACAACACGACAACAACAAAATAACCCCATTAAAGTAGACAAAGGACGTGAATAGATATTTTTTAAATAAGACATACAAATGATTGACAAACATGTGAAAAAGTCCTCAACATCACTAATTATCAGAGAAATTCAAGTTAAAACCACAATGAGATATTATTTTACACTAGTCAGAATGGCTATTATTAAAAAGTCAAGAAATAACAGATGTTGGTGAGAATGTGGAGAAAATGAAATGCTTATACAGTGTTGGTGGGAATGTAAATTATTACAATCTTTATGGAAAACAGCATGAAGATTTCCCAAGAAACTGAAATATGGAACTACCATTTGATCCAACAATCCCACTACTGCATGTATACCCAAAGGAAAAGAAATCATTATATCAAAAATATACCTGCACTTGTATGTTTATTACAACACTGTTCAGAATAGCAAAGATAAGAAATCGACCTAAGTGTCCATCAATGGGTGACTGGATAAAGAAAGTGTGTGTGTGTGTGTGTGTGTGTGTGTGTGTGTAGATATGGGAATACTACTCTGCAATAAAAAATGAAATAATGTCCTTTGCAATAACATGGATGAATCTGGAGGCTAATATATTAAGTGAAACATCTCAGAAACAGACAAATACCACATGCTCTCATGTATAAGATGAAGCTACATAATGTGAACATATGGACATAGACTGTGATATAATAGTTATTGGAGATCCCAAAGGATGGAAGGAGTTGATGGATGATAAATTACTTTGTGCCTCTAATATATACTATTTTGGAAATGGTTATACGAAAAGCCCAGACTTCACCACTACAAAATATTTCTATGTAACAAAGTCTCCTTAAATGCATACAAATTAAAAAACAAAAAAACCTTGAAACCATTATGCTACATGAAAGAAGCCATCATAAAAGACTGTAAATTGTATGATTGCTTTTATATAAAATGTTTTGAATAGGCAAACCTGTAAAGACTGAAAGCAGCTTAGTAATTACTTTGGCCTGGGGCCAGGAAAAGAGATTGGGGAGAAAAGTAATGACTGATAATGGTTTTCTTTCTGGGGTGTTGATAGTTTTCTAAAGTCAGATTTTTGTGACATTTGCACAACTAAATGAGTACACTTATAAAACATAAAACACTTTAAGTGTTTTTTTTATGTTATGTAAAGTTTATCTCAATAGAGTTTCAATGGTAGAGCTAGAATATATACCCAGTCCGTAGTCCTGAAATTGTGACTAATACACTCATCAATCTTTTTCTACTCACATATGGGAATTGTCACCATTAGTCGGCCACTATAAACTGCAAAAAACACAGTTTCCATATCTTCTCTTATATCTTGACTTCATCTAAATGGTACAGTTTGTCCA
Organism: Rhinopithecus bieti; assembly: GCF_001698545.2. Classification (NCBI taxonomy): domain Eukaryota; kingdom Metazoa; phylum Chordata; class Mammalia; order Primates; family Cercopithecidae; genus Rhinopithecus; species Rhinopithecus bieti. Next base: position 2,266,609 of record NW_016805944.1, on the reverse strand, counting down.
GTGTTCTACCAATCAAATCAAACTCTTCTCAGATTCACAATAAGAAACCCCACTGTCTCATTTTCTTTCGTGGAGACAACATCCTTTATCTTTGCGAAAGGAAACTTCTTCACTTAAGTTCCTTGGTTTATTCTCTTCTTTTTTTTTTTT
>NW_016805944.1:2240630-2266416 GCF_001698545.2 Rhinopithecus bieti | reverse complement strand
TTTTTTTTTTTTTTTTTTTTTAACAAAAAAAACCTTTGCTCCATTATTGGCTGTTCTCTAGAAATTCTTTTTCTTTCTATTGATTGTTTTCTTGCCCAAAATATTCTCAGGTGACCTTTATGCTTCAAAGTAAAACACAACAAATCAAGAATCATTTCTGTGCCCTTCCTTTCCTCCTCAACTATCACCTTACATTTTGTTGGATGGCTGCTAAATTTCTTTAAGAGGTCACTTGATATTTCCATTTCTCCAACTTCTACCTAGGCAAAACCCAAAATGTGCCATTATAATGTGGCTTTCACCCTTATTGCTTACCTATCCTGTAATTTTACCCTCTAGTTATTATTTTTCATTAATTTTTACTTAGATAAAATATACATATATAATTTATCATCCTTACCATTTAAAAATGTACACTTCAATAATTCTAATACATTTATATTCTTTTTTTTTTCTTTTACCCCTTCAACCCTCCTCTAATTACTTTCTAATGGCAAAATCCAATAGACTTCCTAGACTCCAAAACTGGATGCAAAGTAGTCTTTCAATGATACACATTTAGGCCTCGGTACCAAAATCCAAAGTCTACCACTCTCTGAATCTAAATTTTATTATTTTAATTGGTATAGAAAACAGTATTGAAAATATTGTTGTCTGTCAGAAACACTCATCAACCTTACAAAGTATTCAACATACCCTGAAACATATGCTTAACAATTTGAGTTAACACTTGTGAATTTCACAGAATGAAGAAACAAATTTCACCTAACTTAATATTTAAGTTATATTGATGTTGGCTTAAATAGAAAACATATAAGATGAAGGAAATAATGCTAGTTGAGGAAAAGAAAATGATTTCTATAGGTTTCACTTATTTCAGCCTTTAATATGGTATATGATAAAGGATCTTTAACATACTAAATTACAGTATCAATTTAAGTTATAATAATTATTTTCCATTTCTTGTTACAATCAAATTCTGGTTATCTTATTTTCACTTGAGCAAAGCATGGCTACTGTTCTTATGGGTTATTTGCATAAGTTTAAATATACTTGGATAGAGAGAAATTTCAGGGTTCTTACTATATTTTTCTAACAGTATAACGTCAAGGCTTTTAAAATTAATTTATACTAAAATATTGCATGAAATCATTATCAAGTGGGAATAATTACTTCTAAAACTCAGTGATTCAGCAGAGGCTGTGGATGATATTTTAACAACTATATGTAAGGTTAATTTTTAAAATATCCTACCCAGTATCCCCATTTGCATTCTTTATGAGATTAGACATGTTTTGCTGGAGGTTAGAGGGTGAAGAAATGAGCTAAGGAGAAATCACAGTAAATTTAAGCTTCCTTTAGCTTGATCGTTGGTATCAACTCACTACTGGGACAGTAGTTTTTAAAATAATGGAAGGAGAATTTCATGCTCAATATAATTTCTTATACTCATTTCAAGAGCCTGTTGTAAGAATAATTCTGGCACCTATAATCTTGACCTCCTGATGTTAGTCCTGTGAACACATAGAAAAGAGTACTTTGCAGATACAATTAACTAATTACTTGACTTTAAAATTCAAATATTATCCTGGATTATTCATGTGGGCTTAATATAAACATATGAGTCCTTAAAAGATTTTACTTGGTTGGTAGCAGAAGGGAAATTGGACATTTGAAGGATAGAGATTCCAATTTTATCCCTATGTTTGTTTGCTTGAAAAATGAAAGGAGCCTCATTCCCACAATTTCAAGGAATTGGATTTTTTTCAATAACCTGAGTGATCATGAAAACAGAGTCTTCCCTATGACCTCCAGAGAGGGAGCCAGCCCATCCAACACGTTGATTTAGTTCTACAAGAGCTTGCACAGAGGTTCCAACTGTACTTAGACTTCTAAAAAATAGAAATATGAGGTAACAAATGAATCTTGTTTTAAGCCACTAAGGTTGAGATAATTTGTTATGGTACCAATAGAAAAGCAACAGAGAGCCTTACCAATAATTTCATAATGATTTGACTAGCTTTGATGTGTTTGGCATTGGATGCATTTGACACTGAAAATGACAGAATGTAAGATTTGTAACTTGCAATCTGTTCATGACTTCATACATATGCTACCTTTCAGAGAGAGCTGAAAGACACCATTGCTGGAGTAAGTATTTTGTGTGTTTTATATCCCTGCATATGACAGAAAAAGTAATATGTCTTAGCTGAATATATAGCATGATGTTATACTTATGCATAAAATATAAAACCAAACTATCTTTGATTGGAATATACTTGTGAATCCAATCTCTCAATATATAGCCTTTATGCTTCTCCTGAGAATGAACAAATTAAACTTGGTCTTCAATGTGTTGATTCTGCACATGTAGCCAATATAAAACAGCTGAGGTGAAAATAATTCTTCTACCCAGAAGTGATAGGGAAAGAATTTGAATAGTTTCAATTGTTTTTCAGTGTGATAAGCCCTAGTTATGTAACAGAAATATAGTCTTTGTCACTCTTTAAAAGATCATGTACTGTAGTTGAACCTTAATGGAAAATTCAGTGATGGTTTAAAAAGCTGTATAGCTACATTTTAGCTGTAGTTTAATACCACTTTGTCAGAAGATTTCAGGATCCAAGTCAAAGGGAGAATTCAGCCACAATTTTTACACTGTGAAAACTTAGTACCTGTCACACAGAAAAGTATATAACTATCCTGAACCTATCAAGTGAGTTGCTCCGTAGTAAAAATTGGAGATTCAGGATCAAGGGAATTGAATGCAGGTAATCTATTCTCAGGAAAAACTTATTCTATTTACTCATCCCCAATGTCATCAATATAGCATTATACACTCAAATTATATTCTTTCATTCAGTAAAAATTTAGCTAGCACCTACTATGACAAAGAGCTCTGCCAGACAGTGGGCAAATAGTTAAATATTTGGAAAGGTTATGAGCACCACTCTCAAAAATAATTCTCTGTAGAAGGAAAGACATGCACAATATTAATTGAAATATAATGTGACATATGTTAAAATACAGGCAAGTATTAGATAACTGTGTAACAAAATAAAAGTTCTTAATATAATGTCTTGGGGAAAGGAAGTCTTCACAGATGAAGAATGCTTAGAGGATTTTTAAAGACAAGAAGAAATAGACAAAAAGTGCACAATTTCATACACGTATTTTAAGAAAGTATTTGGAGAAATAATGAACACATTAGACTTTAATCTGACCATGAAAATACTTCCATTTTCTTCATACAATGGATTTTGGACCATATAGGCAGTGAAAAGGTATAAATCAAAGGAATATAAGGCAAAATCTGTGTTATAGAAATATAATGCTGACTGAATTTGGGGAAATGCAAGGATCCAAGAACAGCATTCCATTAGTTATTGCTGAGTGTGAAGTGATAATGGAATCATAAAATAAAAGGGTCCATTCAGAAAATGGTAATCAGCATGGAGGTGAAGACTTACACAGGCTCTGCCTTAACAAGGGTCAGTCACATAAGAAAGAAAGAGTAGACATTAAAGTACAAACTCAGCTTTGAGAGAAGTATTTGTCCAGGAGAAGAAAGGAGGAAAAAAGAAATAATGCAACTATATGGATAAAGGAAATAAAAAATGTGTAGAACATTAAAAATGCAATGACTTGTAGGCATGGTAGAGTGAATTTCAGAGTAGACAGCAAAGGGTAGGTTTTTACAGAGCTATTTCCTTTTAACATCAAAGAGAATGAAGATGGGGATAAATATCAGATATGGGATATGTCATTAAAAATGCTTCATAGAACATATTGAGGGACTATGTTATAATAATTAAGAGTCTATGTTCTATTACACAGATCTAAATTCCTATATTGTCTGATAGTAGAAGTGCTCAATTAACAGTTTATACTTATTGTTAAAGTTAGTATCAGAGTGTTGAACAAAAAAAGAGATCTAAATAAAGATAAGTGGTCACTGGTGATGCCAATAAGCATGAATATAGGTTTACTCTTGTATTTTTTATTCTAAGGAAAATTGACATCACAGAGTAAATCGTAATAAAGATATATTCCCATGTATGATGTAAATAACATTCTGGGAGGCATTTTATAGCAAACATTCTACCAAAAGTGTTTCCAAGGTAGTGGCCATTTTCTCGATGAGAAAATAATGGTTGATGATCTAATTTTAAAGTAACTGTTGTAGCAGTGGGTTTTGTTCTGATCTCCTAATGTTTTTTCTAATGAAACCTATGCATGTCTTAGTATGAAATATGGAATTGCATAAGCATGAGAATTAGAGTATCATTTATCATCTCAATTTCTATAAACTAAATGTATCTTGTCAATTTCTGTGCCTGGTATTTCTATTATTTCTTGAACCACACAAACAATACTAGCAAAGTACCCCTTGAGAAAATCTAGATGATGGAGTAGACATTTCTATGATCTACTGGTCTAGAGGCTAAGATTTCAATACTATGTCAGAGCCTTTCAAGTATACTACAACCAGTCTGCTTACCTCTCAGTTGGCCTTGCTATTGAATACATAGAAGAAAAACATGTGGACTAGTAATAACCATATTTCTTCCACTCGTAAAGTTGAAAATCAACTTTGTTCATGGTTTTTAGCATGTATTTATTATTTTATAAAATTTAAAAATTCTTTTGGTGGTGAAACACAACACTCTGACACTCAAATAGTTGACAGGCAGAAACCTTTGTTACTCTGTGTTCCAAATAAGAGAAGACTGCCGTCAAGGGTCACACAGGTGATAGCACCCAAGGTTGGGATAACAGCAAGTTGTTATTGCGAGAGGCAATTCATGTATGGCAAGTGAGGAGAAGTTATCTAGGTTTCCCAAGATTCCCGTAAAATGAATAATGAGTAATTTCACAGACTCCAGGGCATAGGGCCTATCCTGTGGTACCTGGCCTTAGGGCAGTCAGGCTTGGTGCATAGTGGCCCCAGAATGCAAGAACCCAACAAAGAAAATGCAACCAAATTTAAACAGTTGCTTAAGAAGGGGAATGAACCAGTCTCTAGCCAAAGCCTCAAATTTGGTCAAGGCAGCATTAAATAACAAATAATAATTATTATATAATTATTAAAGAGTTATATAAAATTATATAATTATTAAAAATATATAAAATTAAAGCTATCTGTTGAATATTCATAATAAGCTATGAAATGGGCACTATTGCTAATTTTGTGTTATAGTTATAAGAATAAGGTGCAGAGAGAATATGTAAATTACTCAGGGGTCACAGGAGTTGTAACTGACAGAGGTTAAGTTCAAAGCTCAATCATCTAGTGTCATATTTAATATACACTCTAGTGTGGAGATCTAAATGGAGCCCTCCTTGCTTCTGAGCTTCTAAGTCGTCTTCCTCACTTGTGAATGTATTCTACAACCTGCCAAATCTTCAGGAGCAGCACCAAGCTAAAACAAGAAGAAAAACTGAAGCAATCTTGTCTCCATATCCTGGGAAAATAGATTCACTAAAAAATCTGCATTTAATTGTATTTGCACTGTATCAAGTTGCCCAGCTCTGATCATTACATTTTATTTTAGCATGTAGTTCTGCATTTTTCATCCAGCTGACCTGTTTAATAGTGGGACGTTACAGAACAGGAAAGAGCATAGTGTTATGGAATAGCATTGCAGGTTACAGTTAATTCCTCTTGTTAGGGGCCATGGCCATTCACAAGAAGGTACCTTAGAGGAGTTACAGTAAGTTGAAAATGATTGAAAGATCCTCAGCTTTGGAAACAGAGTACCCAAAAACAGACAAATAAAAGTCACTGATGTATTCAGAGAAAAGTTAACAAATAGGTTTGGTTATATGTCATACATTTAGGGTAGGGACAGTAGAAGAAACTTGACAGGCATATGGAAATGTTACACCATTGAAGACTTCATACCATGCCAAGGAATTTCAACTGCACTCTGTTTTTGTTTTGTTGTTGTTGTTGTTGTTGTTGTTGCCGTTTGTTTTTTTGTTTTTTTTTTTTTTTTTTGCACATTGTATTTTATGTATCTAATTATACTTTAAAGTAAGCAGCAATATAGTCACTCTTACACATTAGAAATACTGCTCTGTCTATAATGCAAATGAGACACTGGGGCAGAGAGGGAGTAGAAGAAAAACCAATTGAGAAGCAGAGAAAAATGAAAACCTATATCGCACCAGTGGAAATGAAGAACAGGGCAAAGATTGACAGAAGGAATAAAATCGGCTTCTAATGGAGAAACACAGTACAGCCTAAGACAAAAGATCAATTTGTTGGGGAACATCTGTGTTCATTAGAAGCCACATCAGTTCTGATAATTGAAGGCAGATCTGCTTGGGTCACATTATGACGTGTGTGTTTTCTCTGTTGTGAAGTGTAGAGTTGTAGGTCTTCTAGCAACTGGTATACCAGGTTTGAATATCCGTGTGTTCTTGAACTGTATCTCTGCAGTATGTATCCCCTGAGAACAAAAGGTCTGTGAGTGCAGTTGAAGTTAATATTTGAAAATATAAGTTATATTTACATCGAAATCACATTTTAATACATTTAAAATATGTATTATTCAGCAGAATAAACTGAAATGTTTTTGCTATTCTTAGCAATAATGCTATATTCAGTCTTCATTTTGGAATTTTAAAGAGAAAATATATTGTTAGCAAAAGAAATTAAGTAGCTCTTTTCTGATATGTTCTTGGCAGTTTATTATTTTTTAATTCAAATTTTATTCTATGTTTGAAGATTCTATGAACAACAGAAAGAAATGTAGAAAGATGTAGAGAGATTCAATATCCTTCTTCTCATTAGAAATTCCTTACTGATAAGATGGTTTTCCATCAAAATTATCATCCTAAAAAAAGATATAATAGAATCACTTTCTTTTCTTTTCCAAAAGTATTTCTACTGTTCTTTCATGAAGCACTTCTCTGAGCCAAACCTTATAGCTGAAGATTGCATTTTTAGCCATTTGATATCTTAGCATCATGGGTCACTTAACTTATTATGCTGAGCTGTTTAATATTTACAATGGGCGTATTCAACATGGAAGAAACTATACTTTCCAGAAAAAAAAAAAAAATGAGATTTCAGGTGTTGAGGCATGTGAAATAGGAGGAGAAAGATAAGGAAGAGACTACCACCAGCAGTCTTCTGATGATGAAGTCTCAAAGGCATTTGAGTTATACTTCCAGATGAAGTCTGTCTAATGTTGACCAGGTGCCTAGGCTACACCATTAGTGCAGCAACTCTTTTAACCCACATTTGTTGAATTATTGTTCATAGTAACATTACCCTTTATAACTGCTGATGTCTTTTTCTTAAAATTCGATTTATCTGATTTAATATTGTAATATATTTTCTGGTTTAATGTTGTTGACATTTTCTATCCTGTCTATACATCCTATTTTTGTTTAAGAATCCTATAAATGTGTGTCCAAGGAGTAACTCCTGCAAGTTGCATGTAGCTAGAATTTTAAACGTCCAGTCTAAGAGACTGGATTGCCACAAACTTTCTCAGTTATCATTTATTGCTGTGAATGTGTTTAGATAAATAGATTTTTTCTTTTTTTTTGCTTTTTTTAGTAGAATTTTCTGTACCCTCTGCTCTTTTCTAAAGGCTTTAAGTAAAAAATTGGTTATTATTTTACAGACGATATTGAATTAAATTTACAAATATATTTCAGTATTTTTTTAATTGCACTATCTTTCTGTTTGCACCAGACTTCCGTACTGTTGACTTTTCTTAATGTGGAAGCACCTCCTTTAATATTTCTTTCAAGAAAGTCTGTGGGTGATAAACTGCCACTGGATTTTGCAAGTCTAATTGATTTTTCCCCTTACTTCCTCTTAAGTCTTGACTGATACGTTGACTATATAATGCGTCATGATGGTTATTTTCAATCAACATTCTGAAGCTACTAGTCTATTCTTTTCTTGCTTATACTGTTGTTAATGAGAAGTCTGCTATTTGTCATCATCTATATACACAATATTTGTCTTTTTTCTTGCTAGTTTTGCAGATTTTATGTCTTTAACCTTGATGTTCCATTGATTGTACTACAATATGTATAGTTATAAATCTATTTTGATTTGTCTACTTGGCACTCAGTAAAACATGCCTGTTTTAATCTGTTGACTATTGTCTTTCTTATGTTCTGGAAAACTCTAAGTCATTATCACTTCTAATATTACTTCTCTTCTATTCTCTCTAGTATCTTCTTACTGAATGCCTAGTGAATAAATATTGGAGGCTGCTATTGAATTCTCTGTAGCTTTGAACAACTTATCTTTTGAAGTATTCTGGTTGCATTATGGGTGAATTGCTCAGTACTGCTTTCCAGTCTCAGTGACTTCTAATAGATTCTGCTTATATGTCAATTTTTTAAAAAAATTTTTGTTTGCTGATTAATCAGTATTCTTTATTATTTTTGTTAATGCTATTCCTTCATATATGCCTTCAAGAAATTTAATACTCTTTTCTTTAAAATTTTTTTAGAAAGTTATTTTTGTCAGCTGCCTTTTGAATATGATTGGTTCTTGCTGTTTTATTAAGCTCTGATTTGCAGGATCATCTTAAATGGGATTTTGCTCCTCTTTCTCTCTCTGTATTATGCTAACTTACACTCATATTTCTCTTTCTGTTGGTTATGAAGTAAACTTTACACGAGCCATCATGGTTGCTATAATAACACCTGGTCTCATAGAGTCAGCTCAGGGACCTCATTGACAGGTAGAATGAAAACATTGTGAATCCAGTCACAGAGCCATCATGCAGCTGAGCTTAGGCTCTGGCTGGTGAGGTTATGGGGCTATGCCTTCTTCCTGTTGTCTCCTCAGAAAACAGCTTCACATAATATAAGCTATCATGTCAGCTGATGAATATCATTTGCACTTGTATTTTAGCCACCTTTTACCAGTTGGGGAGCTCTCATATATTCCTGACTCTAAAATGTGAGTTTGACTCTTGTCTCCTGTGTGTAAGCATTAGTTATTCTCATATTCTTAAAAACAAAAAGAAAGAAAACTTCCTTCATGTGCCTACAGCTTTGAGGTCAAGCAGCCTTCCACTTTTAACACATTTTACTTCCATACCTTCTGCCCTATTTCCTCAAGATACAAATCAGAGGAAATAAGTCTTGAATTATTGGTGTTATTTTTTACTTCCAAACATCTAAGTTGAGGATTCTGGATCTCTTGTGTTATTATATCTAAAATAACTCTGTTGTTTCTTGTATCAATAGACATTCCTAGATTTGGGCTCACATCTTTTTACGCAAGCAAATGTCTCTTGACCTATTTCTGGTTCTTCTGACTATAATAAAGGATAGTGACTGACTTCATTATATCTGAACTTTATATTTGGCCTGATGATTCCCAGCACAAAAACTCCTGAACTCTCTCTCTCTCTCTGTCTCACACACACACACACAGTTGACAACGAAAGAAAATAAATGTGAAAAAATAGAGAATTGTGGCACACAGTTGACAACGAAAGAAAATAAATGTGAAAAAAGTAGAGAATTGTGGGATGGCTGAGGTCGAATAAGGAATGGTCATAACTATATGCTGCTTTGTTGTTGGCCGTAGCTCTGTGTGTGTGTCTTTTACTTGATAGCAATGCATACTTCCAAAAGTAACACTTCCTTTAATCAGGTCCAATACCTTGGAAGAGAGCCCATGAGAGAATAGTCGATGATTGAATTCCCACAGCTTTCAAAATACTATTTTCCCTCGCTGAGCTGTCAGCTGTCAAAGGCAGAAACTGTAGATTGTTAATGCATGGCTATAGTCTAAGTGGTACGACATATTCCTTGGTCTTGAGGAAATTGAAAAAGAAATCCCAAGTTGCCCATAGCGTGCAGTGGTTTCATGTTCAAAAATCAAGAGGAATTTCCAAGTGGAAAATTTATAGCTGATAGAACCTTAGTAGAGTGACAGAAGATCATATGGAAAAACTATAAACAAATCTCAAGTGAAGGCCTAACCCAAGCCTATAGATTTTATATTTTGGGCTAAGGGGTCCAGGAGCATATTTCAAAGTTAACAAAAGGATACATAAAACCGTTTTTGTGCCAGCACAGGCTTCCTTTCCCAGGTCTATTTAAAGTGCTCTATTTCTGAGGGAAAGTAAAGGTCAGTATTTAATCTCTCTCTCTCTCTCTCTCTCTCTCTCTCTCTCTCTCTCTCTCTCTCTTTCTCTCCCTCTGTGTGTGTGTATGTGTGTGTGTGTGTGCTTTAGTTTTGTTTTGTTTTAACTTTATATCAAATTTTTTGGATTTTATCTTGGTTCCCCAAACTTTTTTCAATGTATTTTATTATTAAGTACTTTCCAGTTTATTGAGCAGAATTTGTAGAGACTGCTCGTATGCCCCCCGCCCCCAATATCCACAGCCTCCTTCACTATCAACATCCCATACAACGGTGGAATATTTGTTACAATCAATGAACCTGTATTGACACATCATTATCACTCAAAATCCATAGTTGACATTAGGGATAGCACTTGTACATTTCGTGGGTTTTAACAAATATTTAATGACATATCCACAATTATAGTATCATACCGAATAATTTTACTGCTCTAAAAATCCTCTGAATTCTGCCTATTCATCCATACCTGCCATCACCAATGCCTGACAACTATTGATCTTTTTACTGTCTCCATAGTTTTGCCTTTTCCAGAATGTTAAATAATTGGAATTATACAGTATATTGTCTTTTTGGATTAATTTATTTTACTTAGTAATATATTCCTTCATATATTTTCATGGCTTAATAGTTCATTTTCTTTTAGCCCTGAATAATATTTTGTTGTCTGGATGTACTTACCTATTTATTTATCCACAGTTTGTTTGTTCACCTACTGAAAGACATCTTGGCTGATTCCAAATGTTGGCAATTATGAAAAAGCTGCCACAAACATTCATATGTGGGTTTTTGTGCAGACATATGTTTTCAGGGTTTTTGGGTAGATATCAAGGGCTTATATGCTGGATCATATAATAAGAGTTTAGCTTTGTGAGAAACTGCCAAATGCTTTTCGAAAATGACAGTACCATTTTGCATTCCCACCGGTAATGAATGAGACTTCTTGTTGCTCCACATTCATGCCAGTATTTGTTGTTGTCAGTGTTTTAGACTTGGGCTGTTTTATTAGGTGTGTAGTAGTATGTCATTGTTAATTTTCAATTATCTAAAGACATATGATGTTGAACATATTTTCATATGCTTATTTGCCATCTCTATATTTTTCTTTGGTAAGGCACCTGTTCAGGTCTTTTGCATATTTTTAAATAAGGTTGTTAAATTTCTTATTGTTGCGTTTTAAAGATTATTTGTATATTTTATATAACAATCCTTTATCAGATATGTCTTTTCTAAATATTTTCTTCCAGTTTAGGGCTTGTCTTATTTTTTTCACAATGTCTTTTGCAGAGCAGATGTTTCTAATTGTAATGAAGCCCATATTATCAATTATTTCTTTCATGGATTGTACTTTGGTGTTGTATGTAAAATATCATCACCATAACCAAGGGCCAAATCCCTTTTCTCCTGTTATCTTATGGAGTTTCATAGATTATCATTTTACACGTAAGTCTACTATTCATTTTGAGTTAATTTTTATGAAAGGTACACAGTCTATGTCCAGATTGTTTTTTGCATGCACGTGTCCAGTTGTTCCAGCACTATTTGTTGAAAGGACTATCTTTTATTCCATATATTGCATTTGAAGTTTCATCAAAGATTAGCTGATTATATTTATGTAGGTCTATTTCTGTGCTCTCTGATCTGCTCCATGTATCCATTTGCCTTTTTATTTATTTATTTTTTTAACCAATACAAATTTGTCTTGATTACTATATCTTTACAGGAGCTCTTGAAGTTAGATAGTGTCAGTACTCCAACTTGGTTCATCTCTTTCAGTATTAGGTTGGCTATTCTGTGTCTTTTGCCTCTTCATGTAACTTCTGGAGACTATGACTGGGATAGCATTTAATCTGTAGATCAAGTTGAGAAGAACTGACATGTTGACAAATTTGAGTCTTCCTATCTGTGAACATAGAATATGTCTTCATGCATTTGCTTCTTTTTGATTCATTTTATGAATTTTATCATTTCCCTCATATAGATTTGTAGATATTTTGTTAGATTTGTACCTAAGTATTTTATTCTTTAGGTACTACTGTAAATGGTATTTTGTTTTAGTTTCAAATTTTATTTGTTTATCAATGGTATATAGAAAAATAATTGACTGTTGCATATTAACATCATATCCTGAAATCTTACTATAATTACTTTTCACTTTTAAGAATTTTGTCAATTATTTTCATTTTCCACATCAATAATCAAGTTAAATTTGAACATGAGAGTTTTGTTTCTTCCCAATCTGTGTAACTTTTATTTTATTCTCCTTGTCTTATTGCATGAGCTAGGACTTTCAATACAATATTAAAAAGATGTTGCTAAGAGTGAACATTCTTGCCTTATTTCTAATCTTAGAAGGAAAGCCTCCAGTTTCTCAACAATAAGTATGATGTTAGCTGTAGGATTTTTATAGATATTCTTTATCAAGTTATGAAAATGCTCCTCTATTCCTAGTGTGCTGATAGTTTTTATCACAAATAAATGTTGGATTTCTTTTCAAATGTTCAGTCTACATCTATATATATGGTCACGTGATTTATCTTCCTTAGCCTGTTTATTCCATAGAATACATTAAGTTTCTAATGTAGGATCAACTTCACATATTCATATTCAGAAGAGATTCCACTTGGTCAGAATGTATTATTCTTTGTGTACATTGTTGGATTTGATTTGCTAAAATTTTGTTGAGGGTTTTAGCATCTATATTTATTAGATTTATTGCCTATGTTTTTCTTTTCCTGTAAGGTATTCATCTGGTGTTGATATTAGGACAATTCTGGACTCAGAATGAGTTACAAAGTATTTGTCTTCTGGAAGAGATTGTAGAGAATTGGTAATTTTTTCTTAAATGTTTGCTAGAATACACCATTGAACATATCTGGGCCCCAATTTTAAATACATTTAAATTAAAAAATCTTTTTTCACTTGATTTTACTTAGCTCCACCATCTAATGCTAATTTTTTTCTTACCTGTCACTTTGACTTAAAAGAACAAAAAAATAAACATTATATGACTCTAGAAGAGATTAGATTTAATATTAATAAGTATTGAAATACTTTTAGCTTTTAGCTAGGTACATAACTAGTGGATCACACTACTTATAAATTAAATCTCGAGTTTGATCCATTTTTGTGTTAACTAATTTTATTGTATTATATAATCTTAGTAGAATGTATGCTAAAGGTGTATGTTGCTACGTATTAGAGCAACATAAAAATGTGTTAAGATTGATGAATACAAACCTCTAAGCACCAATGAAGACTCAGTTAAAAGCACATAATGTGTTTCGCAGTAGCATCTTCCTGCATGTAAAAGTCACAGATATGTTAAGTTTAAGTAACACCAAATTTCAAATAATTCTGGCTTGAGGAATCTTGTAGAGTCTCAGGTAAATAGGTTTTCCTACATTGCTTCCATATAGCTGTGCTACATAAATCTAATCTTAATTTTATAATTATCACGTACATTCACTTCAACAAAGTTTTTTCAGTTTCTACCATGACTAAGATATTGTTTTAGTTGCTGGAAGAAATACAAAGATATACATGTTATTGATCTTTTCTGCAAGAAGCTTTGGATCTAGTGAGGAGGTAAAATACAAATTAATAAATAAATTGAAAGAAAATTATGATAGGTATTTTAATAAACACTTGATAAAATACTAAAGGCTCATAGGGGAATGAGAAATTAATTTAGATTGGAGATAATAGCCAAAGGTTTGCTTCAAGAAATAAAATTTAAAATGCTATATGTAATAAATGAATTTCCTAATAGGAAATACCTGAAAACTTGAATACTATACTGTTTGAAGAGATATTTATTCAGGAGCCTCAAATACTGCTCAAGATTGATTTTCAAATTACATCTGTCAACATGTGCTATGTTGTTAAGCGGCAAAACAATACTTAAAATGATGACATTTTAATTCATTTTATGACATTATTAAACTTCCTTTGTATTTTCTGGGTTTGATCTTAATCTAGTCCAATCATCAAGAAGACATTATTCTTATATGTCACATAATGAAGGTGATAAAGGGGAGAATAATAGAAATAGCAATGAATAGTTACTAAGTGATTTATAGTTACATAGGTTTTAAACAATATGCTAAGCACTATATATAAAATGTATATATGTTAATTCTACAACAATTCTAGGAAGCATATAATATTATTATCTGTTCTTTATGGATATGAAAACTTAAAGAAATATTACCTTGCCTACAGACAGGTAAGTTCTACTTTAAAAACTTTAATGTATGAATGCTGATATCTGCGTATAAAAATGAGTTTAAAGGAATTAGTTGGACATCATGTTACATGCCTGTAGTCCTAGCTATTTGGTTGGTAGGATGATTGCTTAAGCCTAGGAATTTCAGGTTTCAGTGAGCTATGATCATGCCACCACATGACATCCTGAGTGACAGAGTGAGACCCTATCTCGAAAACTAAATGAATAAATAAATAAATGTAAATGAACAGCAATTGTTTGTACTCAAAATTTTCAATTATAGGCACTATTTTCAACTAATTTTCCAGGCACTGAGGTGGGTGCTGGGTAGAAAGTTTTTAAATAGTATATGTCACACAGAAACTTTCCCTGTTAAATGATTACTCTCTCTAAAAAGAGATCTGAAAAATTAATAATCTGTTAAAATTAGTAATAATATATAAATTATAAATAATAAAATTGTATAAATATTATAATGAAGTAGCACTTCCACTCTCAGTAGTCTCATATAACTCTTTTTGGAGTTTGGACTTTCCAGTCAAACTGATATGCCATTGATATTTGTTACAAAAAGTTGTATAGGAAATAACATACTAATCGTTATATACTACTTGGCAAAACAGTACAGAATATTTACATAATGAGAATTAATCTGTACACAAAAAACCTATTCTTGATACTTTTGTATATCAAATGGTAATAATATTTTCTACCATAAAATTTGGTTGTAAAAATTAAACTTGATGATGTATATAATTTGCCTAGCATAGTATTTAGCATATAGTAAATATTCAATGAATTATAGATATTAAAAGAAAGAATCACACAGAGAGATGAGAATATATTGCATTCATAGGTAAGAACATTATTATTGAAGAAAGAAATAAGAAAAGAAAAGGTTTTCTAAAATCATTGATCTTATAAATGAGGCTTAACATTTCTAGTAAAACTCTTAGAATATCTCTGAAGAATTAGAACAGCAAATGTGAAAAGAAAATGAAAATTGGGGATAGAATACATGAAAATGAAGAAATCCAGTTAACAAGGACTATAGAATATAAAAGTGGATATTCTCTGAAAATTAGTATATTCTTGAACTGAAGGATAGGAATCTTTATATTTACGGTTTCATAGAGGGTCCAGTACAATAAAGTAAAAGACTCACAATAATGCACATGGGAGTAAAATTTCACTATACCTGGGTAAGGTACTAACAGATTCCAGAAAAAAGACAAAAAAGGCAAAAGCTCAGAATGGCATTAAACTTCTGAACAGAAACACTGGGACCTAAAAGACAATGGAATAACTGCTTCAAACTTCAGAAAGACAGAAATTTCTAAATTGTAATTATTGACCAAATATATTGTCAATACATTATATAAAGGGAACAAAGACACTTTGAATATTAGTCAAAAATTTTGCCTCCCACGCACCCTTAATTAAAACATACTATAAAAAAGTGAGGGAATAAACTAAGAAAGAGATAAACACGGGGTCTAAGAAACAGGTGGCTTCACACAGAGAAGCTGTCAAGAGAAAAGTGTGGTTGGTAATAAAAATAATCCATGGTATGCATTTGTGTAGCCATGACCTAGAGAACAGCCCTTCATATTGGAACAAAAGTATAGGCCACTCTGGGGTCTGGGTAACTCTGAGATACCCAGAAGGGTGGGGAACAAAACTATATGTATGTAAACATGGATATGAGAAATTTCCAGATGTATTTGAATATTTGGAACACACTCAAAATTATTTCCTAATAATTTAAATTTTATTTGAATATTTTGAAAATAATGCTGTGTTTGGAAGATACTATTTAAAGATTTAGAAAAATATTAATCTTTACATAAAAACTCAGACAAAATAAAATAAGCAAATTTAAAATCTAGCAAGAGCAAAACATATAGGAAAAGAACCTTTACTGATATGGTAGGTGGGAAGCGAAGTGCTGGGAGGAGAAGAGCAGGTGCCTGGCGAGGGCTGCACCCCTGGGCCTGTGCCCATGGACGTAGGTGAGGAGAGGCACTCCTGCCTTCCTGCCAAATGTTGAATTTTCCAAGACCACCCTGGCCTGCTATGCCCCCAACCTGTGCCTATAAAAACCCTGAAACCCTAGCAGACACAAACACAAGCGACTGAACGTCAAGAGGAACACACCAGTGGAAGAGCAAACTGACCTGCATGGGCAGACCATTGACTGGTGGAACCACATGGAGTTTGGCCAGGGCAGTGGGAGGAGAGCTCCGTCGCTGAGCTCCCTGATGCCAGGAGAAAACCACTTTCCCACTCCATCTCCCTTCTGGCTCCCCTATCTGCTGAGAGCTACTTCCACTCAATAAAACCTTGCACTCATTCTCCAAGACCACTTGTGATTTGATTCTTCCAGTACACTAAGGCAAGAAACCCCATGATACAGAAAGCCCTCTGTCCTTGCAATAAGGCATGGGGTCTAATTCGCTAACACAGCTGCCTGCTGACAGCTAAACAAAAAGAGCACACTGTAACACATGCCCACTGGGGCTTCAGCTGGAAACATTCACCCTTAGATAATGCCACGGGGTCGGAGCCCGAAGACATGTCCGTATGCAATTACATTAAACTTTTTCTACTTGTTGAATAAGTTTAATGTATTTCCATGAAACGGTAATTATTCAGCAAGTTCACCTGATTAAGTTGTTATATGAGACTGTATTCAATATTTCCCGAATGTTATCTGTAATGATGAAGTCAGAGAAAGAGAACCCAGCATAATTGGGACTTTACCATGCCAGCTGATCATTAAGCTTTGCTTACAATGGAACACATTCCTGCTACATATTAGAATTCACTTGGGCTCTAAAAGAGTGAATGATTTGAATAGTTCAGCCCTGAATTCAAAGAATTCAGTGCAGTTTTACTGTCACTTGAAACATCTATGAATAATCAGAATCAATGAAGTAAGAGGTGCAGATTTGGGTATCATTTATGTGGGTAAAGGGCCTAAGTTTTGATATAGTTATTGTGGAGAGTGACTCTCCCAAATTTTCAAGAATAGGAAACAAGATTGAGCAGAAATGCCCCGGCCCCACTGAGGTAGATGATTGTTTGTCTATGCTTGTTTTATCCCTGACTTTCTCTCAATATGAGACCTTGGGAAAGTCAGTCTAAAATCAAACTAAGTCTTTGTTTTAACAATACAATCAAACCAACTTAAAAAAAAATCTGTAATGTGAAAGAGCTGGTCTGTATTTTAATTATTCCATCCAATGATAGGAATGCTATTCATCAGTAAGTCATTGTATATAATGCTTGAGAGTTGGAAGTAAAGTTTCATAAGATAAATTCCTGCTCACAAGCACTTTGATGTCTTTATAGATAAAATATATATTCTTACAATAAGCACCAGACAATCTGCCTGCCTGCAAACCTCATATTGACTACAATACGTTCTTTCGGGTTAGAAGTCATACTGCTATTATAACTGATGATATAATTTCAGTTGTCAAATCAGTGTTTCTCAGGGCTTTGGGGAGTTTAATGAATGCCATCTGATATTTTTCTTCCTGTGCTGAATGTTTCAGATCAGATTTTGATTATTTCTGTTTTGAAGTTTCATTCTCCAAATTGCTTTTTGGGGCAGGGATCTGCAAGAAGATAAAAGTATGGTTTGTAATCTCACAGAGTGATTCAGGGATTAGAGCCCTGGTGTTGAGTGCCTTGCTTATATACTGCTTAGATTGCCATATGAAACTCTGTTCAAAATATTTGCAGTGTCATCTGTGATGATAACACTGGATAACAGAAAACCATCCTTTTGAACTTTGAAATGTCAGCTGTTCTATGTTGCTTTTCCTCTAACTTTAAACTTTTAGTACGGGGTTCTTAGCACAGATGAATATCAATGTCACTCAGGAAGTTCTTATGATGTCAAAGCCTTATCCTTACAGATTCAGTCGGTGTTGAATATGTCCAAAGCATTCTTTTTTCTTCTTAAGATTTCCAGGTGGTTTTCATGTGCAGTAAAGATTGAGATTCACTGTTTTAGTAATAGAGAAAGAGTAGGGTAAGTGAATAAGTTATTGGAAAGTATACGACATATCTGTAATCCAAAATTCTTTGAAAACATTGTCTAAGACTTGCTAAATAAAAAATATCCAATAATATAAAGAGTAGAAAAGGAGGTGTTCAAGGAACGTGGGTTAATAGTGCTTAGCATTTGGAGCCAAGTAGGATGGAGAATGGAGAGTTTGGGTGAATTTCTTTAGAATCTGAAATTTTTCCGGAGCATAGATATTATATGTAAAATTTCTACATGAAGCTATCCATAACAGGGCTTGAGCAAAACTAGGTTTATTTACAGGTACTCCTGATATTTTGCAGTACACCTTACCATGGCACTTGGTGTGAGTATGATTTAACTAAGGGCCTGTGTACCAGTGCTAATTTGCGTGCTCAGTCCCTTAATAATAACAGAGGTCAAAACTTTGGAATGCTCCCTCTGTTGGTATGACAAAACTCAAATACCAATGAATTTTTTTTTACTTTTCTAACGTAGAGCACATTATTCAGGGTGGCAATACTCTGTTCAGAGCTGGCTGACTCTGATTCTGGACTGAGTCATTTTTACTTTATCAGAGAGCTGTCAGTGGTTCAAAGAAGGCAAAATCGTCTTTATAGGACACTGTCTTTTCCTAATGTTCCCCTTCTGGAATTACTCTTTCCCTATGTGTTTAATCTTGTTATCTTTGTCCTCCCAACATGTATGACTTTTCCTATCTCTTTGTTTCTGGATCTGCCACAACTTTGAAGATTTCTAACAGAAGAGTCACAAATTCAGCATTGTAGACTTAGGAACTGTGTAAAGTTGAAGCAGGAGTTTAGATTGAGGCAAATCCCTTATGAGCAGTCAAGAATGCCATTTGTTTCTAATTCTTGTTTCTCTAAACCCACAGGAAATAAATTTGAGTAATATAATAGAGGATAGAGCTCTGAATTCTAAATGGTGGTTCCCGGATGTGGGAAGTTACCATGTCTTTTCCCATCTGATGGAATTAGTCATTTTAATTCGTATCTGAGGCAGAATTGGGGGTGAACTTCTTCTTTTATTTTTTGCTGTTGGAAAGGGAAGAGAGAAGCCCTCCAGAGTCCATGTTCCCCACAGAAAGGCTTTAGCTAAAGTGAAAACCCTGCTCATAGTATACTTAATTTATACGTATTGTAAAGACTAATTCCTTCTGCTGCTAATTGTTGCGTGGTCCATTGATGTTGTGAGGCTGGGAGCAGCCTCAGTCCTGGCCAGTCGCTTAGAGATGCATAGCCTGGAGAAATACAAATTTCCATCCAGCTCTGTAGAGTAATGAAACTGTCTGAAGAGTCATGAACTGAGGACTCGTACATACACAGTTGTTAAAATGAATTTTAACTTACTTTCTGATTTATAATATCACTTAATGTTTTCTTCTTTCAGTTCAATTTTCTGTAAGATTTTAAATGAATTATTTTGTTTTACAATTGGGTTAATACACTATGAACATTTTCCTGAATTTTTTCCTTCTTTTGGTGTATCTGTAATTTTATTTTTATTTTTTAAACAAATATTTCTAGAAGCTGGAGCATTGTCCTGAGGTCCTGAAGGACATCTAATCTTCTTTTTGATGACTTGGCTGTCCTGAACAATATGAGGTACGATAGTGACTGTAATCCTAAAACCTCTCTGAACTAGTCCCTGAGTGTGCAGGGCACTTCAGGATTATATATCCCCAGGTATTTAGAGGTCTCCAGTCTTTGTCAATGTCAGCTTTGCATTATTTGACATTTCAATTACTTTACAGCCTTTTCTTCCCATAGTATCTTATGTTCAAGTTTATTTTGACGTTGTTTTAGCTTTGAGATATAATTGACAAATTAAAATCATGTGTATGTAATTGACAAATTAAAATTGTTTTCATATATATACATTGTTAAAACATCATTATAATAAAGTTAATTAAGATATTGATTATATCCTATGATTGGCATTTTTTTGTAGTAAGGGCACTTCAGATGTACCCAAAAAACATTTTTAATTATAATAAAACTGATGTGCATTAGATTTCCAGAACTTACTCATTTTGCATCACTAAAACTTTGTTTGCTTTGACCAACATCTCATTTCCCTCTTCCCCCAGCTCCTGGCAAACACCATTCTCTTTTCTTCCTTTTGGAGTTTGACTTTCTCAAGTTCCCCATATAAATGAGATAATGATGCATTTGTCTTTCTGTGCCTGGCTTATTTCACTTAGCAAGATCTTCTGCAGGTTCATCCATGTTGCTCTGTTGCAAACAGCAGGATTTTCCCGTTTTTGTGTCTGAAAATATTTCATCTCATATTAAATATATACCATTTTATGGGTCTTACGGTTATAGGTCTTCTGTTTAAGTCTGTTAAGTCTGTAATTCATTTTGACTTGATTTTTGTATATGGAATGACAAAAGGCTCTAATTTAATTCTTCAGTTTATATGGATAGCTGGTTTTCCGAGCATCTTTTATCAAAGATCCTATGCGTTCCTCATTGTGTTTTTGTCATCCTTGTCAAAGATCACTTGACTGTGTTTTCTTTATCAATTCATCTGTTGATTGGCATTAAGAATATTTCTATGCCTTGGCTATTGTGAATAATGCTGCAATGAACATTTGGGTGCAAATATATCTTGAACATACTGACTTCATGTCCTTTGGATATATACTCAGAAAGAGGAATGCTGGGTCATATGGTAGTTATATTTTTAATTTCTTTGGAAACTTCCATACTAGTTTCCCTAATGACTGTGCTAATTTACATTCTCACCAACAGTGTAAAAGGGTTCCCTTTTCTCCACATCCTTGACAACACTCGTCTTTTATATTTTTGATAATAGCAGTTCTAACAGGTATGAGCTAGTGTCTCATTGTGGTTTTAATTTGCATTTCACTGATGATCAATGGACATTCTAAAATATACCTGTTGGTCATTTGTATGTCTTTTGAGAAATGTCTACTCAAACTGTTTACCTATTATTTTTAAGTTCACAAGAGTTTTTAGACAAGGCTTTATTTTCAAGGTCCAATATGTATTTTGCTTTTTTAGTTTTACTTTTTTTCATCTTTCTTTTATTTATTTATTTTTAAAATTTACTTTAATTTCTGGGATACATGTTCAGAATGTGCAGGTTTATTACACAGTTATACATGTGCCATGGTGGTTGGCTGCACCTATCAACCTGTCATCTAGGTTTTAAGCCCTGCATGCATTAGGTATTTGTCCTAATGCCTTCCCTCCCCTTGCCCCCTACCCTCCAACAGGCCCTGGTGTGTATTGTTTCACTCTCTGTGGCTAACTGTTCTTCTTATTCAACTCCCACTTATGAGTGAGAACATCCGGTGTTTGGTTCACTGTTCCTGTGTTAGTTCACTAAGAATGATGATTTCCAGCTTCATCTTAGTCCCTGCAAAGGACATGAACTCATGCTTTTTCATGGCTGCATGGTATTCCATGGTGTTTATGTGCCACATTTTCTTTATCCAGTCTATCATTAATGGGTATTTGGGTTGGCTCCAAGTGTTTGCTATTGTAAATAGTGCTGCAATAAACATATGTGTGCACATGTCTTTATAGTAGAATGATTTATAATCCTTTGGGTATATACCCAGTAATGGGACTGCTGGGTCAAATCATATTTCTGGTTCTAGATCCTTGAGGAATTGCCACACTGTCTTCCACAATGGCTTAACTAATTTACACTCCCACCAACAGTGTAAAAATATTACTATTTCTCCACAGTCTCACCAGCATCTATAGTTTCCTGATTTTTTAATAATTGCATTCTGACTGCTATGAGTTGCTGTCTCATTGTAGTTTTATTTCTCTAATAACTAGGGATGATGAGTTTTTTTTTTTTTCCATATGTTTATCGGCCACATAAATGTCTTCTTTTTAGAAGTGTCTGTTCATATTATTTGCCCACTTTTGGATGGGGTTGTTTTTTCTTGTAAATTTGTTTAAGTTCCTTTTAGATTTTGGATATTAGATTTTTCTCAGATGGGTAGATTGAAAAAATTGTCTCCCATTCTGTAGGTTGCCTGTTCACTCTACTGCTAGTTTCTTTTGCTGTGCAGAAGCTCTTTAGTTTAATTGGATCCTATTTGTCAAATTTGGCTTTTGTTGCAATTGCTTTTGGTGTTTTAGTCATGAAGTCTTTGAGCATGCTTATGTTCTGAATGGTACTGGCTAGGTTTTCTTCTAGGATTTTTATGGTTTGGGTTTGAATTCCTGACAGAGTTTGAATATCAACCACCTATCAGATACATGCTTTGTAAATATTTTTTTCTAATTCTATATATTGCTTTTTCACTCTGTTGATTGTTTTCTTTGTTGTGCAGAAGACATTTTAGTTTGATGCATTTCTACTTGCCTTTTTTTCTTTTTTTGCCTTTGCTTTTAAGGTCAAAACAAAATAAAACTGTAGCCTAGATCAATACCAATAGTGTTTCTTCTGTATCACTATGTTTTCTTCCAGTAGTTTTATGGTTATGGGTCTTATGTTTAAGTCTGTAATTCATTTTGAGTAGATTTTTGTTTATGGACTGAGAAAAGGGTCTAACTTATTTCTTCTGCTTATGGATAGGTGGTTTTCCCAGCATCTTTTATCAAAGATCCTATGCTTTCCTCATTGTGTTTTTGTCATCCTTGTCAAAGATCACTTGACTGTGGAAGCATGGATTTCTTTCTGTGTGCTCTGTTCTGTTTTATTTATTTATGTCTGTTTGTATGCCGATACTATACAGTTTTGATTACTGTAGCTTTGTCATATATTTTAAAAACAGAAAGTCTGATGATGATGCTTCTGGGTTTTTTTTTTTTTTTTTTTTCATGATTTCTTTGGCAATTTGCTGTGTTTTGTGGTTCCATATGAATTTTCAAAATTTTTTTCTATTTCTGTTATCAATGCCATTGGAATTATAATAGAGATTGTATTGAATTTGTAGATTGCCATGGATAGAAATAAATTACCTGTTAAATTTTCTAATCAATGAGTATGAAACATTTTTCCTTTTATGTTTATCCTCTTTAATGTCTTTCCTCAATTTGTTATAATTTTCAGGGTACAAATCTTGCACTAGTGTGGTTAAAGTATTTTAAGCTTGTTAGTTTATTGTTGTTACCATTGTGAATAAAATTGTTTGCTTAATTTCATTTTCTGGTATTTTGTTTGTATGTAGACTCATGATTGATTTTTGTATCTTGACTTTGAAATTTGCAAATTTCCTTAAGTTTTTTCTTAGTTCTGAAAGTTATTTTATTGTAGCATAAGAGTTGTCTGCATACCTGATCATGTTATCTGCAAACAGTTGTAATTTTACTCTTTTTGTCTGATGTAGATGCATTTTGTTTCTTCTTCTGGTCTAATTGCTCTTGCTGGGACTTACAGTACTATGTTTAATAGAAATGATGATACCGAGCATCTTTGCTTTGTTATTGATCTTAACTGAAAAGTTTTCAGTTTTTATTCATCGACTGTGATATGAGCTGTGGGCTTTCCTCAACACATATAGGAACACACACATACACACACACACACACGCACACATATATATATGAGAGTGTTTTTATCATGAATTAACATTGAATGTTATCAAATGCATTTTCAATTTCTATGTGTTTTCCTTTTTTTCTGTTCATGTGTGTACCACATTGATTAATTTTTGTATGTCAAAACACCCCTGTACCCTTGCGATAAATCATATTGGTCATGGGTTGTGACCCTTTCAATATGCTATTAAATGCAGTTTGATTTTATGGTATTGAGAATCTTTGCATTTATATTTCTCAGGAATATTGGCCTGTAGTTTTTTTTTGTGTGTGTGTGTGTGGCTTATTTGTCTGGCTTTGTTATCAGGGTAATGACAGCCTCATAACATGAGTTTAAAGTATTACCTCTTCTATTATTTTAAAGAGTATAACTGGTATTAATTATTCTATAATTCACCTATTAAAACATCTGAGTTCTAGGCTTTTCATTCATGGAGACTTCTGATGACTGATTCAATTTCCTGATTTCTTGGGTTTCTTTTTTATTTTCCACATTTTATTATAGGTCAGGAAGTACATGCTCAGGTTTGTTACATAGATAAATTGTGTATCACAGCTCTTTGGTGTACTGATTATTTTATCATCCCAGGAATGAACAAGTATTTTTTGATCTTCACCTTCTTCCCACCCTCCACATTCAAAGAAGGCCTGATGTCTATTGTTCCCTTCTTTATGTTCATGTGTTCAATGTGTAACTCTTCACTTTTAAGAGAGAACATATGGTTTTTGATTTTTTGTTCCTGCATTAATTCACTCTGGATTGAGCTCAATCCATGTTGCTGCAAAGGACATGTTCACTTTATTTTTATGACTGTACAGGATTCCATGTTGTATATGTACCACGTTTTCTTTTTCCGTGCCACAACTCATGGACATATAGGTTGATTCCAATTCTTTGCTATTGTGAATAGTGTTGCAAAGCACATACATGTTCATGTGTTTCTATGCTAGGATGATTTATATTCCTTTGGGTATACACCCAGTAATGGGATTGTTGGGTGAAATGGTGGTTCTGTTTTAAGTTCTTTGAGAAATTTCCAAACCACTTTCCACAATGGCTGAACTAATTTACATTATCACCAGCAGTGTATAAGGTTCATTTTTGCCACAATCTCACCTGCATCTATTATCATTTGAATTTTTCCTTTTATACATATGCCACATTTTCTTTGGCCCTTTATCCATTGATGTACGCTTAGATCATTTTCACATTTTGATTATTGTAAATAATGCTGTAATGAATATGGAAGGGCAAATGTCTTCATCAGGTAGTGATTTCATCTTCTTGGGAAGTTTTCACCCAGTAGAGGTATTGCTGGGTCATATAATACTTCTATTTTTAATTTCTTTAGAAACATCCATACTTTTTTCTATAATGACTGCATCAAGTACATCCCCACTAACAGTTTACTAGGTTTCTTGTTTCTCCATACCCTTGCCAACCTTTGTACTCTCTTGTCATTTTGATAATAGCCATTTTGATAATAGCCATTTCGATAATAGCCATCCTAAAGGATATGAGGTGATATCTCATAATGAGAAAATTTACATTTAATTTGCATTTCTCTAATGATTACTGATGTTGAGCACATTTTCATATACCTGTTGGCCATTTTTATGTCTTCTTTGGAAAAATAATTTTCAGGTACTTTGTCCATTTTTTATTCAGGTTATTATTTTCTTGCAATTGAGTTGTAAGTTTTATAAATAAATTTTGATATTAACCAGTTATCAGATATTAGGTTTGCAAATATTTTCCCATTCTGTAGGCTGCCGTTTTATTTTGTTGACTGTTTCTTCTGATGTGCAGAATCTTTTAGTTTGACGTATTT
>NW_016805944.1:2237780-2239446 GCF_001698545.2 Rhinopithecus bieti | reverse complement strand
TTTTGTGTATGGTGTAAGATAAGAGTAAAATTTAATTCTTTTGCATGTAGAAATTCAGCTTTCCCAGAACCATTTATTGAAGAGACTGTCTTTTCCCCACCATATCCTCTTGGTGCCCATGTCAAAAATTTGTTGACCATATATGTTGGAATTTATTCTGCACTCTCACTTCTGTTTCATTCATCTTTGTTTCTGTTTTTAGGTCAGAACAATATTAATTTGATTAATATATCTTTGTAATATAATTTTACAACAGAAAGTGTCATGCTTCCAAATTCATTTTTCTTTTCAGTATTGCTTTGGATATTCAGGATTTTTTTTTTTTTGTAACTCCATAATTACTTTAGGATTATTTTTTGTATTTCTGTAAAGAATAATATTGAAATTTTGATAGGGATTACATGAAATCTCTTTGTTGCTTCAGGTAGTATGGACGTGTTCACAACATTAATTCTTCCTACCCATGAACATGGAATACCTTTTTATTTATTTTTGTCTTCATTATTTTTTCGTCGATGCTTTATAATTGTACTGTACAAATCTTTCACCTCATTGGTTATATTTATTCCTAAGTACAGGTTTGTATCAATGGCGGGTTAGTTTCAGGACCCCTGCAGCTACAAAAATTCACATATATTCAAATCCCCAGTTGGCCCTGCAGAAGTTGTGTGTACAAAATTCAGTCTTTCAGATATACACAGGTTTTGCATCCTGTGAATACTGCATTTTCAATCCATGTTTGGTGCAGACACATAACCCGTGGATACAAAGAGCTGACTATATTTTTAAAAATACACAAAGAAACTTACCCATGGAGTTTAAATCCAAGTTGTTCAAGGGTCAATTACATATTTTTTAATGATATTGTAAACAGGATAGCTTTGTTGATTTCTTTTTCAGCTAGGTTGCTATTTGTATATAGAAATGCTATTGATTTTTGTATGTTGATTTTGTACTCCTGTAACTTAAAGTTTGTTACTTCTAATAGATTTTTGTGGAATCTTTGGGGTTCTCTATGTATAAGATTATCTCAATTGCAAATAGAGATAATTTTATCTCTTTTTTTTTTATTTGGAAGCTTGTTACATCTTTTTCTTACCTGTTTGTTCTTGCTCATACCTCCATTACTATGTTGAGTAGAAATAGTGAGAGTAAGCATCTTTGTCTCGTACTAGATCTTGAAACATTTTCTGTTGTTCCCCATTCATAATGATGGTAGTGGCAAATATTTCATAAATGGCCTTTATTATATTATGCTACGAAACTTTTCTTCTATACCTAAGCTGCTCAAAGCTTTTATCAATTAAGGATGCTGAACATTGTCAAATTGGTTTTTCTGTGTTGAGACAATGATGTGTTTTTATCTTTCAGTCTGTTAATGTGATATATCACATTGATCAACTTGCATATGTTAAACCAAACTTGCATGCCAAGGATAAATCCCACTTGATCATGATGTATAATCTTCTTGACGTGTTGTTGGATTTTATTTGCTAATATTTTACTAAGGCTTTTTACATCAATGTTCATTAGAGGTATTTGACCTATAGTTTTATTTTCTTGTGATATCTTTGACTTAGATATGAGAGTGATACTGACCTCATAAAATGTGTTTGGAAGTATTCTCCATAGCTAAGTTGTTTTTTTTTTTTTTTTTTTTTTTTTT
>NW_016805944.1:2223657-2237540 GCF_001698545.2 Rhinopithecus bieti | reverse complement strand
TGATAGAAATTTGGAAGAATAGGTAGAATTTCTAAATTCTACCAAACAATCAAAGAATTATTACCAATCTTTAAAAACTTTTCTTTTGTTGGAAGTATTTTAATAACTTCTTTAATCTGTTTATTTGTTATTGTGCTGTTCAAGCCTGCTATTTACTCTTGGTTTAATTTTAGTAGATTATATTGATGTAGGAATTTATTCATTTCCTCTAAGTTTGTTAGCATATAATTTGTTAGCATATAATTATTTATTTCTTTTAAATCATTTTTATTTCTGAGACATCTACTATAATGTTTCCACTTTCATTTCTGATTTTAATTATTTGAGTCTTGAGTCTTTTAGGTTTTTTTTTTTTTTTTTAGTTTGCCTGTTGTTTTGGGATAGGAAGCTCTATATATGTCTGTTAGATGCATCTGGTCTAAAGTGCAGTTGAAGACCAGTATCAATGTATTAATTTTTTGTGTGGTTGATCTATCTGCTGTTGAAAGTGGAATATACAATTCTCCTACTATTAGAGTATTTCGCCCTGATTCTTCCTTCACGTCCATTAATTAATATTTGCTTTATATGTTTAGTTGCTCCAATGTTGGGTGCCTTAAATGGCTATGTTTTTCTGATGAATTGACCCCTTTATCGTTAAATAATGACAATTTTGTCTCTTGTAACAGTTTTTGTCTTGAAGTCTATTTTATCTTATGTAAATATAGCCACCCCTGCTCTCTTTCAGTTACTTACTGCATGAAATATTTTCTTCATTCTTTCAGATATAGTCTACGTATGTCCTTAAAGCTTAAATGAGTCTCTTGCTGGCAAATAGTTGATTATTTTAAAAATCTACGCAGTCACCTTTTGTCTTTTGATTGGAGCATTTAATTCACTCATATTCAAGATTATCATTGATAGGTAAGAAATTCCACTTGACATTTTGCTAATTGTCTTCTGGTTGATTTATAGATCATTTTTTCCTTTCTTCTATTCTTGTAGTCTCTCTTTGTAATTTGGTGATTTTCTGCAGTGTCAAGCATTAATTTGCTTCTTTCTGTTTTGTGTGTCTGCTGTAGTTTTTACTTTCTGGTTGTCACAGGGGCTTACATAAAATATCTTAGAATTAGGATAGACAACTTTCAACTAATAATAACTTAAATTTTGCTCACATAAAATGCTCTAGAATTTTACCCTCCCCACAATTTGTACATTCTGATCTTGTATATTTCTTAAAAACTTACTGTATCTGTAGTTATTTTTTATCATTTTAAGTATTACCCTTCATAGTAAGGATTTGAATGATTTACACACCAACATTACAGTAATGATATATGAATTTGACTCTCAATTTACCTCTACCACTTAGTTTTATAGTTTAATTTGCTTTATTTTCCTTTCATTTCTGGTTAAAACATTCCCCTAAGCATTTCTCGCAAGGCCAGTCCAGTAGTGATGAATTTCCTCAGTTTTTGCTCATCTGGAAAAGTCTTAACTTTTTCGTCAATTCGAAAGGGTAGCTTTGCTAACTATAGTGTTCTCGGCTGACACTTTTTCTTTTCTTCATTTTAAATAATTATATATCCATTCTCTTCTGGTCTGCAATGTTTCTGCTGAGAAATCTGTGGGTATTCTTCTTTTTTTTTTTTTCTCATGTGTGATTTAATGCTTTTTTATTACAGCTTCTAGAATTATTTGTCTTCAAAATTTTTCCTGTTTGATCATGTTGTATCTCAGGAGAATCATTTTGGGTTTGAATCTAATTGAGATCTATGAGCTTCCTAAATCTAGGTGTTTATATCTTTCCCAAGATTTGGAAATATTTCAGTTATTGTTTTATTAACTAGGTTTTCAGCACATTGTTTGAAATCTTTTTCCTCTGACATCCCTATACTGTGAATATTTGTTTGCTTTATGGTAACCTGTAAGTCTCACAGGCTTTCTTCATTGTTTCTTCTTATTTTTACCTCTAACCGTAATACTTCATAAAACTTGCCTTTAATTTCAGAAATTTTTTCTTCTGCTTGGTGTTTAAGTTCTCATTTAATTCACTGAACTCTTCAGTTCCAATAATTTTTTTTATTGATATCTCTTTGTAGATTTTTTTCATTCAGATTATGAATTATTTTTCTGATTTCACTGAATTAGTTTTTCATATTCTCTTCTATCTCATTGTTTTCTGTGTATCTTTTTTAAAATTTCTTCTCAGGCATTTCATAAATATTCTTTTTGGGAATCTGTTACTGGAAGCTTATAGTGTTCTTTGAGAGCATCATATTTCCTGTTGATTTCTTGTTTGTTTGTTTCTTGTGTCCCTACATTGATGTCTGTTTCTCTGGTGAAACAGTTGCTTTTTCCAATTTTATGGAGTAGCTTTTGTAGCAAGAGACATTCTTCCTGCAGATGGTTCTGACAGTGTCAGTTGGGAACAGTGCATTGGTTTTGGTTCTAGTTGGACTCTGGAGCATGGCTTCTGTGAAGTTTCTTCAGTTGTAATGTTGATCTTTTATGTTTGGAACTACTTCAGTGGTCTGGGCTGAAGGAGTCTGTGATGAAAGTGGCATGGTTTTGGTGGAGGGAGGGGCACATATCTGGTTTATGGGCCGGACACAGGCAGGCTGAATGGCAATGCCTTAAGGGAGGTGCAGTCATCACTGTACTTGTTGTCAGGCCCAACACCCATGTGGCCGGGCAGTCTCTCTGGTGAGAAGGGCCAGTGCCAGACTGGCTGTCAGGCCAAGTGCAGGAACACATAGGCACAGTGGACTGGTTAGCTGTGTGGTGGTTTCTTTTTTTTTTTTTTTTTTTAGACGGAGTCTTGCTCTGTCACCCGGGCTGGAGTGCAGTGGCCGGATCTCAGCTCACTGCAAGCTCCACCTCCCAGGTTTATGCCATTCTCCTGGCTCAGCCTCCGGAGTAGCTGGGACTACAGGCGCCCGCCACCTCGCCCGGCTAGTTTTTTGTATTTTTTAGTAGAGACGGGGTTTCACAGTGTTAGCCAGGATGGCCTCGATCTCCTGACCTCGTGATCCGCCCGTCTTGGCCTCCCAAAGTGCTGGGATTACAGGCTTTGTGTGGTGGTTTTTTCAGTAGGTGAGACTGCCACTGTGGTGGTTGTCATGCTTGATGTGTGTGCACATGGATGTGGTGGTTTGTCTGCAAGTTCAACAGCTTCCCCACTGTCCGGTTACACCAATTTTCTGTGGTGTTTCTCTATGAATTTTGATGGAGTGGTGTCTCAGTTTTTTCATCAGTCCTAGGTTCCATGTCATTTGTTGTAAGATAAATGAACTTGGAGGATATCATATTAAGTAAAATAAGCCGGACACATAAAGAGAAATACCACATGATAAAACTCACATTTGGAATCTAAAAAGAAAATACGTTGATATTATAACTAGAGTGTGGAGGATAGAGAGAGGTTGGCCAATGCGTACAAAGTACATCATAATGGGAGGAATAAGTTCTGGTGTTCTATTGCACAGTGGGATAAATATGGTTAAAAGTAAGGTATTACATATTACAAAATAGCCAAAGGAGGGGCATTTGAGTATTCTCACCACAAAAAAGGTAAAAGCATGAGGAGATGGATATGGTAATTACCCTGATTTTATCATTATGCAACATATATATTTATAGAAATATTATATTGTACACCGTAATTATGTACAATTATAATGTGCCAATTAAAACATATTTTGAATTATTTGTCAGGCATTTCAAAGATCTTTATTTCTTTGGAACTTGTTTTCTAGAGACTTTTTTTCCTTTGGTGGTATTATGCTTTCAGATTTCTTATATCCTTGTGCACTTATCTGTGTACTTGAAAGAGGAGTCACTTCTTCCTGACTTTATGGACTGGCTTTGGTGAGAAAATATCTTGCCTATAGGTAGATGCAAGGGTGCTGGCTAAGAGAGGTGTATAGCAACATCTGGTCCAGGGTTTAGATACACATGTTAGCAGGTAGTGCCAGGGCTCCATCTGAGGATAAAGATTATAGTGGTGGCTTTGGCTCTGGTAGGTGGTACAATGGATGGTCTGGCTAGTTGGGGGACATATCATCATGGGCTCTGGACAGTTGTCAGCTGGGGTCAGCTTTCACAAAGACTGCAGGGCCCTCTGTTGTGGCATGTGTGGGTGTCCGTGACATAGCAAGGGCTTTTTAGGTTCTCAGCATTGAAAGCTATTGAAATTTTTCTACCCTTCTCTTTCTCCATGTAGAAAAATTGCATTTAAGGATGAATTGAGGGTATAAGTCAATGCAGGTAAAATGCTCCCTGCCAGTTTCTATGCCGCCATTCTTGTTTTGTTGTTGTTCCACTGGGTTGCTGCAGCTTTATTTGTCCTATGGAGCTCCTCCAGAGCTATTTTAATTTCTGACCAGTTGTTAAAATTGTTGGGTTTGGGACAGGGAAATGAGCAAGGACTTTTTAGCCTTCCATCTTGCTGATGTCACTCATCGAGCCAATTTTAGAAATGCAGGTATTACCAAACTCCGTTGTTTAACTTAACGGAAGTCCACATAATATAAACAGTGTTTTTAAGTTTGAAGGTAAATGAAACACTCTTATGGAGATTGTGATGTTAAGTGAAATAAGCCAGGCACAGAAAGACAAACATCCCTTTCTCACTTATTTGTAGAATCTAAAAATCAAAACAATTTAACTCATGAACATAGACAGTAGGAGGACGGTTTCCAGAGGCTGAGAAGGGTTGTAGGGGGTTGGAGAGGATGGTGGGGATGGCTAATAGGTACAAAAAAAAAAATAGAAAGAATGAATAAGACTTACTATTTGGTAGCACAACAGGGTGACTATAGTCAATAATAAATTCCTTGGAATATTTAAAATAACTTAGAGAATGTAATTGGATTTTTTTTCTATTTGCTATTAACAATTTTTATAAATTTGAGTAAGCTGATTAATATTGATAGTCATTCTTTCATTTGAATATTAGTATTATTAAATAAAATATTTTATTTAGAATATCTAGCACAGACATAATCATAGGACAAGAACTGAATAATGAGAGATATTACTATTACTACAGAAAATATTAAGACTGTGAATTAAAGGGTGGTTGGGGGGTGGCTCTTGACTGAAAATTTATTAGGAGATACTTGCTGAGATGACAGTTCTGTTCCATGCCTTGATCTAAGCATTTTGGAAATACTTTACACCTTGACTTAAGTCATTTGTATAATTGAAAGTTAATTATATGGTGTACTTATGATTTATGCATCTTACTATGTGTTTCCCTGTGGGTTTTGATAGTCTGGTATCTCAGTTGTTTCATCAGTTCTAGGTTCCACATCATTTGTTGTAACATAAATAAAACTGGAGGACATCATATTAAGCAAAATAAGCTATACACCAAAAGAGAAATACCACATGATAGCACTCCCATGTGGAATCTAAAAAAAAAAGTTGATATTACATAAGTAGAGGGTGGACGATAGAGAGAAGTTGGTCAATGGGTACAAAGTTACAATGTAATGAGAGGAATAAGTTCGAGTGTTCTGTTGCACAGTGGGATAAATATGGTTAAGAGTAAGGTAAATACGTAAAATTAAATATGCAAAGTAAGTATGTAAAATGTGTGCTTTTTGAAAGCAGTGTATTATTTCTTCATTGCTCTGACTTCAGAATCTTCCTAAACATTGATGTGATTATCTTAATAAAACTGATATATTAGTGGAATGTATAAAAATAAACCACTGCAGTTAGAATATAATGTATTTGCCTATATTTGTGAGTGAGAAGTAGCGGTTTTAAAAATTATAACAAGTAGTGTGCTTTGATTATAAAGTTTTATATTTTAATTGTATAAAATTTGCCAAATGAAAATTTTAAGGCCCACAACAAAAGAACTCATAATGTTATCATCTAAAATAGTTAGTATTTTGTTAAATAAACTTATTGCACCTATGCACATATATTCATATATATCTCCCATATATTTTAATAATATATGTCATACTTGCATAACTCACTATTTTTATTTAACAATGTACTATATTCTCCGTATTTTAGATATGTTTACATTATTTTTAATGTCTGCAAATTTCATAGTATGAGCATATAACTTATAAATAATATCTTATTCTGGCATTTAGATTGTTTCTTTTTTGATTTGATTTAATTATAGTCATGCTGCAAGAAACTTTTTCTTTAAAATATTGAGCACATCTACCTGGAAGTACAATTGCTGGGATAAAATATATGTACAATTTAAAAATTTTGATAGCTATACCCAAATTACCTTTTGAGAAACTTGCAGTTATTTATATTCCTGTCTAAAGTGAATCAGAAGCCATTTCTCCACATGCTTGTCAATGCTGAATACTAAAAAGACTAAGCTTTGCCAAAGGAATAGGCAGAATACATTGGTTCGTATTGTGTTGGCTGGTAATGGTGTTAAAATATATTTTACCTTCTTTCATTACTACATATACTTCTGCCTACTTTACCAGCCGCAGTCTTCATGTTATTATAACTGAGTTGCTTGAGCTAGTTACATATTTAAGGTTTCAGGATTTTACCTGGACAATAGTATCATATAATAAATACCGTTGCAGTAGGATTTTTGGTCAAAGGACAACAAGTCGTTAAAATTCCACATGAGATCATATTCTTATACTCCCATAATTCCCCCGCATCGCAAATTAGGAGAGAACTCTCTAATAGGAATAGTGTATTTTTTTTCTCCTTCAGTGAATGCAAGGTGTCAAATCTCCACAAACTCTGGGGTATTCTTTATTGGAAAATATCGTCATTCTCCCATCAGCTCTGTTGGGGAACAAATGGTGAGACCTAAACATAGCAAACAGTCTTCCTTTCATTGTCTTCTTTCTATTATTCTGGAGATTAGTAGCAACCATTGAGCTATAGACAAAGCCATAATGTACTAAATGTAGTAAAATACTGTCTTCAACATAGGTGGTTTTGGAATTTGGATGCAGAAGTGGGGAAAAAAAGGAAAAGAAAGGGTGGCCCCCAGAATTTGTTGTGTCCCACTAAGTATAATTTGTAGGATCCCCTGACTATGTGAACATTTTTATTAAGCAATGTATTATAAAAATTCATGGATCATGTAAAGTATAGGGATTTATTGGCAAAGAGGCAGCAAAATAGAGAATACATGGGCGTGTACTCATTTACTTACTCTCTTATTAGTCAGTACCTGTGAAGAATCTTGGTATTTTCCAAGCAACCCCTTTTCATGTTTTGGTCCAGAAACCATCTCTTTATTTTCTTTATGTTTAGCTGCACAGTTTCTGCCTTATTTCTACTCACCTATCACCAGAAAGGTAGCAACATTATTTCTCATGCAATATCATTGCTTACAATGTCATGGCTCTTTGGAATTCGTATTGAAACAATACAGATCTCCTTGCCTCTGCAGCTCCTAATATCATTTTTTTAATGTTGGTAACACAGTCATGATGCTGTATTATTCATTTTCCCACCAGTGACCACTGGCTGCCAGTGGATTTCTCAAGGTTGTTCTTGCGCTTTGATGTGACCACCAATGCAAGTTCACCCAAAGTATGTAGCAAAATGTGAACAATAATCAATTTACTTGTCATGTTAAATTTATCACTGAGAATTATACAGCATAAATATAAAAACATATCTTTTCTTGAACTCTTTAGACCATGACTATTGGATTCCCAGAGTGATTTCTGTTAATGTTGACGGCACCTCTACCTCCTGCACTTGAATGGAGATAGAAAAGGGACTTGAAGACAGAGTGAGAAAAGTATTTCGTTCATGAAAACATTCATGCAAGGAATGTCTGTCTCTCTACTCATCATAAAATAAGGCCAGCTCTGGAGAGAACAATGTCACCACATTAATGAAACACCAGTGAAGGCAACAGAGGAGCCCCTTTTGTTGCAGTACAATGGTTTAAAAATCCCTTGAAGGAGATAAGGAGGACTGCTAGACAGTGGGTGCAGAGCTAACAATGTGCGTAGAGTGTCAGACCTGGATTTAGCCATGAGAGGCACATAGGGTTAAGGCATCTGCTCCAATGCCTGCCACAATGGGGTGCTGTAGATTCAGGCAGCACCATGGTTAGAAAATAAACCAGTGAGAACCAGCACATGCATACAAACGTGTAGATTATGCCAAAGGCCAGTGGTTGACCATCCCATTGGAAGAGCTGACACATGAGATTTCTTTTAAACATCTTTTTGAATTTGTTTGCCCTTGAAGTTTAGAGTACGAGAAGCTACATACATTTCAGGTTTCTAGTTACCATGAAGGATTGGGGTTATTTTATTTTATTTTATTTTTATTTATTTATTTATTTATTTTTTGAGATGGAGTCTCGCTCTGTCACCCAGGCTGGAGTGCAGTGGCTGGATCTCAGCTCACTGCAAGCTCCGCCTCCCAGGTTCACGCCATTCTCCTGCCTCAGCCTCGCGAGTAGCTGGGACTACAGGCACCCGCCACCTCGCCTGGCTAGTTTTTTGTAGTTTTTAGTAGAGACGAGGTTTCACCGTGTTAGCCAGGATGGTCTCAATCTCCTGACCTCGTGATCCGCCCGCCTCGGCCTCCCAAAGTGCTGGGATTACAGTCGTGAGCCACTGTGCCCGGCCCATGTCAACTTTTAAGCATACAAGTGTAGGTAAGAAGAATGGCCTCGTGGCTGGGCACGGTGGCTCACGCCTGTAATCCCAGCACTTTGGGAGGCTGAGGCAAGCAGATCACGAGGTCGGGAGATTGAGACCATCCTGGCTAACACGGCGAAACCCCGTCTCTACTAAAAATACAAAAAAGAAAAAAACTAGCCAGGCATGGTGGCAGGTGCCTGTAGTCCCAGCTACTTGGGAGGCTGAAACAGGAGAATGGCGTGAACTCGGGAGGCGGAGCTTGCAGTGAGCTGAGATCACACCACTGCACTCCAGCCTGGGCGACAGAGCAAGACTCTGTCTCAAAAAGAAAAAAAGAATGGCCTGGAGCCTCTCTCACCCTCCCCACCTAGACCCCCTTGACAATGGGTGACATATTTTGTTTTTTGCTGAACCATTTAGGAGTAACTTGAAATCATGACATTGCGACTTCATATCTTCTGGGAAAAATAGTGTGCATAGCCACAGTTTAATTGTCAACACCTAGCAATATGAACAGCAATTCCAAAATCATATGTAATATGACTTCATAGTACGTGTTATAGTAATATAATAGAATAGTCATCTTAGTCTTCCCTAAAATGTCTTTTCCAGGTGACTTTTTCAGAATCAGGATGCTGCAAAGCTGCCTACATTACATATGGAGCCTGCATTTCCCGTGGGGCCCCCTTTGTGGTGGCCCTGCCTGGAGGTGTCTGGGTCCCTCCCCCACCCAACTTCTTCACTCTCTGTCCTCTCTGCCCAGGAGCCCAGGATGTGCGAGTTCAAGTACTACCCGAGGTGCGAGGCCAGCTCGGGGGCACCGTGGAGCTGCCGTGCCACCTGCTGCCACCTGTTCCTGGACTGTACATCTCCCTGGTGACCTGGCAGCGCCCAGATGCACCTACAAACCACCAGAATGTGGCCGCCTTCCACCCTAAGATGGGTCCCAGCTTCCCCAGCCCAAAGCCCGGCAGCGAGCGGCTGTCCTTCGTCTCTGCCAAGCAGAGCACTGGGCAAGACACAGAGGCAGAGCTCCAGGACGCCACGCTAGCCCTCCGCGGGCTCACGGTGGAGGACGAAGGCAACTACACCTGCGAGTTTGCCACCTTCCCCAAGGGGTCCGTCCGAGGGATGACCTGGCTCAGAGTCATAGGTGAGCAGGGTAAGGGCGGGAGGCAAGGAGGTAGGCGGGAGGCAAGGAGGTGGGAGGGCCGCGGTGTGGAAGTATCCCCTTGCGGGTCAGTTTCTCTCTTGGCTTCAGCTGTGAGGTTCACATTCTCTGTGAGTTTCCATCCATCAGCAAATGTTCATTAAGCACCTACCAAGTGCCAGATGCTTTTCTGTGTGCTGAGGATGCAGCAGGCAACCAGGCATTCTTGGAAAAAAACAAAAAAATAAGTATTGGCTGGATGCTGTGGCCCACCCCTGTAATCCCAGCACTTTGGAAGGCCGAGATGGGCAGATCGCCTGAGGTCAGGAGTTCAAGACCAGCCTGGCCAACATGGTGAAACCCTGTCTCTACGAAAAATACAAAAATTAGTGGGGTGTGATGGCCCACGCCTATAATCCCAGCTACTCAGGAGGCTGAGTCAGGAGAATCGCTTGAACCCAGGAGGCAGAAGTTGCAGTGAGCCGAGAGTGTGCCACTGCACTCCAATCTGGGTGACAGAGCAAGACTCAATCTAAAAAAAAAAAAAAAAAGTATTGAGGTTGGGCATGGTGGCTCACGCCTATAATCCAAGCACTTTGGGAGGCCGAGGCAGGTAGATTGAGCCCATGATGGTGCACAGATGTGGCCCCAGCTACTTGGGAAGCTGAGGTGGGAGGATCGCTTGAGACCAAGAATTTGAGGCTGCGGTGAGCTGTGATCATGCCACTACACTCCAGCCTGGGTGACAGAGTGCGACCCTATCTCTAATAAATAAATAAAAGAGTAAGGCAGTTAAAGGGGCTGTGGAAGTTGGAGGGGGCCAAGTTGGAATTCTAGCTAAGGAGGTCTGGGGATATTTAGGTAGAAACTAGGAGAGGAGGAGCCCTGTGGGTATCTAAGGGAAGAGCGTTCCAGGCAGAGGGAACGGCAAGTACAAAGGCCCTGAGACAGGAATACCTGGAGTATTTGAGGGCCAGGAAGGAAGTCAGTGTGGCTGGAAGCATATGAGTGGGGGAAAGTAGGAAGCAACAAAGTCAAGGAGAGGATGG
Source organism: Rhinopithecus bieti (assembly GCF_001698545.2). Lineage (NCBI taxonomy): Eukaryota > Metazoa > Chordata > Mammalia > Primates > Cercopithecidae > Rhinopithecus > Rhinopithecus bieti. The sequence goes on along the minus strand of NW_016805944.1, from coordinate 2,226,738 downwards.
GGATAGGTTGTCAAAAGCCTTGTGAACTGTGAGAAAGCTTTGGCTTTTGCCCAGGGAGGACAAGAGCTGTAGTAAGCTGTAGATAAGCTCTGTTCTTAGTAGCAGAGAGGTTTGATCTGGCTTGGGTTCTCAGCAGCTCCTCCTGGCTGTGTTGGGAGGGGAAAGGATGGGAGCTGCAAAACCACAGGGTAAGGCAACTGCAAAAGTCCAGGCCGGGCTGGATGCTGTGGCTCACGCCCATAACCCCAGCACTCAGGGAGGCAGAGGTGGGAGGATCCCTTGAGCCTAGTAATTTGAGACCATCCTAGGCAACATAGTAAGACTCTTGTCTCAACGACAAAAAAAATTTTTTTTTTTGAGACGGAGGTTCGCTCTTGTTGCCCAGGCTGGAGTGGAGTGGCGTGATCTCAGCTCACGGCAACCTTCGCCTCCCAGGTTCAAGCAATTCTCCCGCCTCAGCCTCCTGAGTAGCTGGGATTACAGGCTCCCACCACCACGCCTGGCTAATTTTTTTTGTATTTTTAGGAGAGATGGGGTTTCGCCTTGTTGGCCAGGCTGGTCTTGAACTCCTGACCTCAGGTGATCCGTCCACCTGGGCCTCTCAAAGTGCTGGGATTACAGGCGTGAGCCACTGCTCCCGCCCAGGAAAAAAAAAAAAATTGTTTTAATTAACCAGGCTCAGTGACTCACGCCTGTAATTTCAGTTACTCAAGAGGCTGAGGTGGGAGGATCACCTGAGCCCAGGAGGTTGAGGCTGCAGGGAACTGATTGTGCTACTACACTTAATCCTGGACAACAGAACAAGACCCTGTGTTAAAACAAGTCCAGTCCAGGCGGGAAGTAATGGTTTAGAAGTAGGGGACACCTTGGCCTCCTTGAGATAGGATGTGCAGGGAAGGCGTCTTAATCAAGTCTGGAGTCTGAGAAGGAGCCCACCTTCGGGCACAGCAGAGGGGCACAGGCACAAAAAGCTGGGAAGTAGGCGTGAGCTGGGAGCTGGGCATGTTCCAGGAATGGAAAGGGGGCTGGTGAGGATAGGCAAGGGCTTGAGTGACCTTCAGTGGGGCCACATTACACGGGCTTCACAGGTGGAGGCAAGGAGGCTGGACTACGCTACGCCCTCAGTATGGTTAAGAGCCATGGGAGGTGTCAAGCCACAGGAGAGATCTGGTCAGACGTTTGAGGTTGGAAAAAATGACTGGCATCTGTGTGAGGAGCGATTGGAGGAGTGGACAGAGGTAGAAGGGAGCTGGGAAGAGAGGCAGGAGGAGGCATTGCTGAGAAGATGGATGAGGCAGTGGGGGCAGAGGGAAGCGGGCGGCATAGAGAGGTGTTTTTAGGAGATAGTAGGTGCTGGGCTCGCCCGTGGATTGAGGGGGAAGCAGGATCAGAGAGGAGTCCCAGGCCTGGCGCGGCGGCTCACGCCTGTAATCCCAGCACTTTGGGAGGCCAACGCGGGCAGATAGCTTTGAGGTCAGGAGTTTGAGACCACTCTGGGCAACATGGTGAGGCCCCATCTCTACAAAAAAAAATAATTAGCCAGGCATGGTGGCCCGCACCTGTAGTCCCAGCTACTCAAGAGGCTGAGGTGGGAGGATCACTTGAGCCTGGGAAGCAGAGATTGCAAGTGAGCCAAGATTGCACCACTGCACTCCAGCACAAGACCCCGTCTCAAAAAAAAAAAAAAATAGGACTCCCAGTAGGAGAGTGACTGACACTTGGCAAAAATAGATAAGGCAGGGAAGATTTTTTTTGAAGGATGCTTTTCTTCCTTTTGTTTTCTTTTCTTTTCTTTTTTTTTTTTTTTTGAGACAAAGTCTCACTACATTGCCCAGGCTAGACTCGAACTCCTGGGCTCAAGGGATCCTCCTACTTCCGCCTCCTGCGTAGTTGGGACTACAGGCATGAGTCACCACATCCAGCTACAAATGCTGTTTCTTTAAATCTTGGAAGTCCCCTGGGAGCCCACCTTCCCTAGGCAACTTCCCAGAAGCCACATCATTCTGGATGTCCTTTTTTCCCCCTTCTCAGCCCAGAGCGTCTGAAAGGTTACCCTGTGCTGTCCTTGAGTAAACACTTCCCTGTCCAGTGACACATGAAACCACAGTTGTTTTCCATAACACAAAGGACAGCTCTCTCCTCCCCACCCTCCCAAATGCCCCTCTTCTTATGCAATCATTTGTTCTCTTCCAGAGATAACTTTAGGGCTGGGCACCGTGGCTCACACCTGTAATCCCAGCACTTTGGGAGGCTAAGAGGCAACAAGAGCAAAACTCCGAATCAAAATAAATAAATAAATAAACAGATTCAGAAGATACGATGAAGTGTAGGGTTTAATCAAGGGCAAGGCTTGAGGATGACCACCTGGGAGCATAGATTGACATTGTCCTGAATATACACTTCAAGCAGGGGCCAAGGCAAGGAGCTTTTGCAAGTGAGCTTTTGTTTGTTTGTTTCTTGGAGAGAGGGTCTCCAAAAATAAAAGTAAAAATTAGCCAGGGATGGTGGCGCACACCTGTAATCCCAGCTACTCGGGAGGCTAAGGCGGGCGAATCACTGAAACCAGGAAGAGGAGGTTGCAGTAAGCTGAGATTGAACCACTGCACTCCAGCCTGGGTGACAGAGCAAGACTCCATCTCAAATTAAAAAAAAAGAGAGGCCAGCCACGGTGGCTCAAGCCTGTAATCCCAGCACTTTGGGAGGCCGAGACGGGCGGATCACGAGGTCAGGAGATCGAGACCATCCTGGCTAACACGGTGAAACCCCGTCTCTACTAAAAAAATACAAAAAACTAGCCGGGCGAGGTGGCGGTGCCTGTAGTCCCAGCTACTCAGGAGGCTGAGGCAGGAGAATGGCGTAAACCCAGGAGGCAGAGCTTGCAGTCAGCTGAGATCTGGCCACTGCACTCCAGCCTGGGCGACAGAGCGAGACTCCGTCTCAAAAAAAATAAAAGAGAGAGAGAGAGATAACTTCAAAATCTTCTAGGCCGGGCGCGGTGGCTCAAGCCTGTAATCCCAGCACTTTGGGAGGCCGAGACGGGCGGATCACGAGGTCAGGAGATCGAGACCATCCTGGCTAACA
>NW_016805944.1:2190607-2223544 GCF_001698545.2 Rhinopithecus bieti | reverse complement strand
AAAAAAAAAAAAAAAAAAAATCTTCTATATACACACTGGGGCAGAAGTAAGGAACAAAGCAGCCAAAGCCTCTGTCTTCATAATGTGTGAGCCACTGAGAGATGGATGGTTGGTCAGAGTTGGCGGTCAGCAAAGTGCCCTTAAGGAAGAGGGGCTTGGAGTGGGGTCTGGAGAAGGAAGCCAAAGCAATCCAGGCACAAAATCACCAACCAAAACCCCAAAGTGGGTGGGAGCAGAGACTGAGGAGGGTGTGGGTGGGGAGCACATGGAGTGGCCAGGGGAGGTGGCCATGGGGAAATGCTGGGTTTGGGCCCTGAGTCACTATTCTAACAGCTTGGAGGGCGGCCAGGAGGACGTGGGGAGGCTTGTTGGATGCTCCACGATGGTCAGGGGGGAAGGCGGTGGGAAGGGAGAGCTGGCAAGAAGGGGAGAGTCAGACTGTGTTGAGAAGTTCAGAGGTGGATACCCAGGTCCAGAAAGCAACGGAACATGTGAGTCTGGGTGGGGGACACACAGCATAAGCATGAGCTGCTATTCTTCCTGGAGGTTTGTTTTTGTGATTTTTTTTTTTCCCCATGTTTTCCAAGAGGATAAGGTGGAAAGGGTATTAAAAAAAAGGACCGACTTTGAAAATTTTCTGTCTTTATCACACTTCCGGTCATACAATCATCTAATGATGACTACAGGAAAAGGAACAGGGGGCCTTTTCAGCTGGACCTTTGAACCACATTACTCGGTTACTCAGCCTTGGCTTTTTTTTTTTTTTTTTTTTTCTGAGACAGAGTCTCGCTCTGTCACCCAGGCTGGAGTGTAGTGGCATGATCTTGGGCCACTGCAACCTCCGCCTCCTGGGTTCAAGCAATTCTTATGCCTCAGCCTCCTGAGTAGCTGGGATTACAGATGCATGCCACCATGCCTGGCTAATTTTTGCATTTTTAGTAGAGACGAGGTTTCACCATGTTGGCCAGGCTGGTGTTAAACTCCTGGCCTCAAGTGATCCACCCTCCTCAGCCTCCTAAAGTGCTGGGATTGCAGGTATGAACCACCATGCCTGACCAGCTTTTTTTAAAATCTCAGCCTCCTCCAGGCTTTTGGACCCTGTCTCTGCATCTCTGGCAAGGTGAAGAGACAGTATACCTAAATGGCCAGGCCAGGCACCTGTAACCTCAGAGCTTTGGGGGGCCAAGGTGGGAAGATGGCTTGTGCTCAGGAGCTTGAGATCTGCCTGGGCAACATAGCAAGAACTCATCTCTACAAAAAAAAAAAAAAAAAAAATTAAAATTAGCTGGGCATGGTGGTGCATGCCTGTGGTCCTGGCTACTCTGGAGGCCAAGGAGGGAGGATCATTTGAGCCTAGGGGGTGGAGGCTGCAGCAAGCTATGATCACGCCACTGCACGCAAGCCCAGGTGACAGAGCGGGCCCCTGTCTCTAAAAAATAAAGTAAAATAAAATGGGCAACGCTTGGATAGGGCAGTGCGGGCCAGACAGTACCCTAAGCCATTTACCTATTAGTGTAGTATTTAATTCACACAACAATCCTCGGGGTGGGTACTTTCGTTATCCCCATTTTACAAAAGAAGAGACAGCTACAGAGTTGCAAAACCACTTACCCCAAGCCAGGCCACTAATAAGCAGCAGAGCTCGGATTGGAACCCCAGCGGTTAGGGCCTAGCCACCCTGCTCCTCTGCTGAGTGTTGGTTGAATGACTGCAGGTGAGGAGTGATGCACCCCCTCTCATCCTCTCCCCAGCCAAGCCCCAGAACCACGCTGAGGCCCAGGAGGTCACATTCAGTCAGGACCCCGTGCCAGTCGCCCGCTGCATCTCCAAAGAGGGCCGCCCACCTGCCCGGATCTCCTGGCTCTCGTCCCTCGACTGGGAAGCCAAAGAGACCCAGGTGTCAGGGACCCTGGCCGGCACTGTCACCGTCACCAGCCGCTTCACCTTGGTGCCCTCGGGCCGAGCAGATGGTGTCATGGTCACCTGCAAAGTGGAGCATGAGAGCTTCGAGGAGCCAGCCCTGATACCTGTGACCCTGTCTGTACGCTGTGAGTGCATCGGGGTGACCCCTCCCCCATCAAAACTGCCTGCACTGGCTTCTCTAAAGCACTGTCTACATTGTCTCTGAATGTTGTCTGCATGGGTTCCCTGAAGCCAAATTCTGCACAGCCTTCCTGCTATTGTCTACACTGGCTCCCATGGGCAAATCTACATACTTCCCCCTCATTGTCTACACTGGCTTTACTGGGTTCATGCCATGCCATGCCTAGTCTGTGGTAAACTGGGATGGGCTTGCAAGAGCCAGTTTGACACATTTCTTTCCAATTCCACATCCAATGAAGCCTTCTCAGTAGCTAGAAATCTACCTTGGGGAATATTTACACCCAGGAAATTGGCAAACCCTAAAAATGGGGGCTTCCTTTATTCCCCAGAGAGTTGGTTTACCAGCAAAGAGCTGCCCCCAACAGTGTCTTTTCTGGCTCCCATGGACCCCAGTTGACACTGCCCCTGGACCGTCCGGGTCAATCATGCTGGGCCATGTCTACATGTCTACACTGCCCAACCTAACATCATCTCCACACCTTCCCATACTTCTGCCTTGACTTCCCTAAGCACCGTCTATACCGTGTCTCCCAGAGTCCCTACACCGACCCCTGATCCCTGATATTATTTACATTGCCCCCACCCCCTGGGCCCTGTTGATCCTGACACCTCCCACTGGGATTTTTGCTAGCTCTTCCAGAAACTGCCTATACTTACACCTTGTAATATTACCCAGAGAGGCCACCCTGGCACTCTTCACACAGAATCCCTCAAATACTGGCTTAACCACCTCTTCCACCACTGTCCAAAATGACCACATACTCCAACTCAACGTTGTCTACACTAGCTCCCCAGGCAATGCCTCCACTTACACAGATTCCCTAAGCCAAGTCTATACCGGTTCTCCCAGACAACATGCATCACATGCGCCCATAAGTATACCAGCTCCCCTGAGCCTCGTCTGTGCCAGTTTCTTCCCGGGACCTACACTGGTTGCCCAAACCCTGTCTTGTCATCCTCCTTGCATGTCAGAAACACGGACACAGGCCGGATGTGTTGGCTCACACCTGTAATCCCAGCACTTTGGGAGGCCAAGGCAGGCGGATCACTTGAGGTCAAGAGTTTGGCACCAGCCTGGGCAACATAGTGAAACCCTGTCTCTGCTAAAAATACCAAAATTAGCTGGAATTGTTGGTACATGCCTGTAATCCCAACCACTTGGGAGGCTGAGGCGGGAGGATGGCTTGAGCCCAGGACGCAGAAGTTGCAGCAAGCCAAGATCACCCCACTGCTCTCCATCCTGGGCAACAGAGCAACATCCTGTCACACACACACACACACACACATTATTTGTAGTGGCTCCCTCAGGCACTGCCAGCACTGAACAATAACTCCCACAAAATTATCCACAGTGGTTTCCCTGAACAGTGTCTACACCGACATCAGCATACACAACCTGGACTGATTTGCCCCAGATGGTTTTGACTGCTGTACCTCCTGCCAACCCGCCCCGTTTCTTTAGCATTCCTGTCCATCTGCTAACCTTTTCACCCACTCTGGGATTCTCTTCCTTGCTGATCCAGTCCCCACATTTCCCGCAGACCCTCCTGAAGTGTCCATCTCCGGCTATGATGACAACTGGTACCTCGGCCGTACTGATGCCACCCTGAGCTGTAACGTCCGCAGCAACCCAGAGCCCACAGGCTATGACTGGAGCACGTGAGTCATGTGGCCTCAGAACCCTGGGTCTGAGGGAGGCGGGGCTGGGGCCTGGACTCCTGGGTCTGAGGGAGGAGGGATGGGGGCCTGGACTCCTGGGTCTGAGGGAGGAGAGGCTGGGGCCTGGACTCCTGGGTCTGAGGGAGGAGGGATGGGGGCCTGGACTCCTGGGTCTGAGGGAGGAGAGGCTGGGGCCTGGACTCCTGGGTCTGAGGGAGGAGAGGCTGGGGCCTGGACTCCTGGGTCTAAGGGAGGAGGGATGAGGGCCTGGACTCCTGGGTCTGAGGGAGGAGGGGCTGGGGCCTGGACTCCTGGGTCTGAGGGAGGAGGGGCTGGGACCTGGACTCCTGGGTCCGAGGGAGCAGGGGCTGGGAGCTTGGACTCCAGTGTCTGAGAGAGGAAGGGCTGGGGTCCTGGACTCCTGGGTCTGAGGAAGGAGGGGCTGGGCCTAAACTCCTAAGTCCTCCAGGATGAAGGGAGCTTGCATTTCGGCAATTTGGGGTCTCCAGGAGTACTTAGGTCCCTGCAGCTTGGCTCCTGGTGGGTGTATCTTCAGGGATGAGACCTGTGCTCCCCTCTCGACCTTGGTATCCCTCTCACCTGACCCCACACCCCTCCAGGACCTCAGGCATCTTCCCAACCTCTGCAGTAGCCCAGGGCTCCCAGCTGGTCATCCACGCGGTGGACAGTCTGTTCAATACCACCTTCGTCTGCACAGTCACCAATGCCGTGGGCATGGGCCGTGCTGAGCAGGTCATCTTTGTCCGAGGTGAGTGGGTCTTGGGGGCCGTGTGTGGAGACCTGGGTCTGCTCCCCCAGAGTTCCGCCCTTCAGGATTTGGGGACTGCACTGGGGGAGGCTGCGCCGCCGGCCTGGGAGGGATGCAGACCCGCCTGGCTGAGGGGAGATGAGGGTTGGCCTTCCCCTCATGGCCTCAGACTGAGGTCTGAATTTGGGGTGTCAGGATAAGTGAAGGCAGCAGAGTTGGGGGTTGAGGACTTTGCTCAGGGTTCCTAGAAAGTAGAGGCCTGGCTAGGATCCTCACGAAGAGACCCAAGGAAGCTGCCCTAGGCTCCAGCTCCTGAGAAAGACGCACACCTAGAATCAGGCACGCAAACCTCAGAGAGACAGAAACCAAGAGCTCCCACCCCTAGAAACACGATCCAGCCCCAAGGCACGGAGCCAAAGAGGAAAAGCGCGAAGCCAGACCATCACCCAGTGATGGAAACTGGGTCAAACTCACAGCTGCGGAGCCACACACCTAGAGGGAGGCCGGGACTGTTAACAGAGCCATGCTCCCTGGGACAGAGAGACCCATGGGCCCCGGAGCTGGGGCCAGAGACCCCTCCTGTCAAAGCCACAGCTGGCAGGACCCACAGCCACAGACACTCCCTGTGCTGGGAAATTCTGTTGCAGAGATGCATCAGATTCCAGACACTCACCTGGATAGTAACCCTGCACACTCAAACCCATTGTCACCAAGACACACACCCAGGAGGACAGTGGCACTGGCCAAGACAGACTGAACGAAGCCAGATGACAACTGTGACAACTGGAAAGGGCCTTTTTCTTTTTTTGTTTTTTTTGTGATGGAGTCTTGCTCTGTCACCCAGGCTGAAGTGCAGTGGCGTAATCTCAGCTCACCGCAACCTCCGCCTCCCGGGTTCAAGCAATTATCCTGCTTCAGCCTCCTGAGTAGCTGGGACTACATGCACTCACCATCAAGCCCAGCTAAGTTTTGTATTTTTGGTAGAGACAGGGTTTCACCATATTGGTCAGGCTGGTCTCGAACTGCTGACCTCCGGTGATCTACCCGCCTTGGCCTCCGGAAGTGCTGGGATTACAGGCATGAGCCACTGCATCTGGCCAGAAAGAGACACGCTTACAAACACCTGAGGGCAATGGTCCATGCAGCACACCTGTGCAAACACGCAATGTGCAGGCCCCCCAGAAACATGACCGAAGGTGTGAGGACAGACTCCCACACAGGGGCTGTCCTGTCATGCAGACAGAGTAGCCACGGAGGGACGGAAGCAGACTCCTTTACTGGGTCATAATCTTAGAATGCACACACAACCTTGCAGGGACACCCAAGAAAAAACAGACCCCTCTTCAGGAATCCAGATACAGCCAGGGAGATAGGACACCCCTATGGGAAACACTGTCACATACAGCAAACCCAGAGAGACCGCTGTCCCGCTCTGGGCTCGCCTGATGCGCGAGGATGCGCACGAGTCCCCGGAGGGAGACATCACACAGACACGCTAGGGGCAAAACTAATCCGGGACAGCAACGGCTGCCCACAGAGGAATGTCATCCCTCACTCAGACGGAAAATCAAAAGACATCCTGGGAGAAGCTTGTGCCCGGGAACTCTCCCGAAACTCCCCGAAACTCCTCCGAAACTCTCCAGAAAGTCCGTTAGGGAAATTCTCATTCAACAAATATGTGTTTCCTGTTTGCTAGGCACTCTCGCTGAGGTTAGGAATACAATGGTGAATGAGCCACAGTCCCTGCCCTCAGCAGCACACCCAGGGAAGGGTCAGCTCCACCCACCCAGACAGACACCCAACTGGAAATACACCCCTAACCTCTACCCCAGATCATCTGAGAAGCTGATCCCCTGCCCACACACCCAGGAGGTGGCTCCAAGGTCGGAGCCTGCAGAACACAGACGCAGTAGAGAAAGACTCAGCGCTGTGGAAAGACACCCCCACCTCCCCACGACGGTGGCCACGGAGCCACCCCCAGCGGACAACACCATTACAAAGACACGTGCCTACAGATAATGCCTGCAGAAACGTGCGTGCTCCAAGCACACTAGAAATCCCGTCGCAAGCAGTGAGTGCCCCGACAGCCACAGCCAGAGGAGACACACTCAAAGCTCCTGGGGTCACTCTCAGAGGGTCTCTGAGCCACGAACCCACATCCAGGCACACACAGAGTCGTCACAGAAACACAGCATGGAGCCCACAGCAGCACGAACATAGGTACATATGCCGCACCGCAGGACAGATCTGTCTTTAGGGAGACTCAGAGAACTTTTTATTTTTAATAGAGACAGGGTCTCATTATGTTGACCAGACTGGCCTTGAACTCCTGGCCTCAAAGCATTCCTTCTGCCTCGGCCTCCCAAAGTGCTGGGATTACAGACATGAGCCTGATTCAGAACTTTCAACCCTAGACATGAACAGACTTAGCTTCGAGTTCCAAAACACCAACGCCACCTCCAGAAACAGAGACAAGCCTCCCGAGATAGGCTCAACCTGGTCCAGTTAGTGACCAGCACTTCCATTACAGAGAAAAATCTGTTTCACTCCTCAACCCAGTGTATAGCTAGAGACGTATATACCACCCTACCCCCCCGCCAAAAAGATTGTATCCTCCTTTTTTTTTAATGCTATTTGTGAGTCACTAAGCTGATTTGACAGCCCACTGGGTCATGACCCCCTGTTTGAAAACAACAGAAACAGATGTCCTTCCTGGGTCTCAGCCCCTCCCGTGAGTAGAGGTGTAGAGGTGGGGTCAGGTGTGGGTGAACCCCCCACCCCCGTCTGTCCCAGTTAGGCCTTGCATGCAGGGATGGGGGAAGTGGAGGTGGGTAGGTTCTGGTTACATTGATTTCTGTCCCTGGCTTGGGGCCCAGGAGCCCCATCCCCCTGCTCACACTTCCCTCCTCAGCACTTCATGGCTTCCTCTCTCTCTCCGCCTCCCCCCTCCCTCCCATCCCCCCTGGCTCAACCCCTGCAGGGAGCACTAAGGAAGTCCTACTGTCCCGGTCTGTGAGAACCCCATTTTACACGCTGGGGATGAGTGGCCCAGAGAGGAGGCAGCCACGGCACTTGGAATAAATGCTCCCAGCCACCCGAGAGGGCAGAATTATCAGGAATCTGTGGCCCTCTGTAGAGAGCTTTGGGATCAGACAGCCTCCCACTGAAATCCAACTGTCCTCCCCCAGGGGGTGTGCCCCCAAGCTTGTAGCTGTGTGAGGATCCCACAGCACATTCAGGGAGGGCTGCGAAGTCAGGTGGCGCCAGGGTCCCGGCCAGTGACCGGGCGGCCAGATCTACTGCATCCGAATAGCCAGCTTCCACTCAGCTACAGCGATTGCCAGACATGGGAGTTTGGTGTTGCCAGATCTGATTTTTCCCCCCTAAGAGAAACCTGGATTTTTAAGTGAAATCGCCTGATTTTTGAAAGGTTGGCTAGCAATTTAAATTTTGCAAAACGCGAACGCTTGGGGACCACTGGTTGGCATCCCCTCCTTGTACAAAGCGGTGCTCAGGCTGTAGTGAAGGGCGGAGGGGCTTCCCCTCCCCCCCACTCCTCTTCCTCCACCATTCTTCTGCTTAGAGTCACCCCCTAATTATGGTCACTCCCGCTCCCTCCCTCCCCGCCTATCCTGCGTCTCCCCCACCCCCTCACTCCCCAGAGCTATCCTCATGACCTTGTGTCTCCCTTTCTCTCTCTCTCTCACCCCTCCTTCTCTCTCTCCTCAGAAACCCCCAGGGCCTCGCCCCGAGACATGGGCCCGCTGGTGTGGGGGGCCGTGGGGGGGACACTGCTGGTGCTGCTACTTCTGGCTGGGGGGTCCTTGGCCTTCATCCTGCTGAGGGTGAGGAGGAGGAGGAAGAGCCCTGGAGGAGCAGGAGGAGGAGCCAGCGGCGACGGGGGATTCTACGATCCGAAAACTCAGGTGTTGGGAAATGGGGACCCTGTCTTCTGGACACCAGTAGTCCCTGGTCCCATGGAACCAGATGGCAAGGAGGAGGAGGAGGAGGAGGAGGAGGAGGAAGAAAAGGCAGAGAAAGGCCTCATGTTGCCTCCACCCCCAGCACTCGAGGATGACATGGAGTCCCAGCTGGATGGCTCCCTCATCTCACGGCGGGCAGTTTATGTGTGACCTGGACACAGACAGAGACAGAGCCGGGCCCAGCCCTCCCGCCCCCAACTGGGCCACGCCGGCCTAGGGTTCCAGACTGGTTGGACTTGTTCGTCTGGACAACACTGGAGTGGAACACTGCCTCCCACTTTCCTGGGACTTGGAGGGAGGTGGAACGGCACACTGGACTTCCCCCGTCTCTAGGGCTGCATGGGGAGCCCGGAGAGCTGAGTAGTGGGGATCCAGAGAGGACCCCCACCCCCAGAGACTTGGTTTTGGCTCCAGCCTGCCCCTGGCCCCGTGACACTCAGGAGTTAATAAATGCCTTGGAGGAAAACATTGGGGGTGTCTTGTAATACATCAGACCCCCTCTTTGGGTGGTGGGGAAAGAGGGGGTGGGACAGGGACTCCCAGGTCCCAGGGCTGGGAAGAGCCGATCCACGTCCCCGGGGAATGAGAGCCTGGAAGGGGTTAGACTGGGGAAGGCTGTGGGGCTCGGACCACTTGGATCCTTGAAAGACGCATTGGACGGCCGAGAACCACAAGGCTCGTGGAACTAGGACTCAGGTCACTGAACTGTGGGCTCAGAGGCCTGGACACTTGGACTTCTGAGTCCCAGGACAGAGGCTACCTTTCTGGATGGTGTGGCCAGACCGGTCGGAGGCCGGAGTTCTCTGGACTCCTGGACCCTCGGGTGCAGGTGGGGGTGGGGACAGCAGGGGCTCAGTCAGGTTCCTGCGTCCTGAGAGAATAGGAGGCCAGAGGGCTGTGATCCAATGGAGACTCAGACCTCAATTCCCACAGGTTGCTGGGGGTCTCGGGAGGGGAGGGCTGCTCCCCACTCCCATTCTTAGGGACCCTAAGGGCATGGGGCAGGCAGGGGGTGCTGGGGAAGTCCCACCTCTGGCCACTCCCACTGTGGCTTCCCCCACCTGCTTCTCCATCCTTGCCCCCAGGGATCACCCCAAGGGACTTTTCAGTGACTCTCTGGGAGTGGCGGCAGCTCCCTCCAGCTCAACTGGAAAAGCAAAGACAGACGGGGTCCTTGAACTCCCAGGCTCAGTAAGGGGCAGGTTTTTACCTGTGTCACCTCTGCTCTCCCAAGCCTCCGTGCCTCCTCTGTAACACGGGGCGGGTGTTCACATCGGCCCCACAAGGACCCAGTAAGGACATGCCCGTGATGCCCTCACGCAGCCTCGTCGACCTCCACAGACCCCACCAAGCCCTGTGCCAGGCGGTGCTGGGGCTGCAGCTATGACCTGCACAGACCCAGTCCCGTCCTCCGGTGTGCATTGCCATGATGACCACAAGAATAGCAGCAGTACGTTTAGGATGAAGGTGTGTGTGTGGACCGAGGGGCAGTCTCTCTCTCACTCCCCCACCCGCTGAAGCCCTCCAGAGGATGTCAGGCTGTGGAATGGGAGCAGTGAAGATCCAATAGTCCAGCGTCCTCTGGAAGCTTTCTCCTCATCTGCAGAGTGAGGCTGATGCATGCGTGACCCCCATGGGCTCTTCCATACGTGTTATTGTCTGTACTTGCCCGGTTGTTTATTGTCTGTACTCGCCTACCCACCCCACCCGGGCAACAGGAGGGCAGGGGCGGGGAATTGTGTCCGCCTGGCACACAGTGGATCCTTCAGTGCCATGCTGGGTCGTCCTTACACACCCACCAAACACCTACTGTGTGCCAGACCTCGGGTGCATGGTCTAGTGTGAAAACTGGCAAGTAAACAGGTAGTTGCTCCAAAAACTTCCACTAGGGAAGACTTGAGATATGGAAATAGGAAGTGCTAGGAAGGAAGGAGAGGGCCAGGAGCACACGGGCTTCTCGACACCTTTTCCTGTCTTGTGTTTTTTTGTTTTGTTTTGTTGTTTTGTTTTGTTTTTGAGACAGTATCTTGCTCTGTTACCCAGGCTGGAGTGCAGTGGTGCGATCTCGGCTCACCACACCCTCCACCTCCCAAGTTCAAGCAATTCTCCTGTTTCAGCCTTCTGAGTAACGCACCCAGCCATTCTTTTTTTTTTTTTTTTTAAGAGGTGGGGTGGTCTCCCTATATTACCCAGACTGGGCTCAAACTCCTGGGCTTAAGTGATCAATCCTGCCACTTCAGCCTCCAAAAGTGCTGGGATGACAGGTGTGAGCCGCTGTGCCTGGCCCCCAGCTAATTTTTTTTTTGAGACGGAGTTTCGCTCTTGTTGTCCAGGCTGGAGTGCAATGGCACAATCTTGTCTCACGGCAACCTCCACTTCCTGGATTCAAGCGATTCTCCTGCCTCAGCCTCCTGAGTAGCTGGGATTTACAGGCATGCACCAGCACGCCCGGCTAATATTTTGTATTTTTAGTAGAGGCAGGGTTTCTCCATGTTGATCAGGCTGGTCTCAAACTCCCGACCTCAGCCTCCCACCTCGGCCTCCCAAAAGGCTGGGATTACAGGTGTGAGCCACCACGCCCGGCCGGCCCCCGGCTAATTTTTTAAATTTTTTCTAGAGATGAGGTCTTGTGCTCGTCACCCTGGCTGATCTTGAACAATCCGCGCACCTTGGCCTCCCAAAGCACTGGGATTACAGGCGTCAGTCACTGCCCCCGGCTCTAACCCCTTTCCTGATAAGTGGAAGGAGATTCTAGTCCCCAGAGGTGATTCTGGATCCCAGAATTCTGCCCCCGCATTCTCTGCCTTCTAGCCGCCCCGGTCCTGTCTCCTCTCATCTCCCCACTCCCCCGCCTCATTCTGCCCCAGCTACATGGTCTACATGCTGTTCTTTAAAAACAACACAAGCCAGGCCGAGCATGGCATAATCCCAGCACATTGGGAGGCCAAAGCGGGAGGATCACTTGAGCCCAGGAGTTCAACACCAGCCTGGGCAACACGGCAAAACCCCATCTCTACAAAAAATTAACAAACAAACAAAAAAAAGCTAGGCCTGGCGGCACATGCCTGTAGTTCCAGCCACTCCGGAGGGTGAGGTGGGAGGATCACTTGAGCCCGGGAGATTGAGGCTACAGTTGGCAGTGATCATGCCACTGCACTCTAGCCTGGGTGACAAAGCAAGACCGTCTCAAAAAAAGCCATAAAGCCCTACAAGCCTCCTTCAGGGCCTCTAGCTGTTTGTGCTGCCTGTGATGCCCCCGGACACTCTCATGACTCATCCCCGGCATCTCTTTCAGGTCCTTGCTCATTTGTCACCTCACAGGAAGGTAGAGGCCCTCCCACTACCTTTGGGGACCCCACCTTGCACCTCCTATCACTTCCGCACTCTGTATTTTTGTATCCCCGTGACTTAGTCCCATCTGGCATGTGAACTATTGTACTGGTTTGCTTACTGTTGGCCTCCCTGCCCAACCAGAATCAAAGTTCCATGAAGGTAGACACTTTGTATGTATGTTTTGTTCTCCAGTCATCTCCCATGCGGGGCACACATCCTCGCTCCTTCCTCATGCTCAGCAGGTTGAGTTGAATGAAATAATGTCCCCCGCCCGTGGGAGAGGACATAGACAGGCAGGCGATGACTTGGGGTGGGGATGGTAGCTTGGAATAAGGAGCTGTGGCTTCCTCCTGGAGACCCCCTCACACTGTCCCTCTCCTTGCAGAGACCCCCAACACAGCAGGCGCAGGGGCCACGGGCGGCATCATCGGGGGCATCATCGCCGCCATCATTGCGACTGCTGTGGCCGCCACGGGCATCCTTATCTGCCGGCAGCAACGGAAGGAGCAGACGCTGCAGGGGGCAGAGGAGGACGAAGAGTAAGTGATGGGCCCTGAGACGGGGAAAGGGAGAGGGGTGGAAAAACTGAGGAGTATGGGGTAGGGGTCAGGGTGGCAGAAAATTATCCATAATGACTGTGTGAAACAGACAGACCTAGGCCGGGCGCGGTGGCTCAAGCCTGTAATCCCAGCACTTTGGGAGGCCGAGACGGGCGGATCACGAGGTCAGGAGATCGAGACCATCCTGACTAACACGGTGAAACCCCGTCTCTACTAAAATACAAAAAACTAGCCGGGCGAGGTGGCGGGCGCCTGTAGTCCCAGCTACTCCGGAGGCTGAGGCAGGAGAATGGCGTAAACCCGGGAGGCGGAGCTTGCAGTGAGCTGAGATCCGGCCACTGCACTCCAGCCCGGGCGACAGAGCAAGACTCCGTCTCAAAAAAAAAAAAAAAAAAGAAACAGACAGACCTAAAGGAACTGGGATCTAAATGGAGTAGGGAGGTAGGGTTTCTCTCTGCCATAAAGTATGGCATTTATTTTAAACATTAGCCGGGGACCAGGCACAGTGGCTTACCTGTCATCCCGGCACTTTTGGAGGCTGGAGTAGGGGGATCCATCGCTTGAGCCCAGGAATTGGAGCCCAGTCTGGGTAACATAGTAAGACCACCCCCCTCTACCAAAAAAAAAAAAAAAAAAAAACAGCCACGCATGGTGGCTCTGACCGCTGTGTTCTGTGAAGACTCATCAGAGCCCAGGCTCCTACTACATTTTTTGGGCTTGTTTGTTTGGTTTTTGGGTTTTGGGTTTTTTTTGAGACGGAGTCTTGCTCTGTCACCGAGGCTGGAGTGCAGTGACGCAATCTCGGCTCACCGCAAACTCCGCCTCCTGGGTTCAAGCCATTCTCCTGCCTCAGCCTCCAGAGTAGCTGGGATTACAGGTGCCGGCCACCACGCCTAGCTAATTTTTTGGATTTTTAGCAGAGACAGGATTTCACTGTGTTAGCCAGGATGGTCTTGATCTGTTGACCTCAGGATCCTCCCTCCTCAGCCTCCCAAAGTCCTGGGATTACAAGCGTGAGCCACCATGCCTGGCCGAGTTTTTAATAAAAGAAGAAAGTGCAGTTCCTAAATTGTTATGGAGAATTTATATTAACATAACATAAGCTATTGATTGGCTATCCATTGCTCTTTGTATCACAAATTCCAGAAACCTGAAGATAAAGAGTAACACTGGTCAGACAGGGTGGGTCAGGCAGGGTGGCTCACACCTGTAATCCCAGAACTTTGCTTTGTTTTTGTTTTTGTCTGAGATGGAGTCTTACTCTGTCACCCAGGCTGGAGTGCTGTGGCTCCATCTCAGGTCACTGCAACCTCCACCTCCCAGGTTCCAGTGATTCTTCTACCTCAGCCTCCTGAGCAGCTAGAACTACAGGCTCCCGCCACCACGCCCCGCTAATTTTTGTATTTTTAGTAGAGACAAGGTTTTACCATGTTGGCCAGGCTGATCTCGAATTCCTAACCTCAGGTGATCCGCGCACCTCAGCCTCCCAAAGTGCTGGGATTACGGGTGTGAGCACCATGTCTGGCCCACAATTATTTTAATAAAAAAGACAAGAAGCAGATCCTAAATTGTTATCAAAAATTTACATTAAAGTAACATAAGCTATTGATTGGCTATACATTGCTCTTTTTATCACGAATTCCAGAAACCTGAAGATAACCCAGCAGTTTGTTTTGTTTTTGTTTTTGTTTAAGATGGAGTCTCGGCGGGGCACGGTGGCTCAAGCCTGTAATCCCAGCACTTTGGGAGGCCAAGACACGGCGGATCACAAGGCAGAGAGTCGAGACCATCCTGTGTAAACGGTGAAACCCCGTCCTCTACTAAAGAATACAAAAAAGCTAGCTGGTGCACGAGGCGGGCGCCTGTACTGCCCAGCTACTGGGAGACGGAGGAGGAGAAGGCTAAAAACCTGGGAGGCGGAGCCTGCAGTGAGCTGAGATCCGGCCACCGCACCTCCAGCCTGGGCCGACAGAGCCAGACTCCGTCTCAAAAAAAAAAAAAAAAAAAAAGATGGAGTCTCACTCTGTCGCCCAGGCTGGAGTGCTAAGGCACGATCTCGGCTCACTGCAACCTCTGCCTCCCAGGTTCGAGGGATTCTCCAGCCTCAGCCTCTCCAGTAGCTGGGATTACAGGTGCGCACCACCACTCCAGGCTAATTTTTGTATTTTTAGTAGAGACGGAGTTTCACCATGTTGACCAGGCTGCTCTCGAACTCCTCACCTCAAGTGATCTGCCTGCCTCGGCCTCCCAAAGTGCTAAGATCACAAGCATGAGCCACCGAGCCTGGCCAATCCCAGCACTTTGGAAGGCCAAGGCTCTTGTTGCTGGCGGTTCGAGACCAGACTAAGCATCAAAGTGAGACACCATCTGTAAAAAAATAAAACAAAATTAGCCAAGCATAGTGGTGCATGCCTGTGGTCCCGGGTCCTCAGGAGGCTGGGGTGGGAGGTCACTTGACTCAGGAGCTGAAGCCTGCAATAAGTTATGATCATGTCACTGCACTCTAGCCTCGGTGATAGAGCAAGACCCTGTATCTTAAAAAATAAAAGACTGAAAGGCCGGGCGCAGTGGCTCACGCCTGTAATCCCAGCACTTTGGGAAGCCGAGGCGGGCAGATCACGAGGTCAGGAGATCAAGACCATCCTGACTAACACGGTGAAACCCCGTCGCTACTAAAAACACACACAAAAATTAGCCGGGTGTGGTGGCAGGCGCCTGTAGTCCCAGCTACTCGGGAGGCTGAGGCAGGAGAATGGCATGAACCCAGGAAGCGGAGTTTGCAGTGAGCCGAGATCACGCCACTGCAATCCAGCCTGGGCAACAGAGCGAGACTCCGTCCCCCCAAAAAAAAAAAAAAAAGACTGGGCATGGTGCCTCACACCTGTAATCCCAGCACTTTGGGAAGCCAACGCAGGTAGATGACTTGAGCTCAGGAATTCGAGACCAGCCTGGGCAACATGGCGAAACCTGTCTCTACAGAAAAAATACAAAAATTGCCCAGACATGGTGGCCCGTGCCTGAAGTCCCAGCTACTTGGGTGGGCTGAGGTGGGGGTGAGGGCATGTGGAGGCTGCAGTGAGCTATGATCACACCATTGTACTCCAGTCTAGCCAACAGACTGAGATCTTGCAAAAAAGAAAAAGAAAAATAGCTCAGAGCAGTCTGAGGTATGTGAGGTATGCAAAATTTGTGTTTTTGAGATGGGGTCTCACTCTGTCCCTCAGGCTGAAGTTCACTGGTACAATCTGAGCTCACTGCAACCTTCACCTCCTGGACTCAACCAGTCTCCTACCACAGCCTCCCAAGTAAATGGGACCACAGACACGTACCACCACACCTAGCTAGTTTTTGTATTTTTGTAGAGACAGGGTTTTGCCATGTTGCCCAGGCTGGTCTTGAACTCCTGACTTCAGGTGATCCGCCCGCCTCGGCCTCCCAAAGTGCTGGGATTACAGGCATGAGCCACCACGCCCGGCCCAACACAGATCTTTTCTCCCTCCCAGAGCTCAGAGTGGGGCATGGTAATTATAAATAACATCTCTAGTACAAATTCAGTAAGTGCCCCGAGGGGGAAGTACACCTAGGTATGTCCATGTAACAGGAATTCCTGATCCGCTGGGGAAACCTGAAGGCTTCCAGGAAAAAAAGGAATTCATGGAACGAATAAAAACTCTTACTCCAGGCAAGAAAAGGGGGCAGGGGAAAGGGAGACCCAGGCAAAAGGAACAGCATGTGCCGCAATGCTGGAGTCTGAGGGGTTCTCAGGTCTTAGTCTCCACTTGACCTACTTCCTACCCCACAGCCTAGAGGGACCTCCCTCCTACAAGCCGCCGACCCCAAAAGCGAAGCTGGAGGAGCAGGAGATGGTGAGCACTTTTCCCTGGAGCCCAAGCTATCCCCACCTCCACACCCACCCCAGGGCTGGGAGGGGCCTTGCAGGGAGAGGCTGTCTGGGTGGTGGGGGCAGTTCCTGACCTCCCGCCCCTCTCTGCTGCAGCCCTCCCAGCTCTTCACTCTGGGGGCCTCGGAGCACAGCCCACTCAAGACCCCCTACTTTGACGCTGGCGCCTCATGCACTGAGCAGGTAGGAGCTCATGGGAAGACAAAGGTGGGCTGGGGGTCTGGGTTGAAGGGCCAGGGGTCAGGCCTGGCAGAAGAGGTCAAAGACTAAAGGTCATAACTCAAGGTCAAGGGTGTGTCCCTGGCTGGTGCTTAATGCATCGAGATGTGTTCAGGATTCTGTGGGGGAGGTCAGGGGTGAGAAAGCCCAAGGTCACAAGGTTAGAATTTAAAGTCACTTGGGCGCGGTGGCCTATAATCCCAGTACTTTGGGAGGCTGAGGCAGGAGGATCACTTGGGGTCAGGAGTTCCAGACCAGCCTAGACAACATGGTGAAACCCCGTCTCTACTCAAAATACACAAAATTAGTCAGGTATGGTGGTACGAGCCTGTAATCTTAGCTACTCAGGAGGCTGAGGCGGAAGAATCACATGAACCCAGGAGGCTGAGGTTACAGTGAGCTAAGATCACACCACTGCACTCCAGCGTGGGCAACAGAGCAAGAGTCCATCTCAAAAAAATAAATAAAAACAAAAAAATAAAATCACCTGGGCCGGGCGTGGTGGCTGTGGTCTATAATTCCAGCACTTTGGGAGGCCAAGGGAGCTGGACCCCTTGAGCCTAGGCGCTCGAGACCAGCGTGGGCAACATGGGCTGCCCAGCAACATTTTGTATCTACAAAAATACAGAACTTACCTGGGTGTGGTGGCAAATGCCTGTAGGCCGAGGTGGGCGGATTGCTTAAGCCCAGGTGGTTGGGGCTGCGCCACCACACTCCAGCCTGGGCATCAGAGTGAGACCCTGTCTCAAAAACAAAAAAAAAGGAAAAGTCACTAGGTCAACAAAAACTGATTATCTGGCCGGGCGAGGTGGCTCACACCTGTGGTCCCAGCTACTCAGGAGGCTGACGCAGGAGAATCGCTTGAACCCGGGAGGCAGAAGTTGCAATGAGCTGAGACCATGCCACTGCGCTCTAGCCTGGGCAACAGAGCGAGACTCCGTCTCAAAAATAAAAATAAAAAAGAAAAGAAAAAGGCCAGGCGCAATCGCTCACGCCTGTAATCCCAGCACTTTGGGAAGCCAAGGCAGGTGAATCACCTGAGGTCAGGAGTTCAAGACCATCCTGGCCAACATGGTGAAACCCGTCTCTACTAAAATTACAAAAATTAGCTGGGCGTGGTGGCAGGCGCCTGTAATCCCAGCTACTGGGGAGGCTGAGGCAGAAGAATCGCTTGGACCTGGGAGGTGGAGGTTGCAGTGAGCCGAGATTGCGCCATTGCACTCCAGCCTGGGAGACAGGAGCGAAACTCCATCTCAAAAAAATAATAATAAAAAAATAGAATGAAAACAAATTGATTATCTACATTTGCTGGATACCATCCCTGAAGCTGGGACAAGACAAATCAAGTCACTCCCCTCAGTGGTCTACTGGAGGTCAGGGGTCACTGAGGTTGTGCTGAAGGTTCAAAGGGCCGTTTGGAGCCCAAGGTTAAGTAGTTGAGGCCAAGACTGAGGTGAAAGTTCATGGGGAAAGATTTGCAGAGATCGAGGGACAAAGGTAAGCCCCAGGATTAATAGGGTGAGTTGCGTGTGCTGGGCTTTGGGTTAGGGAAGGGCCGAATGAATGTCCCAGTGCAATATGGCCTCATGGACAAGGAGTGAGGTGGCATCTTTTTGGCATGGGGAGAGAGTGGTCAGGATTTTGGGGTCAAGAGCAGATTGGTAATCTGTGTCATGCGTAGGAAGTGATCTTGAGTTCCTGTCCCCTCTCTACCTCCAGGAAATGCCTCGATACCATGAATTGCCCACTTTGGAAGAGCGGTCAGGACCCTTGCACCCTGGAGCCACAAGCCTGGGGTCCCCCATCCCGGTGCCTCCAGGGCCACCTGTTGTGGAAGACGTTTCCCTGGATCTAGAGGATGAGGAGGGGGAGGAGGAGGAAGAGTATCTGGATAAGATCAATCCCATCTACGATGCTCTGTCCTACAGCAGCCCCTCTGATTCCTACCAGGGCAAAGGCTTTGTCATGTCCCGGGCCATGTACGTGTGAGCTGCCACGCGCCTGGCATCTCCCATCTCACCTGTTGATCCCTTAGCTTTCTTGCCAAGGATCTAGTGCCCCCTGACCTCTGGCCAGGCCACTGTCAGTTAACACACGTCCATCCCATTTGTGATTTCTACCTTGGTGGCTCCACTAAGACCCCTAATCCATGAGCCCAGAGAAACTCACCGTGATAATGGAATCCTGGCAACCTTATCTCATGAGGCGGGAGGTGGGGAAGGTGCTTCTGTACAACCTCTGATCCCAAGGACTCCTCTCCCAGACTATGACCTTAGACCATACCTCTCACCCCCCACCAATGCCTCAACTCCCCCAAAATCACAAAGAAGACCCTAGACCTATAATTTGTCTTCAGGTAGTAAATTCCCAATAGGTCTGCTGGAGTGGGCGCTGAGGGCTCCCTGCTGCTCAGACCTGAGCCCTCCAGGCAGCAGGGTCCCACTTACCCCCTCCCCACCCTGTTCCCCAAAGATGGGAGAGAGGGGATTCCCCAGCCCAACGCAGAGTTTTCCCAGCACCCTCCTGTAAGCAGAAGTCTCAGGGTCCAGATCCTTCCCTGAGCCCCCATCCCCACCCCAATTCCTGCCTACCGAGCAAGCAGCCCCAGCCTAGGGCCAGACAGGGTGAGCCTCATACAGACTGTGCCTTGACGCCCCCAGCCTTGGGAGAAGAATTTACTGTTAACCTGGAAGACTACTGAATCATTTTACCCTTGCCCAGTGAAATAGGACCTAAACGTCTCCCTTTGGGGGAAAGTGGGTCACCTGGATTGGGGATAGCGATTGATACTGTTTTGTAAACTACATTTCCTACAAAATATGAATTTATACTTTGACCAGAACTTGCGTTTTCTGTGGGATGTGAAGGGGATGGGGTGAGACATGAAGGGGAATGAAGAAGGAGGCTAAGGGCTTAAGAGAATCAGTGAACTAGGGGTCAAGAGAGTTAAAGACAAAAAGTGACCAAAGATACAAAATAAGAATTGAGAGAGTAATGAGCAAAAACCTATCAATCAAAAAATGTTGAGTAATGGAATGGGGAGGGGTCCAGGGCATGCTGTTTAATGAACATGAATAATTGCAACAGCAGTATGATGAATGGAACAAAGATAAAAACAGCAATTGGCCAGGTGCAGTGGCTCATGCCTGTAATTCCAGCACTTTGGGAGACTGAGGCGGGAAGACCGATTGAGTCCAGGAGTTAAGAGACCAGTCTGGGAAACACAGTGAGACCCTGCCTCTACAAAAGTTAGCCAGGCTTGATGGCACGCACCTGTGGTCTCAGCTACTCTGGAGGCTAAGTGGGAGGATCGATTGAGGCCAGAAGGTCAAGGCTGCAGTGAGCTATGATGGCGCCACTGCACTCCAGACTGGACGACAGAGTCCAGCCCTGTGTCTAAAAAAATAAAAATTAAAAAAGCAGTATCGAAACTATGAGAGGCTCAAGTTTAATGGATAAATAGCAAGCAAAAATAGATCAAAGGCAAAATCATGAATAATGTTGTAATAGGAGCCCAAGGCATGACGGGTAATAAACCTGAATGAAGGAGCCAGAGGCAGAGTGATGAATAATGAAAAAACAGGGACCGGGGGCAAGGGAGGTAACGGACAGGAATTCATGGATCCAAAACATGATGGCTAATTAGAGAAGGGCCGGAAGAACGATGAAAGTGAGCAGGCTGCTGGAGCTAAAAGTAGTCCGGGCAATGAAGCTCAAATGAATGGGGCAGAGGCACGATGGGTAATGGGAGAGGAATGAATGGGCCAAAGATAGAAGCCGCAGTGACGCGAGGAACAAGAGGCATGATGGGTAACGAAAGGGGTGGGTCTAAGAGGTGATGAGGGCATTGTGGGTAATGAGGAACAGCGCAGGGTTCTCAGAACAGATTACAATTCTCCCGAGGCACTCTGGGAAGGGCCAGCACTTCCGGTTTTAGGTCAGCTACTCCGGACCAGAGGTGGGGTGGGTGCCCCGCTGCCGCGGTGCCTGGTGGGACGCGAGGCCTGACCTTGCTGCCTAGCCGTCTCTGCCGCGCAACCCACCTTTACCTGTACTTCGACCCTGGAACGTTAGCCAATGAGAGTACCAAGCTGATACGCCACCAAGGTCGGCCCCCGTACACATTGGAGCCAATCAAAATGCTGCAAGGGTCAAAGCCGACCAATTATCACAGCAACTTCGCCGCGGGGCGGAATCAAAAGAGGGCCTCCTCCAGGAGAGAGGCGGGGCGATGCCTCAGCGGGCGTGGCAAAATGCGCAGCACACACCAATGGCAGGCTAGCACCGGAACCCGCGGCGACGCGAGCCAATAGGCGTAAGCGCGGTGAGCCAATGAGAAGGGCGAGAGGTGCGCCGTGGACCTGCCTGCGAGTGAGAACCAATAAAAAAGGACAGTTAGGAAAAGTGGGCGGGACTTTATTCACAAGTCCAATGGGAAGACCGAGTCTTGACGCTGGTGGGCGGGCCTCAGGGCACACTAAACCAATGGGCTAGGCGGGGCGGGGAGACGGTGGTGGCGGCGGCGGCAGCGGGTTCGGTTGCGCGTGGCGCACGGGGTAGGAGCGGAGCCCAGGCCGGGAGCAGGCGCCGCCGCCAGTGAGAACCGGGGCCCGGAGCCGGGTGGGGATTTGCTGGGGCTGAGTCTGGGGCGCACGGGCCCTGACCTCCGCCCTCTGACCTCTCCCCTCGCAGGCGACCATGGGGAACGTGTTGGCCGCCAGCTCGCCGCCCGCAGGGCCGCCACCGCCGCCTGCGCCGGCCCTCGTGGGGCTGCCGCCACCTCCGCCCTCGCCGCCGGGCTTCACGCTGCCACCGCTGGGAGGCGGCCTGGGCGCCGGCACCAGTACGAGTCGAGGTTCGGAACGGACCCCCGGGGCTGCAACCGCCAGCGCCGCAGGGGCAGCCGAGGATGGGGCCTGCGGCTGTCTGCCCAACCCGGGCACATTCGAGGAGTGCCACCGGAAGTGCAAGGGTGAGGGGCGACCGGCCCCCGCGGGGCTGCGATGGCCCGGATCTCGGGGGAAAGGGGAGGACACTGGGGACTTTGGGATTTGGCGCGCACCATTGGAATTATTCAACAGCACTAGGAGGTGACGTTGGGATCGAATGGTGGAACGTTGGACTTGGGGCTTAGAATGATGGAATCAAATGGTGGAAACAGGGTGGAATGTCATAGCAGTAGAGAAAAGCCTTAGGGACCTCAAGAGCCCCGGGATCAGCCAAGCCAGACTTCTCTTGTTATCGGGAACGCAACTGAGGCCCAAGGTCACGGTGTCAGCAAGGTTCCGTGGGGGTGGAACCCAAAGCCTCCGGATCCCAGCCTGGAGCAATCAGAGTGGTAATAGTGGTAGAGGTTTATGGAGTTCTGTTTTGGTGTTCATTATATGTTAACTCATTAGATCCTTGGGCCAATTCTATGTGGTGAGGGTCCCATCTTAGAGATGGTGAGTTTGACCTAAAGTTGGTCAACTTGGTGGCAGTGAGATTTGAGCAGGCAAAGGCCCTGGCCCTGTCTAACTAGGCTGTACTGCCTCTTTACAGGTGGAAGCCTTTGTGAGATGTTCTGCTATGGGTCTCTGGAGAGAGCTGGGGACAGTAGGGAAGGAAGAGATGAGAGTTGGTGTGGGGTTGGGGTGGAGTGTGACAGCGTTTCTTTTCTCCAGAGCTGTTTCCCATTCAGATGGAGGGTGTCAAGCTCACAGTCAACAAAGGGTTGAGTAACCATTTCCAGGTGAGCCTTTCTGGTGTCCTTACCCACCAGAGATCGTCCCCACCGTCCCCCTCCCTGGATCCGCACACTCGCCCCCTTACTCCTCCCTCAAGAACTGGGCTCCCTGATACTTGAAAAGACTCAGAGATACAGTGCCAGACTACTCAGTTTGGGGACCTAGAATCCAGAGATACTGTCTCCCCATAGCAGCTAGGCTGGAGTCAAGGAACAGGTATGTGGGCCTATTGGCAGCACCTCCTTTCTCTGAGTCTCTTAGTCAGGCCGTGCCTCCCAGTCTTCATCCCTGCCCAGCCCAGAGACCTTCTGATTGCCCTCTTCAGTGGGCAAGCCCATCTGTCCAGCATCCTCACAGCCCTCGCTCTCCTCCCAGGTGAACCACACAGTAGCCCTCAGCACAATCGGGGAGTCCAACTACCACTTCGGGGTCACGTATGTGGGGACAAAGCAGCTGAGTCCCACAGAGGTGAGCTTCCTTTCTCAGCCATTCGTTGTATCTTTCTAATAACAAATGTGTAGCCAGATGCCACGCTAAGACTGGCGTCATCAGGAAAAGGTCCCAGCTGCCGAGAACTTGGAGATGGGGACTGCAGCTCTCCGAGGTGTAGTGGAACACGAGTAATTCCTTCATCCAGCAAACGTCCGCTGAACCCCTGCTCTCTGCCTGGCCCCATGCTGAGCAATGCTGGGGGTGTGACCACGGCCGCACTCTCACTAGACAGCGATGACCCAGGGTGGAAAAAGCTGAGCTGTAGATCATGCAGAACTTTGAATGCCAAACGAGGCTTTGGACTTTCTCTAGGGGGTTGTGGAGAGTCATGGCATGGTTTGGTCAAGGGAAAGACGTGGTCCACAGGTTGCCGCTGTAGAAATCTCTCTTTTTTTTTTTTTTTTTTTTCGAGGCAGAGTCCCGCTCTGTCGCCCGGGCTGGAGTGCAGTGGCCGGATCTCAGCTCACTGCAAGCTCCGCCTCCCGGGTTTGCGCCATTCTCCTGCCTCAGCCTCCCAAGTAGCTGGGACTACAGGCGCCCGCCAACTCACCCGGCTAGTTTTTTGTATTTTTTAGTAGAGACGGGGTTTCACTGTGTTAGCCAGGATGGTCTCCGTCTCCTGACCTCGTGATCCGCCCGTCTCGGCCTCCCAAAGTGCTGGGATTAAGGCTTGAGCCATCGCGCCCGGCCGAAATCTCTTTAGCAGCATCTCTGGGGCGGCCGTGTGGGGCTAGTTATCAGGAAGGGCAACACTGGAGGCCTGGACAGGGTATGGGGGACTGAATGAGGTCTCTGCTTCTATCTTTTCCCCTCAGTAAATGAGTTTATTCTGCAAACCTTCATTGCACAACATATTCTGTGCCCAGCCCTGTGTTGGCACACATGACTGAAAGCCATGGGACTCACCAGTGGGACAGAGAACATACCTGTTCCCAGAGAGTAACAAGCCAGGGGCCGGGCACGGTGGCTCAAGCCTGTAATCCCAGCACTTTGGGAGGCCGAGACGGGCGGATCACAAGGTCAGGAGATCGAGACCATCCTGGCTAACACGGTGAAACCCCGTTTCTACTAAAAAATACAAAAAACTAGCCGGGCGAGGTGGCGGGCGCCTGTAGTCCCAGCTACTCGGGAGGCTGAGGCAGGAGAATGGCGTAAAGCCGGGAGGCGGAGCTTGCAGTGAGCTGAGATCCGGCCACTGTACTCCAGCCTGGGTGGTAGAGCGAGACTCCGTCTCAAAAAAAAACAAGCCAGGATGGGCAGGGCTGACATGGGGGAACTCAAAGGTAGGAGAGTCTAACTCAACCTAGGTGGTCAGAGAGGACTTCATGGAGGAGGGGACCCCCATCCGAGGCTTTCTGACCCTAGGCTTCTCACCCTGGCCCACCTCACCTACTTCCACAGTGTGCGACCTCTGACCCCTGCCTTTCTCTCTGCCTCACAGGCGTTCCCTGTACTGGTGGGTGACATGGACAACAGCGGCAGCCTCAACGCTCAGGTCATTCACCAGCTGGGCCCCGGCCTCAGATCCAAGATGGCCATCCAGGTGAGTGGGGCACGGAGGCTGCTGCTCCCCTCGGCCACCGTGAGCAAGGAGCCGCCCTCACACCCCCTCCTCCCCACAGACCCAGCAGTCGAAGTTTGTGAACTGGCAGGTGGACGGGGAGTATCGGGGCTCTGACTTCACAGCAGCCGTCACCCTGGGGAACCCAGACGTCCTCGTGGGTTCAGGTAAGAGGCGGAGGGCTTGGAGAGTGGTCACAAAACTGCAGTTCTGGCTTTCCCAGCAAATCCACCCTTTCTGTGAACCTCCTTTTCTGCCATTGGAGAAGTGGTTGAGCAGGAGTGATTTTGAAACATCAGGCAATATGCTATAGTGGGTGAGACAGTTCAGAGCCAGCGCAGTCTTCTTTTTTTTTTTTTTTTTGAAATGAAGTCTTGCTTTGTCACCCAGGTTGGATTGCAGTGGCACGATCTTGGCTCACTGCAACCTCTTATCTCCTGGGTTCATGCAATTCTCCTGCCTCAGCCTCCCAAGTAGCTAGGATTACAGGCATGCGCCACCACGCCTAGCTAATTTTTATATTTTTAGTAGAGACAGGATTTCACCATATTGGTCAGGCTGGTCTTGAACTCCTAACCTCAAGTCAGGATCCACCCACCTCAGCCTCCCAAAGTGCTGGGATTACAGGCATGAGCCACCACGTCCGGCCAATCAGTGTAGTCTTAACTGAGATTTTCTTTTTTATTAAAAAATTTTTTTGGCCGGGCGCAGTGGCTCAAGCCTGTAATCCCAGCACTTTGGGAGGCGGACGGGGTGTCACTCACGGGGTCAGGAGTATCGAGACCATCCTGGCTTAACACGGTGAAACCCCCGTCTCTACTAAAAAATACAAAAAACCTACCCGCGTGAGGTTGGCGGGCGCCTGTAGTCCCAGCACTTGGAGGCTGAGGCAGGGAAGGCGTAAACCCCGGAGCGGAGCTTGCAGTGAGCCTGAGATCCGGCCACTGTACTCCAGCCTGGCGACAGGAGCGAGACTCTGTCTCAAAAAAAAAAAAAAAAAATTGTTTTTAAGATGGGGTCTTGCTGTATTGGCCAGGCTGGTCTTGGAACTCCTGGCTTCAAGCAGTCCTCCCACTTTGACCTCCCAAAGTGCTGGGATTACAGGTGTGAGCCACCTCGCCTGGCCAGGGAAAGAGCTTTTCAGCCTGCAGCAAGTGCAGTCAGGACTCGTGAAAGGAACCTCAGGGAGGATGGTCACCTGATTCCATAAGGCTTTGCAGCTCCTTGGCCTTCGCTCTGAGTGAGTCTGAGGCTTTTGGAAACCAAGGCATAGCTTCTCACAGGACCCTGAAGCTGGCGTAGAGAGCAGATTCCAAAGGGTACCACTGGGAGGGAGTGGACGGGGAGGGGAGGTTGGATTCTGGATGTTGTTTGAAGGCAGAGCTGCCAGGATTTGCTGAGAGACTGGATGGGGGTGATGACTCCGTAGTTTTTGGCTGGAACTGAAAGGATGGAGTTTCTGATTGCCCGCTTTGTGTCTTTGCACACCCATCTGCTGTGTCATGGAGAGCAGGCTCTTGGGCGCTGAGTCCTGAGTGTATGACTCGTGCAGGCAGGGAGGGGAGCTAGGGTTGGCCTCGGACCCCTGGGTGTGCCTAGGGAGAGTCACCACTTCTCCCTGCAGGAGCCCAGGGAGACTCAGAGAAGTGTTCACATTTGAGCTGCCAGAGGAGAAGGGGCTACTCCAGCTGGGGGACAGGAGCAAGAAGATTCCAGGCAGGGAGCAGTAGGAACAGGGATGAGGGAAGGGAAGGGCCATGGCGGAAAACCCAGGAGACAGGGAAGCTGGAGATGCAGCAGGTACAGAGAGGCCTCCGAGGTGAGGCTGATCTGTAGGGCCCCATGAGGAAGAAACCTTTCCTGTCCCAGCTCACATGGTGACATCACCCCATCTTCTCATACACTACAGCTGAGCCACATGAGCATTTTTCTTTTTTTTCTTTGAGACGGAGTCTTGCTCTGTTGCCCAGGCTAGAGTGCAGTGTTGCAATCTCACCTCACTGCAACCTCCGCCTCCCTGGTTCAAGCGATTCTCCTGCCTCAGGCTCCCTAGTAGCTTGGACTACAGGCATGTGCCACCACGCCTGGCTGATTTTCGTATTTTTAGTAGAGACAGGTTTTTGCCATGTTGTCCAGGCTGGTCTTAAACTCTTGACCTCAAGTGATCCACCCGCCCGGGCCTCCCGAAGTGCTGGGATTACAGGCGTGAGCCACCTCGCCTGGCCAACCATGCAAGCTTTTCTGACGGTTCAAAGCACCGAGTTGGTTCTACCCCAAGACCGATGCATGCTCTGGTCCTGCTGCGTGGAATTCTTCCCTCTGGTCTTGACACAGCTGGCAAGGTTTGCGGGTGCACATCGCCCTCTGAGCAGGCCTGCAGTGGTGAACGCGGTAGCCGTCTTTGCACCTCATCACCTCTTCCTGGCCCCTAGTCCTGGTCGCACTTCCTTCTGAAACGGTCTTGCTCACTGTCTCCAGTCGCCCACACAACAGTGTCAGCTGTTGGGGTTCCTGGACTTGCCTGTCTCCTCCACTGTCTGCTCAGTGCAAGGAACCATGCTAGGAACAGTGTGAGGGCTCAGGAAATACTGAAGGAAGGAGCATGCAGGGGTCATGGACTTCCCACTTCTGCCTTTCCCTAAGACTGTTGTGTGCGTCCTCTCCCTCGCTCAGGCTGGGCACTGGGGTAGAGCTAGCTGGGAGGAAAGCTCTCTCTGCTAGGTAGAGGCCACCACTGTCCCCATCTTGCAAGGCCAAGAGGAGGTTCTCCACTAAAGGCACATGGCCAGTGGGACTCCAGTGTCCCAGCTCTTCACGGTGCCTGTAACCCCGTTCCCTGTGCCTCCTTGCCAGCCTGGGCCTTTCATGCTTCCCACCACTGGCCTCCTGGAGCCCAGGGCCACCAGTGATGCTTTGGTCTCTAGTTCTTTCGAGTTTTGGTCTCTAGTTTTTTCGAGTGCCTCTTCCCCCAGACACCAATGAGAACAGTGCCTGCCGTGTGCCCTGTCAGGGCTGGGCTCTTGAGTCTCTTGCCACCAACAGCTCCGACTTGACCCAGGGCGTCTCTACCTCCAGGCGGCTCTGTGACCTCCGGCAAGTGGTTTCAGCCCCTCTGGGTCTCAGTCTCCTCATCTGTCACTTGGACACAATAGGAGCAACTACCTCCCAGTGAAGGAGTCCATGAGAGGGCCCGACTTCTCGTCCTCAGCACTGGGCCATAGGCACAGTCACCACTTGCTCCACGCTGGCATTTCCGTGGCGCCAGAGCCCACAGGAACCTCCATTTCAGCCCGGGGTGAAGTCAGCTGCCCAGGGTGACACAGCCAGGAAGCAGAGGAGCTGGGATTGGAATGGAAGCCTAATTCAGGAGCCTGTAAGCCTCCCCAGCCCCTCCCCATGGCGGCAGCTCCTTTTCTGCTTCACTCTGAGCACCTCATGTGTGCCCAGCCCTGGGCTGGGACACAGCAGTGACCCAGACAACCCATTCCTGCCCTCATGGGGGTCCCAGGTCAGGCACAGTGGCTCACCTATAGTCCCAGCACTTTGGGAGGCTGAGGTGGGTGGATCGCTGGAGGTCAGGAGTTCAAGATCAGTCTGGGCAACATAGCAATACCCCATCTCTACAAAAAATTCGAAATTAGGCATAGTGGTACATGCCTGTAGTCTCAGCCACTAGGGAGGCTGAGCTGGGAGGGCACATGCCTGTAGTCCCAGCTACTTGGGAGCCTGGGAAGGGGAAGTGGTTCTATTCTGAAGCTGGGGCCAAGCCATCCAAGGCCTTGCAGCTGTGCTGAGGAACCCATATCTTCTCAGGGCACAAGGGAGCCATGGCAGGTTCTGGGCAGGGGGTCAAAGGGTCAAGTTTGTGCTTTAACATGATCCCTCTGTCTGCTGTTTGTGAGGTCACTTGAAGTTGGGGCAGGAGACTAGAGAGGAGGCTGTGGGTAGAGAAACTGGGCGGGTGGTCCAGGAGATGGGAAAGGATGGTTAGAAAGATACTTGAGGGCTTATGGCCTCAGTTCCAACAGTTCCTGGAGCTCAGAGGCCAGAGATTCTAAGTCACTCGCTCTAGATGGCTGCTTTTCCCTCTGTGGGCCCCAGTCTCCCCCTTGATTGAATGAGCGGATGACACTGACCAGAGTGGTAATGGTAGTGATTGTTTTTTCTTCCCCTGCCCTCACTCACATACCCCTGCCCCGAGACGCAGTCTCTGTTGCCTAGGCTAGAGTGCAGTGGCACAATCTCAGCTCACCTCAACCTCCACCTTCTGGGTTCAGGCGATTCTCCTGCCTCGGTCTCCCAAGTAACTGGGATTACAGGCACGCACCGCCACGCCCGGCTAATTTTTGTATATTTGCGTTGTGGCACATACCTGTAATCCCAGCTACTCGGGAGGCTGAGGCAGGAGAATTGCTTGAACCCGGGAGGCAGAAGTTGCAGTGAGCTGAAATGGCACCATTGCACTCCAGCCTGGGCAACAAGAGCAAAACACCATCTCAAAAAAAAAAAAAAGAGGGGGAGAGATGGGGGTCTCACCATGTTGCCTCAGCTGGTCTCAGACTCCTGGGCTCAAACGACCCTCCTGCCTCAGCCTCCCAAAGTGCTAAGATTGCAGCCTCCCAAAGTGCTAAGTGTGAGCTACTGTGCCCTGCCCGTGTGATGGTGATTTAACAACCAGTAGTGGGTTCAGGGGTTCATTTGCTTCATCTCATCTGGGAAGGAGAGTCACACAGTCACTTGCGCAAGCCCATAGGAACCGGCTCCAGCCCACTTCTGATCTCAGCCTCCCCAGAAGATGCCACCAGGGCACTGGCCATGAACTCATGGCCTCCGTCACACTCACCAGGCTCATCTTGGGGGGTGCCACCTAACACTCAGCCCCTCTGAGAGCTCCACCCAGCCATTCCTGCAGGTATGAAAGGCCCCTATTCCTGCAGCTCCAGAGAGCTGGCTCCAGGCCGGCTCCAGGCTAGCAGGCCAGCCTGCTCCCCCTGGGGGGCCCCAAGTCTGCCCCTCTGGTCATCTTGGTCTGGGAAGCATCTTTTTTTTTTTTTTTTTTGAGACAGAGTCTTGCTTTGTCGCCCAGGTTGGAGTGCAGTGGCACGATCTCGGCTTACTACAAGCTCTGCCTCCCGGGTTCACGCCATTCTCCTGCCTCAGCCTCCCGAGTAGCTGGGACTACAGGTGCCCGCCACCACGCCCAGCTAATTTTTTGTATTTTTAGTGGGGACGGGGTTTCACCGTGTTAGCCAGGATTCTCGATCTGACCTCGTGATCCGCCTGCCTCGGCCTCCCAAAGTGCTGGGATTACAGGCGTGAGCCACCGCGCCCGGCCTCTGGGAAGCATCTTCACACCTGACTTGCTCTGTGCTGTCTCAGCTTCTCTGTGTGCCCTCAGTCTCGTGGCCCCCAACCTCCCTTCCCTTCTCCACGTGTCTTCCTCTCCAGGGCTGCAACCTAGGAGATTGCTCGATTGTGGTGGATTTCTCAACTGTGAATCTTCAGTCCCTCTTCTCCTTTCATTTCCATCTCTGCAGACGTGTCGTTTCCTTTTTTTTTTTCTTTTTCCTGTCTTTTTGAGATGGAGTCTTGCAGTGTCTCCCAGGCTGGAGTGCAGTGGCAAAATCTCAGCTCACTGCAACTTCTACCTCCTAGGTTCAAGCGATTCTCCTGCCTCAGCCTCCTGAGTAGCTGGGACTACAGGCGTGCACCACCACACCCAGCTAATTTTTTGTATTTTTAGTAGAGACAGGGTTTTACCCTGTTGGCCAGGCTGGTCTCGAATCTCCGACCTCAGACGATCCGCCCACCTCAGCCTCCCAAAGTGCTGCGATTACAGGTGTGAGCCACTGTGTCCAGCCTCTTTTTTTCTTTAAAAATTTTTTAAATGTCTTATTTTTTGAGACAGGATCTCTGTTGCTCAGTTTGGAGTGCAGTGGCATGATCATAGTTCAGTGTAACCTTGACCTTCCGAGGTCAAGTGATCCTCCCGCCTCAGTCTCCCAAGTAGCTGGGACTACAAGCATGTGCCACCATGCCTGGCTACATTTTTAAATTTATTCTTTGTTTGTTTATTGGGACAGATTCTCACTCTGTCACTCAGGCTGGAGTGCAGTGGCACTATCATGGCTCACCGCAGCCTCCACCTCCTAGGCTCAAGCAATCCTCCCACCTCCGCCTCCTTGGTACCTGGGACTACGGTGTGCACCACCACACCCAGCTAATTTTTGTATTCGCCATGTTTCCCAAGCTGGTTTTGAATTCCTGGGCTCAAATGAACCTCCCACTTTGGCCTCCCAAACTGCTGGGATTACAAGAAGCATGAGCCACTGTGCCTGGCTGTGATTTTTTTTTTTTTCCTGTGATAATCTGTAGTTCGAAGTGTTTAAATTTTTTGTAGAGATGGGGTCTCACTATGTTACCTAGGCTTGTCTCCCAACTCCTGACCTCAAGCTATCCTCTCCCCCCAGCCCCCCAAAGCATTGGAATTACTGGCATGAGCCACCGCGTCTGGCTTTTTTTTTTTTTTTTTTGAGACGGGGTCTCACCATGTTGCCCAGGCTGGCTTTCAGTGCCTAGGCTCAAGCGATGATCCCTCCTTGGCCTCCCAAATAGCTGGGATTACAGGCCCGTGCCACCACGCCAGGCTTGCTTTCTTTCCCTGTCCCTCCCTCTCTGTTTCCCACTCTCTTCGTCCCCAATTCTTTTGCCCCTATAAAACCACATTTGTGGTGTGTACCCTGCTAGGCTCGAAAGAAACCAGAGTGAATCTATCTCCATCCTGAGGCTTGAGAAGGCAGCCCAGAGGTGGCAGTTCTCTTGTTCAGCAAGCACTCCCTACAGTGGAGGGGCAGAGGAACAAAGACTTGGACCTCAGCATAGCGAGTCCGAGCCACAGCTGAGCGTTCGATTCCTCACGACCCCAAGAGGCAGTTAGGTTCACAGAGAGATGATGCCAGCGTCCACAGTCACCAGCCAGCCTGTGGCAGGGCTGGGATTCGAACCCAGGCTGTGCGTTCTTACCCACTCTACTCAATGGCCTCTCAGCAGCAGAGTGACTCAGAGCCTGGGTTTGGGAGGTGTGGAGGCTTGGATTCTGCCCCTGACAAATTTTGTGAGCATGAGTGAGTGACTTACCCTGTAAACTTCTGTAAGTGGTGGTGACCACCTCTGTAACTGGGGGTGGATAAACGCTGACCACATGGGCTTGTGTCGACCAGATGAGGTCCTTCAGGTAATGCAGTCATAGCAGGGCCTGGGACGCTGAGCTCAGCGGTGGGAACCACTGGGTGATGGGTTAGGAGAAAGGAACCCGTGAGGGAGGCCTGAGAGCAAGCCCAAGCCTCCAGCAGGGGTGAACCTAGAGGGCTTCCTGGAGGTGGAGTCTGGCCTGGCACCCAGGGTGGGTGGAAACTGCTCGTCATTTTGCCCACAGGAATCCTCGTAGCCCACTACCTCCAGAGCATCACACCTTGCCTGGCCCTGGGCGGAGAGCTGGTCTACCACCGGCGGCCTGGGGAGGAGGGCACCGTCATGTCTCTAGCTGGGAAATACACATGTGAGCTTGGGGCCTGGACTCCTGGGTCTGAGGGTGGAGGGGCTGGGCCCCTGGACTTCTCCTGGGTCTGAGGGAGCTCGGGCTTGGGCCCTGGACACTTAGGTCTGAGGGAGGAGGCCTGGGTTCCCAGATGCCCAAATCCCCTTGGGAATGAGCCCCTGCCTCCACCCCGCTCTCTTGACAGTGAACAACTGGTTGGCAACGGTAACGTTGGGCCAGGCGGGCATGCACGCAACATACTACCATAAAGCCAGTGACCAGGTGAGTGGGTACAGGGACTAGCTGGTGCTGCCAGGGGCTGCTGGGCCTGGAAGTTCAGGTGGGGCCACTCGCTAACTCTCGTGTGTTGCTCCGGCCCCTCCAGCTGCAGGTAGGTGTGGAGTTTGAGGCCAGCACAAGGATGCAGGACACCAGTGTCTCCTTCGGGTACCAGCTGGACCTGCCCAAGGCCAACCTCCTCTTCAAAGGTAAAGGTCTCGGTTTCCCTATGCGGGAAACAGGCGAGAGGTGACTCAATTCTGAGTGGGTGTGTGGGACACCACAGGTGCTGGAGGATGGTGTGCTGCGACCCTGTGGGCCTCCACATTACCAGGGAACACTTGTTAAAAAGTAGGTGGGGCCGGGTGCGGAGGCTCACACCTGTAATCCCAGCACTTTGGGAGGCCGAGGCGGGCGGATCACAAGCTCAGGAGATTGAGACCATCCTGGCTAACACAGTGAAACCCCGTCTCTACTAAAAATACAAAAAAAAATTAGCCAGGCGTGATGGCGGGCATCTGTGGTCCAAGCTACTCGAGGCTGAGGCCAGGAGAATAGCAAGAACCCAGGAGGTGGAGGTTGCAGTGAGCTGAGATCACGCCATTGCACTCCAGCCTGGGCGACAGAGCCAGACTCTGTCTCAAAAAAAAAAATTAGCCGGGCATGGTGGCAGGTGCTTGTAGTCCCAACTACTCAGGAGGCTGAGGCGGGAGAATGGCATGAACCCAGGAGGCAGAGCTTGCAGTGAGCCGAGATGGCGCTGCCGCACTCTGGGCAACAGAGCAAGACTCCGTCTCAAAAAAAAAAAAAAAAAA
>NW_016805944.1:2174589-2190319 GCF_001698545.2 Rhinopithecus bieti | reverse complement strand
GAGGTCAGGAGATCGAGACCATCCTGGCTAACACGGTGAAACCCCGTCTCTACTAAAAATACAAAAAACTAGCCGGGCGAGGTGGCGGGCGCCTGTAGTCCCAGCTACTCGGGAGGCGGAGCTTGTAGTGAGCTGAGATCCGGCCACTGCACTCCAGCCTGGGCGATGGAGCGAGATTCCGTCTCAAAAAAAAATAAAAATAAAAATAAAAGATAAAATAATAATAATAATAAAATGAAATAAGTAAATAAATGTTTAAAAAAATTTTGGTGGAGCATCTGATGAGTGTTTGGGCCGAGCTGGAGCTTTGCCCATCCCCTCTTATTTTCTGCACTTGACCCTCTTGTTTTCTGAGACTGGTCTCCCTCTGTCGCCCGAGCTAGAGTGTAGCAGTGCAATTGCAGCTCACTGCAGCCTCCACCTCCCGGGCTCAAGCAGTCTTCCCACCTCAGTCTCCTGAGTAGCTAGGAACACAGGTGCATGCCACCAGGCCCGGCTCATTGTTTTGAATTTTTTGGGAGAGACGGGGTTTCACCATGTTGCCCAGGCTGGTCTCGAACTCCTGGACTCAAGCCTTGGCCTCCCAAAGTGCTGGGATTATAGGTGTGAGTCACCACACCCAGCCAGGGTAGAAGGCACTTTGGAAGCATCCAGCCTTCCCCATTCATCTTACATTAGTGGAAATGGAGGCTTCCAGAGGTTTCAAGGTCACAGCCAAATCCAGAACCTCATCTTAGGCTCACTGGCCATAGTCCCAATGTCCAGTCTTAAGTCTTCTTGGGTATCTGTGGCTCACAGACTTTTGGGTGTTTGAGCCTCCTGCTGTGCACTGCTGGGTACACAGCAGTGACCAGCCCTGTCTTCACGGAACTCAGCGGGAGGAACAGATCCATCCCCAGAGTGGGCAGGACTAGGTTGGGGAACCCAGGGGTCTGGAGGGCTTTTCAGAGGGCAGGGGTCACTGAGTGGAGAGCAGAGGAGGAGTGAGACATTTGCTCCAGCGTGAAGTTGTTGGGGTGTGATGGGGTTTCTGGGTGGCAGGAGCAGTCTGGTTGGAGGTCTGGAAGCTGTCAGCATGAGACTGGTATCTAGGGTGGCCAGGAACTCTGCATGGATATGGTGGGAAGCTGGCACTCCTCTCACCTCAGCTCTTCCCTGCNTGGCTAACACGGTGAAACCCCGTCTCTACTAAAAATACAAAAAACTAGCCGGGCGAGGTGGCGGGCGCCTGTAGTCCCAGCTACTCGGGAGGCGGAGCTTGTAGTGAGCTGAGATCCGGCCACTGCACTCCAGCCTGGGCGATGGAGCGAGATTCCGTCTCAAAAAAAAATAAAAATAAAAATAAAAGATAAAATAATAATAATAATAAAATGAAATAAGTAAATAAATGTTTAAAAAAATTTTGGTGGAGCATCTGATGAGTGTTTGGGCCGAGCTGGAGCTTTGCCCATCCCCTCTTATTTTTCTGCACTTGACCCTCTTGTTTTTCTGAGACTGGTCTCCCTCTGTCGCCCGAGCTAGAGTGTAGCAGTGCAATTGCAGCTCACTGCAGCCTCCACCTCCCGGGCTCAAGCAGTCTTCCCACCTCAGTCTCCTGAGTAGCTAGGAACACAGGTGCATGCCACCAGGCCCGGCTCATTGTTTTGAATTTTTTGGGAGAGACGGGGTTTCACCATGTTGCCCAGGCTGGTCTCGAACTCCTGGACTCAAGCCTTGGCCTCCCAAAGTGCTGGGATTATAGGTGTGAGTCACCACACCCAGCCAGGGTAGAAGGCACTTTGGAAGCATCCAGCCTTCCCCCATTCATCTTACATTAGTGGAAATGGAGGCTTCCAGAGGTTTCAAGGTCACAGCCAAATCCAGAACCTCATCTTAGGCTCACTGGCCATAGTCCCAATGTCCAGTCTTAAGTCTTCTTGGGTATCTGTGGCTCACAGACTTTTGGGTGTTTGAGCCTCCTGCTGTGCACTGCTGGGTACACAGCAGTGACCAGCCCTGTCTTCACGGAACTCAGCGGGAGGAACAGATCCATCCCCAGAGTGGGCAGGACTAGGTTGGGGGAACCCAGGGGTCTGGAGGGCTTTTCAGAGGGCAGGGGTCACTGAGTGGAGAGCAGAGGAGGAGTGAGACATTTGCTCCAGCGTGAAGTTGTTGGGGGTGTGATGGGGTTTCTGGGTGGCAGGAGCAGTCTGGTTGGAGGTCTGGAAGCTGTCAGCATGAGACTGGTATCTAGGGTGGCCAGGAACTCTGCATGGATATGGTGGGAAGCTGGCACTCCTCTCACCTCAGCTCTTCCCTGCAGGCTCTGTGGACAGCAACTGGATCGTGGGTGCCACGCTGGAGAAGAAGCTCCCGCCCCTGCCCCTGACACTGGCCCTCGGGGCCTTCCTGAATCACCGCAAGAACAAGTTCCAGTGTGGCTTT
Organism: Rhinopithecus bieti; assembly: GCF_001698545.2. NCBI lineage: Eukaryota > Metazoa > Chordata > Mammalia > Primates > Cercopithecidae > Rhinopithecus > Rhinopithecus bieti. Next base: position 2,187,895 of record NW_016805944.1, on the reverse strand, counting down.
GGCCTCACCATCGGCTGAGCCCTCCTGGCCCCCGCCTTCCACACCCTTCCAATTCCACCTCCACCTCCACCTCCCCCTGCCTCAGAGGGGAGACCTGAGCCCCCCTCCCTTCCCTCCCCCCTTGGGGGTCGGGGGGGACATCGGAAAGGAGGGACCCCGCCACCCCAGCAGCTGAGGAGGGGATTCTGGAACGGAATGGCGCTTCGGGATTCTGAGTACTAGGGGCAGTGTGCCCAGTGGGCCTGGGGTCCCGGGAAGGATTCCGGAATTGAGGGGCACGCAGGATTCTGAGCACCAGGGGCAGAGGCGGCCAGACAACCTCAGGGAGGAGTGTCCTGGCGTCCCCATCCTCCAAAGGGCCTGGGCCCGCCCCGAGGGGGCAGCGAGAGGAGCTTCCCCATCCCGTCAGTCCACCCTGCCCTGTCCACTTTCCCATCTACTCCTCGGTATAAATCATGTTTATAAGTTATGGAAGAACCGGGACATTTTACAGAAAAAAAACAAAAAACAACAAAAAATATACGTGGGGAAAAAAAAAGATAGGAGGCCTCCGTTTTCTCAAGTGTGCTTGGCTTGTTTGGAGCATTTCATCGGGAGTCCGGCCGCCCTGACCTTCCCCCAGCCGCCTGCAGGGGTCGCCAGAGGGCCGGAGCACGGAAAGCTGCGGAGCCGCACCACTGCCTGGCTTGACGCTGCATTGAGTCCGGCCCAGAGGGGCGCAGCGAGGCCCGGGATCGCAGTCTCCCCATCCGGAACATCTGCCCTGCTGGCGGACACCTTGGGCTTTCTCTCGCCCGAGGGTAGGGTCTCAAGGTCACTTGCCCCAGCTTGACCTGGCCATAGTGACTGTAGAAGACTTTGTTCCTGCAAACTGCAGCAGCAGAGATGACTGTCTCTGAGTGCAGACGGGGGCAGGGAGCTGGGAGAAGGTTCAAGCTACTGGAACAGCTTCAGAACAACTAGGGTACTAGGAACTGCTGTGTCGGGAAGAAGGGGCTCAAGGACTTGCAGGCATGAGAGGAGGGGCCTAGGCCAGACTAGGCTCCTTATGCAGCCATGGGGGTTGGGTCACCTATGTCTGAGGACGTAGTGCTGTCTGGATTTTGCCAACCTAGGGCTGGTGTCAGCTGACACCCAACACCACCAGCACCACTCCCGTGCCTCCGGGAACTGAAACCCTGTCTGCCCCCAGGGTCTAGGGAGGGAGGCTGCTGAGTAGAGCTGACCCCAAGTTACCCACAGAAGCCACCTCAGCCACCCCCTGCCAGCCAAAGCAAACAGGCCCGGCCCGGCGCTGGGGGTTCCTTACCAGGACCAGGAGTTCAGCCTCCCCTGACTCGCAGAATCCTCTGATCCCACCCCCTCCAGTTCTTGCTGTGTGACTTTGCCATTCATCTCGCTGCTGAACCGCGGGTTTCTCCTCTGAAACATCTGGGATTTATATCAGGGCTGTTAGGAAAGTGACAGCGTCTGAGCGCTCACTGTGGCCTGTCCATTGCTAGCCCTAACAGGATCACTGTGCCAAGGCTGTCCTCCGTGCTCGATACACATGTTAGCTTGTCACCAAACATCCATGCCGCTGCTTTCCCAGTCTGATGAGCAAAGGAACCCGATGCTCAGAGAGGACAATTCATTTGTCCAAGGTCACACAGCTGGCAACTGGCAGAGTCAGGATTCAAGCCCTGGCAGTTTGACTCCAGAATCCTAACCTTAACCCAGAAGCACAACCTCAAGACCCTGGAAACCACAATGCCTGTGGCAGCCAGGGGGAGGTGCTGGAATCTCATTTCACACGTGGGGAGGGGGGGGGTCCCCTGTGCTCAAGGTCACAACTAAAGAGGAAGCTATGATTAAAACCCAGGTCCCACTCGCAAAGCCTAGACTTTTAGCAGATGCACCACACTGTTCCCACCCCACTCCCATCCCACTTCTGTCCAGTCGCCTAGCCCCACTTTCTTTTCTTTTTTCCTTTTTTTTTTTTTTTTCTTTTTCTTTTTTGGGAGCCTCACTCTTGCTCAGGCTGGAGTGCAGTGGGGAGACCTCGGCTCACTATAACTTCCACCTCCCGGGTTCAAGTGATTCTCCTGCCTCAGCCTCCCAAGTAGCTAGGATTACAGGCGCCCGCCACCATGCCTGGCTAATTTTTGTATTTTTAGTAGTGATGGGGTTTCACCATGTTGGCCAGGCCGGTCTCAAACTCCTGACCTTAAGTATTCCGCCCACCGTGGCCTCCCAAAGTGCTGGGATTACAGGCGTGAGCTACCGCGCCCAGCCCCTCCCATCCCACTTCTGTCCAGCCCCCTAGCCCTACTTTCTTTCTGGGATCCAGGAGTCCAGATCCCCAGCCCCCTCTCCAGATTGCATTCATCCAGGCACAGGAAAGGACAGGGTCAGGGAAGGAGGACTCTGGGCAACAGCCTGCACATTCCCCTTCCACGCTTGGCCCCCAGAATGGAGGAGGGTGTCTGGATTACTGGGCGAGGTGTCCTCCCTTCCTGGGGACTGGGGGGGGTGGTCAAAAGGCCTCTATGCCCCACCTCCTCCCTCTGCCCTGCTGTGCCTGGGGCAGGGGGAGAACAGCCTACCTCGTGACTGGGGGCTGGCCCAGCCCGCCCTATCCCTGGAGGAGGGGGCGGGACAGGGGGAGTCCTATAATTGGACAAGTCTGGGATCCTTGAGTCCTACTCAGCCCCAGCGGAGGTGAAGGACGTCCTTCCCCAGGAGCCGGTGAGAAGCGCAGTCGGGGGCACGGGGATGAGCTCAGGGGCCTCTAGAAAGATGTAGCTGGGACCTCGGGAAGCCCTGGCCTCCAGGTAGTCTCAGGAGAGCTACTCGAGGTCGGGCTTGGGGAGAGGAGGAGCGGGGGTGAGGCCAGCAGCAGGGGACTGGACCTGGGAAGGGCTGGGCAGCAGAGACGACCCGACCCGCTAGAAGGTGGGGTGGGGAGAGCAGCTGGACTAGGAGCTAAGCCACAGCAGGACCCCCACGAGTTGTCACTGTCATTTATCGAGCACCTACTGGGTGTCCCCAGTGTCCTCAGATCTCCATAACTGGGGAGCCAGGGGCAGCGACACGGTAGCTAGCCGTCGATTGGAGAACTTTAAAATGAGGACTGAATTAGCTCATAAATGGAAAACGGCGCTTAAATGTGAGGTTAGAGCTTAGAATGTGAAGGGAGAATGAGGAATGCGAGATTGGGACTGAGATGGAACCGGCGGTGGGGAGGGGGAGGGGTGTGGAATTTGAACCCCGGGAGAGAAAGATGGAATTTTGACTATGGAGGCCGACCTGGGGATGGGAAGATAAGAGAAGACCAGGAGGGAGTTAAATAGGGAATGGGTTGGGGGCGGCTTGGTAACTGTTTGTGCTGGGATTAGGCTGTTGCAGATAATGGAGCAAGGCTTGGAAGGCTAACCTGGGGTGGGGCCGGGTTGGGGTCGGGCTGGGGGTGGGAGGAGTCCTCACTGGCGGTTGATTGACAGTTTCTCCCTCCCCAGACTGGCCAATCACAGGCAAGAAGATGAAGGTTCTGTGGGCTGCGTTGCTGGTCACATTCCTGGCAGGTATGGGGGCGGGGCTTGCTCGGTTTCCCCGCTCCTCCTCCTCTCATCCTCACCTCAACCTCCTGGCCCCATTCAGGCAGACCCTGGGCCCCCTCTTCTTCTGCTGGTCTGTCTTCCCCTTGAGGGGAAAGCCTAGGTCTGAGGCTTCTATGCTGCTTTCTGGCTCAGAACAGCGATTTGACGTTCTGTGAGCCTCGGTTCCCCCCCTGCTTTTTTTTTGAGCCGGAGTCTCGCTCTGTCGCCCAGGCTGGAGTGCAGTGGCCGGATCTCAGCTCACTGCAAACTCCGCCTCCCGGGTTCACGCTATTCTCCCACCTCAGCCTCCCCAGTAGCTGGGACTACAGGCGCCCGCCACCATGCCTGGCTAAGTTCTCTATCTCCTGACCTCGTGATCTGCCCGCCTTGGCCTCCCAAAGTGCTGGAATTACAGGCATGAGCCACCGCGCCTGGCCTCCCCCATCCTTAATATAGGAGTTAGAAGGGTTTTTTTTGTTTGTTTTTGTTTTGTTTTGAGATGAAGTCCTGAAATGAAGTCCCTCTGTCGCCCAGGCTGGAGTGCGGTGGCTCCCAGGCTTGAGTTCAGTGGCTGGATCTGGGCTCACTGCAAGCTCCACCTCCCAGGTTCACGCCATTCTCCTGCCTCAGCCTCCGGAGTAGCTGGGACTACAGGAACATACCACCACACCCGACTAACTTTTTTTGTATTTTTAGTAGAGACGGGGTTTCACCATGTTGGCCAGGCTGGTCTGGAACTCCTGACCTCAGGTGATCTGCCTGCTTCAACTTCCCAAAGTGCTGGGATTACAGGCGTGGGCCACCGCGCCTGGCTGGGAGTTAAGAGGCTTCTAATGCATTGCATTAGAATACCAGACACAGCTGTGATCTTTATTCTCCATCACCCCACACAGCCCTGCCTGGGGCACACAAGGACACTCAATACATGCTTTTCCGCTGGGCACGGTGGCTCACCCCTGTAATCCCAGCATTTTGGGAGGCCAAGGTGGGAGGATCACTTGAGCCCAGGAGTTCAACACCAGACTCGGCAACATAGTGAGACTCTGTCTCTACTAAAAATACAAAAATAGGCCAGGCGTGGTGCCACACACCTATGGTCCCAGCTACTCAGGAGGCTGAGGCAGGAGGATCGCTTGAGCCCAGAAGGTCAAGGTTGCAGTGAACCATGTTCAGGCCACTGCAATCCAGCCTGGGTGACAGAGCAAGACCCTGTCTGTAAATAAATAACGCTTTTCAAGTGATTAAACAGACTCCCCCCTCACCCTGCCCACCATGGCTCCAAAGCAGCATTTGTGGAGCACCTTCTGTGTGCCCCTAGGTACTAGGTGCCTGGACGGGGTCAGAAGGAACCTGAACCACCTTCAACTTGTTCCACACAGGATGCCAGGCCAAGGTGGAGCAACCTGTGGAGTCAGAGCCGGAACCCGAGCTGCGCCAGCAGACTGAGTGGCAGAGCGGCCAGCCCTGGGAGCTGGCACTGGGTCGCTTTTGGGATTACCTGCGCTGGGTGCAGACACTGTCTGAGCAGGTGCAGGAGGAGCTGCTCAGCTCCCAGGTCACCCAGGAACTGACGTGAGTGTCCCCATCCCCGCCCTTGACCCTCCTGGTGGGTGGCTATACCTCCCCAGGTCCAGGTTTCATGCTGCCCCTGCCACTAAGTCTTGGGGGTCCTGGGTCTCTGCTGGTTCTAGCTTCCTCTTCCCATTTCTGACTCCTGGCTTTAGCTCTCTGGAATTCTCAGTTCTGTCTCTCCCTCTTCCCTTCTGACTCAGCCTCTCACACTCGTCCTGGCTCTGTCTCTGTTCTTCACTAGCTCTTTTATACAGACACAGAGAGATGGGGTCTCACTGTGTTGCCCAGGCTGGTCTTGAACTTCTGGGCTCAAGCGATCCTCCCACCTTGCCTCCCAAAGTGCTGGGAATAGAGACATGAGCCACCTTGCCCGGCTTCCTGGCTCTTTCTTCGTCTCTGCCTCTGCTGTCTGCGTCTGTCTCTGTCTCGTCTCTGCCTCTGTCCCGTTCCTTCTCTCTTGGTTCACTGCCCCTCTGTCTCTCCCTGTTCTCCTTAGGAGACTCTCCTCTCTTCCTTCTCGGGTCTCTCTGGCTGATCCCCATCTCGCCCACCCCTATCCCAGCCCTTCTCGCCTCCCCCCGTGCGCACACCCTCCCGCTCTTTCGGCTGCAGAACGCTGATGGACGAGACCATGAAGGAGTTGAAGGCCTACAAATCGGAACTGGAGGAACAGCTGAGCCCGGTGGCGGAGGAGACGCGGGCACGGCTGTCCAAGGAGCTGCAGGCGGCGCAGGCCCGGCTGGGCGCCGACATGGAGGACGTGCGCAGCCGCCTGGTGCAGTACCGCAGCGAGGTGCAGGCCATGCTGGGCCAGAGCACCGAGGAGCTGCGGGCGCGCCTCGCCTCCCACCTGCGCAAGCTGCGCAAGCGGCTCCTCCGCGATGCCGATGACCTGCAGAAGCGCCTGGCAGTGTACCAGGCCGGGGCCCGTGAGGGCGCCGAGCGCGGGGTCAGCGCCATCCGCGAGCGCCTGGGACCCCTGGTGGAGCAGGGCCGCGTGCGGGCCGCCACTGTGGGCTCCCTGGCCGGCCAGCCGCTGCAGGAGCGGGCCCAGGCCTGGGGTGAGCGGCTGCGCGCGCGGATGGAGGAGGTGGGCAGCCGGACCCAAAAAAAAAAAAAAAAAAAATCAGGGGGCCAGGCGCAGTGGCTCACACCTGTAATCCCAGCATTTTGGGAGGCTGAGGCGGGGGGCAGATCATGAGGTCAGGAATTCGAGACCAGCCTGGCCAATATAGTGAAACCCCATCTCTACTAAAAAATACAAAAATTATCCAGACGTGGTGGTGGACACCTGTAGTCCCAGCTACTTGGGAGGCTGAGGCAGAAGAATTGCTTGAACCCGGGAGGTGGAGGTTGCCGTGAGCCGAGATTGCGCCACTGCACTCCAACCTGGGTGACAGAGCGAGACTCCATCTCAAAAAAAAAAAAAAAAAAAAAAAAAGATCAGGGCTGGGCGCAGCGGCTCATGTCTGTAATCCCAGCTCTTGGGAGACTGAAGCCTGAGGCGGATGGATCACATGAGCCCAGGAGTTCAGGACTAGCCTGGCCAACATAGCGAGATCCCATTTCTACTAAAATACAAAATTAGCCAGGAGTGGTGGTGCAAGCCTGTAGTCTCAGCTACTTGGGAGTCTGAGGCATGAGAAGAACTTATAGCTTGAACCTGGAAAGTAGGGATTGCAGTGAGCCATATCACACAACTGCACTCCAGCCTGGGTGACAGAGCAAGACCCTGTCTCAGGGCCGCCACTGTGGGCTCCCTGGCCGGCCAGCCGCTGCAGGAGCGGGCCCAGGCCTGGGGTGAGCGGCTGCGCTCGCGGATGGAGGAGGTGGGCAGCCGGAACCGCGACCGCCTGGACGAGGTGAAGGAGCAGGTGGCGGAGGTGCGTGCCAAGCTGGAGGAACAGGCCCAGCAGATAAGCCTGCAGGCCGAGGCCTTCCAGGCCCGCCTCAAGAGCTGGTTCGAGCCCCTGGTGGAAGACATGCAGCGCCAGTGGGCCGGGCTGGTGGAGAAGGTGCAGGCTGCCGTGGGCGCCAGCACCGCCCCTGTGCCCAGCGACAATCACTGAACGCCCAGGCCTACAGCCATGTGACCCGACTCCACCCCGTGCCTCCTGCCTCCGCTCAGCCTGCAGCGGGAGACCCTGTCCCCGCCCCAGCCGTCCTCCTGGGGTGGGCCCTAGTTTATAATAAAGATTCGCCAAGTTTCACCGCATGTGCTGGCCTCCCTGTGTGATTTCCTCTAAGCCCCAGCCTGTTTCTCTTTCTGCCCGCACACTGGCCACATAGTTCTCAGCTGCCTCCTCTCTGTGTCTGCATGTCTGTATCTTTCTCTCTGCCTTTTTTTTTTTTCTTTTTTAAGATGGAGTCTGGCTCTGTCACCCAGGCTGGAGTGCAGTGGCGTAATCTTGGCTCACTGCAACCTCTGCCTCTTGGGTTCAAGCGATTCTCCTGCCTCAATAGCTAGGATTACAGGCTCATGCCACCACACCCAGCTAATTTTTGTATTTTTAGTAGAGACAAGCTTTCACCATGTTGGCCAGGCTGGTCTCAAACTCTTGACCAAGTGACCCACTCACCAGCCTCCCAAAGGGCTGAGATTACAGGCCTGAGCCACCATGCCTGGCCTCTGCCCCTCTTTCTTTTTTGCGGGGGGGACAAAGTCTCACCCTGTCACCCGCCATCGCAGCTCACTGCGGCCTCCACCTCCTGGACTCAAGTGATAAGTGATCCTCCCACCTCAGCCTCTCCAGTAGCTGAGACTATAGGTGCACACCACCAGGATTAATTTGTGGAGTGTGTGTGTGTGTGTGTGTGTGTGTGTGTGTGTGTGTGTTTGTGGAGATGGGGTCTGGCTTTGTTGCCCAGGCTGATGTGGTACTCCTGGGCTCAAGCGATACTCCCACCATGGCCTCCTGAGTAGCTGAGACTACTGGCTAGCACCACTACACCCCGCTTTTTATTATTATTATTATTAGAGACAAGGTCTTACTATGTTGCCCAGGCTGGTCTCAAACTCCTGGACTCAATCGATCCTCCCCCACTGGCCTCCCAAAGTGCTAGGATTCCAGGCGTGAGGCACCGTGCCCGGCCTGCCCAACCTAATACCTGTTCCTCAGAGTTGCAACTCCAAATGACCTGAGATTGGTGCCTTTATTATGAATCCATTTTTATTTTTTTCTGCTGTCATTGTTCTCCCTCCTCTCCTCCAGTCTTATCTGATACCTCCTTCCCACCCCTCACCCCGCCCCGCCCCTCTGTCTCCCTATTCTCCTTAGGAGACTCTGGCTTCCTGTTTTCCTCCACCTCTATCTTTTATCTCTTCCTCCTACGGTTTCTCTCTCCCTGGCCTGCTTGTTTCTACCCCCAACTCCCTTCATCTGGGTTTCTCGCTCCAGCGCTCGGTTTGGTTTGAGCCCTCTGCTTCTCCAGTTCCCTCTGAGCTAGCTGTCCCTTCACCCGCTGTGAACTGGGCTTCCCTGCCCAACCCTCATTTTTTTTTTTTTTTTTTTTTTTGAGACAGTCTCGCTCTGTTGCCCATCCTGCAATGCAGTGGTGTGATCTTGGTTCACCGCACCGTCCACTTCCCGGATTCAAGAGATCCTCCTGCCTCAGCCTCCAGAGTAGCTGGGATTACAGGGGTGTCCCACCACGCCCAGCTAATTTTCGTATTTTTGGTAGAGACAAAGCTTCACCACGTTGGCCAGGCAGGTCTCGAACTCCTGACGTCAAGTCATCTGCCTGCCTCACCCTCCCAAAGTGCTGGGGCTACAGGCATGAACCACCTCACCCAGACCATCCCTCATTCTCTATCCTTTCCTCCAGTTGTGATGTCCACCCCTCATGTTTCCCAACAAGCCTACTGGGTACTGAGTCCAGGCTGGGAAGAGAAGGGAGCGGCTCCTTTGTCAAAGTCTGCACCAGGCCCATGCTGAGATGAGAGCTGGCGCTCAGAGAGGGGAAGCTTGGACGGAAGCCTAGGAGCCGCCGGCACTCTCCTCCCCTCCCACCCCCTCAGTTCTCAGAGACGGGGAGGAGGGTTCCCACCAACGGGGGACAGGCCAGGACTTGAGCTTGTATCTCCTGGGCCAGCTGCAATGTCTGCATGTCCCTCTGCCCGCCTTGGCTCCTGCACATCCTGAACTCGGTGGTTTCCCTGGCGCTGCTCTGATCACCCACCAGGAGGCAGCTCCCCTCCCCTGGAGATGACTCACCAGGGCTGAGTGAGGAGGGGAAGGGTCAGTGTGCTCACAGGCAGGGGTCCTGGTCCTCTGGGCCTGCTGCTGATTCACCGTGTGTCCAGGGGCTGGAGCAGCACCCTCTCAGAGCCTCGGTTTCCCCAGATGTCAATGAGGGGATCAGCATCAGTCACATCTGCCACCGGAAGAGTCGAACCTTGAGTTCTCACCTATAAGAATTTTTTTTTTTTTTTTTTGAGACAGTGCCTTGCTCAGTCGACCATGCTGGAGTGCAGTAGCACGATCATAGATCACCGCAGCCTCCAACTCAAGTGACCCTCCTGCCTCAACCTCCTGTGTAGCTGGGACCACAGGCACCCACCACCATACCTGGCTAATTCTTTCTTTTTTGAGACAGAATCTCACTCTGTGGCCCAGGCTGGAGTGCAGTGGCACCATCTCGGCTCACCACAACCTCCAACTCCCAGGTTCAAGAAATTCTCCTGCCTCAGCCTCCCGAGGAGCTGGAATTATAGGCGCACATCACCACACGAGGCTAATTTTTGTATTTGTAGTAGAGACGGGCTTTCACCATGTTGGTCGGGTTGGTCTCCAACTCCTGACCTCAGGTGATCCACCTGCCTCGGCCTCCCAAAGCGCTGGGATTACAGGCGTGAGCCACCACGCCCGGCCATATTTTAAAATTTGTTTTAGAGATGGGGTCTTACTATGTTGCCCAGGCTGGTCTCAAACTCCTGGGCTCAAGCAGATACTCCTGCCTCAGCTTCCCAAAATGGTCGGATTACAGGTGTGAGCCACCACGCCCAGCCGACCTATGAAGACGTCTAAGCAGACAGGGCACCCTATCTCACCACATCCCCAGTCAGATCCAGAGGTGATACAAGGATGGGAAGGAGGTTCCAGAACAAAGGCTGGCAGGGAGTTGTATGGGACAGGAGCTGATCCAGCAACAATCCAGAGAGACATCCTGGAGCCTGGGAAGGAGAAGGACAAAGAGCCCCTTCTTTTTATTTTTTATGTTTTTGAGACAGAGTCTCACTCTGTCACCCAAGCTAGAGTGCAGTGGCACAATCTCGGCTCACTGGGACCTCCACCTCATAGGTTCAAGCGACTCTCCTGCGTCAGCCTCCTGAGTAGCTGGGACCACAGGTGCGCACCACCATGCCTGAATAACATTTGAATTTTTGGTAGCAACGGAGTTTCACCATGTTGGCCAGGCGGGTCTCCAACTCCTGACCTCAAGTGTTCCGCCCACCTCGGCCTCCCAAAGTTCTGGGATTACAGGCATGAACCACTGCAACCAGCCAGTAGCCTCCATCTTTGCCCCTCACTGAGCCCTACTGGATGTTCTTGGTTGGGCGACAGTTTCCCCATCTAGAAAACTGAAACCCCTATAGCAGAGGAGAGAATGAGGCTGGAAAAGCAGGAGCACTGTTATTCCATTCTTGTGGGGTCAGGGCAGTAGACATCTGGGTTGATGTTTAGGGAATGCTGGGCTCATTTGGGGAAGTAGGGGGGCCCCTGGGGCTGACAGGGATTGGAAGCTCTGAACTGGCCAGAGGGATGTTGCAATCCTGCCAGGGTCTTGTCTATGCCGTCCCTTTCACAACCATCCCCCTACCGCCAGGCTGACACGTGGTTGTGGGGGCACAAGGCCAGCCAACCTAGAGTCTGAGGCTGGGCCGAGGACACCCTCCCCACCAGCTGCCAGGGTCACTGGCGGTCAAAGGCAGCTGGTGGGGAAGGAATTGGACTCCAGCCTTGGGGGACGGATGTGGTGATGGGGGGAAGCAGGCTTGGTGCCAGGAGGGGCCTCAGAGGGTGAATAAGAGCAGATAAAGTGTTGGGAGGAGGTAGTCAGGCAAAGCGGCTGAGGCCCAGTGGAAGGGAGGAAGGGGCGTACACTCAGAACTTTTCAGCTGAGGGTTTTAATTTTTTGAGATGGGGTCTCACTCTGTCCCACCAGGCTGGAGTGCAGTGGAGCAATCATATCTCACTGCAGCCTCGAACTCCTGGCCTCAAGCAATCTTCCTACCTCAGCCTCTTGCGTAGCTGGGACTACAGGCATGTGCCACCACACCTGGCTAGTTTTTGAATTTTTTTGTAGAAATGAGGTTTCCCTATATTGCTCAGGCTGGTCTCGAACTCCTGGTCTCAAGCGATCCTCCCTCAGCTTCCCAAAGCGCTGGGATTACAGGCATGAGCCACTACACCTGGCTAATGCAGGTGAGGTATTTACAGTGTCGTCCAGCTAAGGAGACCCCCTCACAAAAAAGGGAGACAGAACCATCAACTTAAGAGCCCAGAGAATATCAGGGTGGTCTGAGGTGCTTCAAGGGCTGGTCTGAAAGAAATTGGAGGTGGCACGCAGGGTAGGAGTGCGGGGCCAGCTGAGACCCCAGCAACATAAAGGAAAAGCTGTTGGAGCTGAGGAGGCTTGCTAAGAGAGGGGAAGTGGGGGAAAGAGGTGGTCTAGGGACATGGTGTGAATGAGGGGCGGTCGCGATCACAGGGTTATTACTGGAAGGCCCCTGAGGGCAGATGTCCACAGGGACAGGACGAGGCTGTCCTCTGAGTGGGGAAAGGGACTATGGTAGTCTGAGGACCCCCCAGAGTCAGGAAGATTGGGAGGTGAGAGTGCTGAACCCGTAAGGGGCTTTGGGGCTAAGGGAAGTGCCCAGGACCCCACCTGACCCCAACGCCCACGGGCCAGGGACAGAGGAGAAAAACGTGGGTGGACAGAGGGAGGCAGGCTCAGGAGGAGGAGATCGACATCAACCTGCCCCGCCCCCTCCCCAGCCTGATAAAGGTCCTGCGGGCCGGGACCTCCCACACCGGCCCTCCAGGAAGGATTCAGGTTGGTGCTGAGTGCTTGGGAGGGACACCAGCCTCCACTCTGCAAGAACTCAAAAAAAGGAGACGAGGGGATCGTGGGAAGGAGGGAGGGAGGACGGTGCCACTGATCTCCTGCACCCCTCCCTCTGCCTCCAGAGTGCCCCTCCGGCCCCGCCATGAGGCTCTTCCTGTCGCTCCCGGTCCTGGTGGTGGTTCTGTCGATGGTCTTGGAAGGTAAAAGTGGGACGGGAGAATTGCGGAGTTGGACTTTTGGAAGAGTGAAGGTGGCTACAGGCCTGGGTCCCGGCTTAGAGGACCTCTGAGAGCTCTGGGGCCCCTTCTGGGTCGTGGTTGCCCCATCGTGGTCGGGTGGGTCTCCAGGTTCGCCCAGGCTGTTCGGCAGGCGCCAAATCTGCCCAGGAGAGCCCTAGCAACCGATGACGTATTGACGCCCACACCTCTGGGATTGGCTGTCCTGCTTCTACAGCCTTGAAAGTGGGTAAGCGGGATGGGGGGCTCTGGGAGGGGTTAGTGCTGAGTAAGGCAATTCCCAGCGGCTTGAGCCCCACGCGGTCATTCCAGTATCCTCCCCATTCTAACCACATGATCCCCAAAGATCTCCTTATCCATCCCGGGATCCCATCCTAAGGGGGTTCCAATAACAAATTTTTGGCCGGGCAGGGTGGCTCACGCCTGTAACCCTAGCACTTTGGAAGGCCGAGGCGGGCAGATCACTTGAGGTCAGGAGTTCGAAACCAGCCTGGCCCACATGGTGAACTTCCGTCTCTAGTAAAAATACAAAAAATTAGCCCGGTATGGATGCACGCACCTGTAGTCCCAGTTACTCGGTAGGCTGAGGCAGGAGAATCACTTGAACCCGGGAGGAAGAGGTTGCAGTGAGCCGAGATTATACCACTGCACTCCAGCCTGGCAGACACAGCAAGACTCTGTCTCAAAAAAAAAAAAAAAAAAAAAAAAAAAATAAAAAAAAAATTAGCCGGACGTGGTAGTGCACACCTGTAATCCCAGCTACTTGGAAGGCTGAAGCAGGAGAACTACTTGAACCCGGAAGGTGGTGGTTGTAGTGAGCCAAGATCGCACCACTGCACTCCAGCTTGGGCT
>NW_016805944.1:2162585-2171104 GCF_001698545.2 Rhinopithecus bieti | reverse complement strand
TTTTTTTTTTTTGAAAGGGGAAATTTTTTTTTTTTTTTTTTTTTTTTTTTTTTTGAGACGAAGTCTGGCCCTGTCACCCAGGCTTGAGTGCACTTGCACGATCTCCACTCACTGCAGCCTTGCAAACTCCACCACCTGAGTTCAAGGGATTCTCCTGCCTCAGCCTCCTGAGTAGCTGGGATTATAGGCATGTGCCACCATGCCCAGCTAATTTTTTTGTATTTTTAGTAGAAACAGAATTTCGTCATGTTGGCCAGGCTGGTCTCAAACTCCTGGCCTTCAGTGATCCACCCGCCTTGGCTTCCCAAAGTGCTGGGAATACAGGTGTGAGCCACCGCGCCCAACTTAAGATTGCATAAGAAAAATATTTGTAAGCCACATATCTAATAAGGGGTTAATATTCAGGCCAGGCGAATTGGCTCATGCCTATAATCCCAACACTTTGGGAGGCTGAGGCAGGCCAATCTCCTGAAGTCAAGAGTTCGAGACCTGCCTGACCAACATGATGAAACCCTGTCTCTACTAAAAATACAAAAATATTAGCCAGGTGGGGTGGTACATGCCTGTAATCACAGCTACTCGGGAGGCTGAGGCAAGGGAATCCCTTGAACCCATGAGTCAAAGGTTGCAGTGAGCCAAGATTGCACCACTACCCCCTCCAGCCTGGGCGACAGAGTGGGACTCCATCTCAACAACAACAACAAAAAAAAAAACGTCAAAATATATAAGAGACTCCTACAATCCTAGTTGGAACATCAAACACCACAACCATTGTGGAAAACAGTATGGGGTTTCCTCAAAACATTTAAGATAGAACTCCCAAATGATCCAGCAATCCCACTTCTGGGTATTTATTCAAAAGAATTGAAATCAGGACCTTGAAGAGATACCCGCCCTCCTATGTTCACTGCAGCTCTGCTCAATACCCAAGATATGGAAACAACCTAAATGTTTATCAACAGATGAATGGGTCAAGAAAATGCGGTCTATACATGCAATGGAATGTAACCCAGCCTTAAAAAGGAAACCCTGAGGCCGGGCTCGGTGGCTCATGCTTGTAATCCCAGCACTTTGGGAGGCTGAGGCGGGCGGATCACTTGAGGCCAGGAGTTGGAGACCATCCTGGCCAAAATAATGAAACCCCATCTCTACTAAAAGTACAAAAACAATTAGCCAGGCCTGGTGGCGGGTTCCTGTAAACCCAGCTACTCAAGAGGCTGAGGCAGGAGAATCACTTGAACCCAGGAGGCAGAGGTTGCAGTGAGTGGAGATCACGTTGCACTCCAGCCTGGGCGACAACAGGAAAACTCCAACTCAAAAAAAAAAAAAGGAACTCCCGAAGCCAGGCTCAGTGGCTCACACCTGTAATCCCAGCACTTTGGGATCCCAAGGCAGGAGGATCACTCGAGGCCAGGAGTTGGAGACCATTCTGGCCAACATGGTGAAACCCCGTCTCTGCTAAAAATACAAAAATTAGCAAGGGTTGGTGGCCGGCGCCTGTAATCCCAGCTACTCGGTAGGCTGAGGCATGAGAATCACTTGAACCCAGGAGGTGGAGACTGCAATAAGCTGAGATCATGCCACTGCACTTCAGCCTGGACATCAAAGCAAGACTCCATCTCAAAACATAAAAGGAAATCCTGAAGCGGGGCATGGTGGCTTATGCCTGTAATCCCAGCGCTTTGGAAGGCTAAACTGGGAGGATCACTTGAGGCCAGGAGTTCGAGACCAGCCTGGGTAACATGGTGAGACACCGTCTCTACCAAAAAGAGAAGAAAGAAAGATAATAAATAAATGTATAAATATTACTCTCTGGGGTTAATGCATCCCCTTCTCCCCCAAAATCAACTCTCCAAACTCCTATACTCTCCTCTCTTCTCTCTCAGCAGCCTGTTAGAACTCAAGTCAGATTTTTTTTGTTTTTTGAGACAGAGTCTCACTCTTGTTGCCCAGGCTGGAGTGCAGTGGCACCATCTCAGCCCACTGCAACCTCTGCCTCCCAGGTTCAAGCCTGCCTGGCTCTCTCCTCACTTCTTCCAGTTCTCTTCCAAAATCATCCCCTGCTACATGTGGTGGCACATGCCTGTAATCCTAACACTTTGAGAGGCCAAGTTGGGAGGATTGCTTCAGCTCAGGAGTTCAAGATCAGCCTGGGCAATAGCAAGACCCCATCCGTCCTAAAAAAAAAAAAAAAAAAAAAATGTGCTGGGCATGGTGGTGGACACCTTGGGGTTCCAGCTATGTGGGAGGCTGAGGTAGGAGGATGGCTTTGAATCAGGGAAGATGAGGTTGCAGTGAGCCATGTTCTGAATTAGATACTGGTGATGATTGTGCAACCTTTCTGATATAGGAAAAACCATTGAACTATACATTTTCAAACGGTAAATGTAGCCGGACACGGTGGCTCATGTCTGTAACCCCAGCACATTTGGAGGCCGAGGTGGGGAGATCACCTGAGGCTGGGAGTTTGAGACCAGCCTAACCAACATGGAGAAACCCCATCTCTATTAATACAAAAAATTAGACGGGCATGGTGGCACACACCTGTAATCCCAGCTACTCCAGAGGCTGAGGCAGGAGAATCGCTTGAACCCAGGAGGCAGAGGCTGCGGTGAGCCGAGATCACACCATTGTACTGCAGCCTGGGCAACAAGAGCGAAACTCCATCTCAAAAAAACAAATTAATAATTAATTAAGAAATTAGCCAGGCGTGGTGGCGGGTGCCTGGAGTCTCAGCTACTTGGGAGGCTGAGGCACGAGAATTTCTTGAACCTGTGGGGTGGAGGCTACAGTGAGCCTAGATTCTCCCACTGCACTCCAGCCTGGGCAACAGAGTGAGACTCCATCTCAAAAAAATAAATAAATAAAAGGGTAAATTTTATGGAATGTGAATTATAATTCAATTTTTCAACATGCATTAGGAGGGACATTTCAAACTCTTTTTTACCCCAGCCTTCCCTACCATCACCCAGAGTATCCAGCCAGGAGGGGAGTGGCTAGAGACACCAGAAGATTAGCAGGGAGGAGGGTGCAGGTATTTGGGGATGAGGGGTGGGATTCAGACCAGGGCCAGGACCCAGGGATAGAGAGAAAGAGATGAGAGTGGTTTGGGGGCTTGGTGACTTAGAGAACAGAGCTGTAGGCTCAGAGGCACACAGGAGTTTCTGGGCTCACCCCGCCCCCTTCCAACCCCTCAGTTCCCATCCTCCAACAGCTGTTTGTGTGCTGCCTCTGAAGTCCAGCCTGAACAACCTTCAGCCTGCTCCTATCCCTAAAATGGGCAAACATTGCAAGCAGCAAACAGCAAACACACAGCCCTCCCTGCGTGCTGACCTTGGAGCTGGGGCAGAGGTCAGAGACCTCCCTGGGCCCACGCCACCTCCAACATCCACTTGACCTCTTGAATTTTGGTGGAGAGGGGCAGAGGTTGTCCTGGCGTGGTTTAGGTAGTGTGAGAGGGTCTGGGTTCAAAACCACTTGCTGGTAGGGAAGTAAGTGGCTACGCCCCCACCCCGAAGCCTGTTTCCCCATCTGTACAATGGAAATGATAAAGATGCTCACCTGATAGCGTTTTTGTGGCAAATAAGTAAGTTTTTTTCTTTTGTTTTGTTTTGAGACAGAGTGTCGCTCTGTCACCCAGGCTGGAGTGCGGTGGCATGATCTCGGCTCACTGCAAGCTCCACCTCCCGGGTTCACGCCATTCTCCTGCCTCAGCCTCTCGAGTAGCTGGGACTACAGGCGCCCGCCACCATGCCCGGCTAATTTTTTGTACTTTTAGTAGAGACGGGGTTTCACCGTGTTAGCCAGGATGGTCTCGATCTCCTGAAACTGGTGATCTACCCGCCTCGGCCTGCCAAAGTGTTGGGATTACAGGTATAAGCCACGCGCCCGGCTTGTTTTGTTTTTGAGACGGAGTTTCGCTCTTATTGCCCAGGCTGGAGTGCAATGGCATGATCTCATCTCACCACAACCTCTACCTGCCTCAGCCTCCCAAGTAGCTGGGATTACAAACATGTGCCACCACACCTGGCACATTTTGTATTTTTAGTAGAGACCAGGTTTTTCCATGTTGGTCAGCCTCAGCCTCCCAAAGTGCTAAGATTACAGGCGTGAGCCCACTGCAGCCGGCTGAATTTTTTTTTTTTTTTTTTTTTTTTTTGAGACGGATCTCGCTTTTTTGTCGCCCAGGGTTGGAGTGCAGTGGCCCAGATCTCAGCTCACTGCAAGCTCCGCCTCCCACGGGTTGACTGCCATTCTCCGCCTCAGCTCCGAGTAGCTGGGACTACAGGGCGCCCGCCACCCTCGCCCGGCTAGTTTTTTTGTAGTTTTTAAGTAAGACGAATGGGGTTTCACCGTGTTAGCCAGGATGGTCTCCGAAACTCCTTGACCTCCCGTGATCCGCCCGTCTCGGCCTCCCAAAGTGCTGGATTCACAGGCTTGAGCCACCGCGCCTTGGCCTTTTTGTTTTTTTTTTTTTTTGAGATGGAGTCTGGCTCTGTCATCCAGGCTGGAGTGCAAATGGCACCATCTCAGCTCACTGCGACCTCTGCCTCCCCATTTCAAGCGATTCTTGCGCCTCAGCCTCCCAAGTAGCTGGGATTACAGGCCTGTGCCACCACACCCGGCTAATTTTTTCTATTTTTAACAGGGACAGGGTTTCACCAGCTGGTCAGGCTGGTCTCAAACTCCTGACCTCAAATGATCCACCCGCCTAGGCCTCCCAAAGTGCTCAGATTACAGGCGTGGGCCACCGCGCCTGGCCAAATTTTTATTTTTTTTCTAGGGATAAGGTCTTATTATGTTGCCCAGGCTGGTCTCAAACTCCTGGGCTCAAGCAGATCCTCCCGCCTCAGCTTCCCAAAGTGGTGGGATTACAGGTGTGAGCCACTGCGCCCAGTCAGTAGCCCCCTCTTTGCCCCTCACTGAGCCCTACTGAATGTTCTTGGTTGGGCGACAGTTTCCCCATCTAGAAAACTGAAACCCCTATAGCAGAGGAGAGGATGAGGCTGGAAAAGCAGGAGCACTGTTATTCTATTCTTGTGGGGTCAGGGAAGCAGACATCTGGGTGGATGTTTGGGGAATGCTGGGCTCAGTTGGGGAAGTAGGGGGGCCCCATGGGGCTGGGGCTGACAGGGACTGGAAGCTCTGAACTGGCCAGAGGGATGTTGCAATCCTGCCAGGGTCTTGTCTATGTCGTCCCTTTCACAACCATCCCCCTACCACCAGGCTGACACGTGGTTGTGGGGGCACAAGGCCAGCCAACCTAGAGTCTGAGGCTGGGCCGAGGACACCCTCCCCACCAGCTGCCAGGGTCACTGGCGGTCAAAGGCAGCTGGTGGGGAAGGAATTGGACTCCAGCCTTGGGGGACGGATCTGGTGATGGGGGGAAGTAGGCTTGGTGCCAGGAGGGACCTTGGAGGGTGAATAAGAGCAGATAAGAGTGTTGGGGTGAGGCAAAGGGGGTGAGTCCCGGTGGAAGGGAGGAAGGGACATACACTCAGAACTTTTCAGCTGAGGGTTTTACTTTTTTGAGATGGGGTATCACTCTGTCCCACCAGGCTGGAGTGCAGTGGAGCAATCACAGCTCACTGCAGCCTCGAACTCCTGGGCTCAAGTAATCTTCCTACCTCAGCCTCCTGAGTAACTGGGACTACAGGTGTGCGCCACCACACCCAGCTAATTTTTGAATTTTTTTGTAGAGATGAGGTCTCCCTATGTTGCCCAGGCTGGTCTCGAACTCCTGGTCTCAAGCGATCCTCCCTCCTCAGCTTCCCAGAGCGCTGGGATTACAGGCATGAGCCACCACGCCTGGCTAATGCAGGTGAGGTTTTTACAGTGTCGTGCAGCTAAGGTGACCCCCTCGCAAAAAAGGGACACTGAGAACCATCAAGTTAAGAGCCCAGAGAATATCGGGGTGGTCTGGGGTGCTTCAAGGGCTGATCTGAAAGAAATTGGAGGTGGCACGCGGGGTAGGAGTGCGGGGCCAACTGAGAGACCCCAGCAACATAAAGGAAATGCTGTTCGGGCTGAGGAGGCTTGCTAAGAGAGAAGTAGGGGAAAGAGGTGGTCTAGGGATACAGTGTGAATGAGGGGTGGATGAGATCACAGGGTTATTACTGGAAGGCCCCTGAGGGAAGATGTCCACAGGGACAGGACGAGGCTGTCCTCTGAGTTGAGGAAAGGGGCTATGGTAGTCTGAGGACCCCCTAGAGTCAGGGAGATTGGGAGGTGAGGGTGCTGAATGGTAAAGGGCTTTGGGGCTAAGGGAAGTGCCCAGGACCCCACCTGACCCCAGCGCTCACGGGCCAGGGGCAGAGGAGAAAAACCTGGGTGGGCAGAAGGAGGCAGGCTCAGGAGGAGAGAGATCAACATCAACCTGCCCCGCCCCCTCCCCAGCCTGATAAAGGTCCTGCTGGTGGTACAGGACCTCCCAACCGAGCCCTCCAGCAAGAAGTCAGGTTGGTGCTGTGTGCTTGGGAGGGACACCAGCCTCCACGCTGCAAGAACTCAAAAAAAGGAGATGAGGGGATCGTGGGAGGGAGAAAAGGAGGCACGGAGGAGGGTGCTACTGATCCCTCTGCCTCCAGAGTGCCCCTCCGGCCCCGCCCTGAGGCTCTTCCTGTGGCTCCCGGTCCTGGTGGTGGTTCTGTTGATGGTCTTGGAAGGTAAAAGTGGAATGAGAGAATTGCGGAGTTGGACTTTTGGAAGAGTGAAGGTGGCTACAGGCCTGGGTCCCGGCTTAGAGGACCTCTGAGAGCTCTGGGGCCCCCTCCGGGTCGTGGTTGCCCCATCGTGGTCGGGTGGGTCTCCAGATTCTCCCAGGTTCAGTCCGGCAGGCGCCAAATCTGCCCACGAGAGCCCTAGCATCTGATGACGTATTGACGCCCACACCTCTGGGATTGGCTGTCCTCCTTCTACAGCCTTGAAAGTGGGTGATCAGGGCGAGGGGCTGTGGGAGGAGGTCAGTGCTGAGTAAGGCAATTCCCAGCGGCTTCAGCCCCACGCGGTCACTCCAGTATCCTCCCCATTCTAACCACATGATCCCCAAGGATCTCCTTATCCATCCCGGGATCGCATCCTAAGGAGGTTCCAATAACAAATTTTTGGCAGGGTGCGGTGGCTCATGCCTGTAATCTCAGCACTTTGGGAGGCCGAGGCGGGCAGATCACTTGAGGTCAGGAGTTCGAAACCAGCCTGGCCCACATGGTGAAACCCCATCTCTACTAAAAATACAAAACAATTAGCCAGTTGTGGTGGCGCGCGTTTGTAATCCCAGCTACTTGGGAGACTGAGGCAGGAGAACTGCTTGAACCCAGGAAGTGGAGGTAGCAGTGAGCCGAGATCATAGCACTTGACACGGCAAGTCTCCGTCTCAAAAGAAAAAAGAAAATTTTTGCACCGCTGCCCATCTTCCTGGCAGGCCCAACCCCAGCCCAGGGGGTTCCGGACGTCTCCAACCCCTTTGATGTCCTGGAGGAGTTTGGAAAGACCCTGGAGGACAATGTTCGGGAAGTCATCAAACTCATCACACAGAGTGAACTTCCTGCCAAGACGCGGTTAGAACCCTTCCCAGGGCAAAGCAGGGCTGGGGTGTGTTTGCGTGGAGCCCTGGAGGATGGTCCAAGATGGACAAATTGAAAAAAAAACAAGTCCCAGAGAGGCTGACAACATCCTTCTGGTCACACAGCTAGATCTCAAGGATCTCAGACTTCAGGGACAGTTTCCCGGACTCCCATCCAGGCCACATTTTAAAAGATGGTCTTGGGCTGGGCGCCGTGGCTCACACCTGTAATCCCAACACTTTGGGAGGCCTAGGTGGGCAGATTGCCTGAGATCAGGAGTTCAAGACCAGCCTGGCCAACATGGTGAAACCCTGTCTCTACTAAAAATACAAAAAAATTCGCCTGACATGGTGGCGTGAACCCGTAATCCCAACTACTCGGGAGGCTGAGTCAGGAGAATTGCTTGCACCAGGAAGGTGAGGGTTGCAATGAGCCAAGATGGTGCCACTGCACCCCAGCCTGGGCGACAAAGCAACATTCCGTCTAAAAATAAAAAAAAGAAAAGATGGTCTTGCTCAAGTACAGTGGCTCACACCTATAATCCCAGGACTGTGGGAGGATTGCTGGAGCCTAGGAGTTTGAGACCTGCCTGGCTAACATGGCAAGATCCTGTCTCTATTTTTATTTTTTTTTATTTTTTTATTTTTTTGAGACAGAGTCTCGCTCTGTCGCCCAGGCTGGAGTGCAGTGGTACCATCTCGGCTCACTGCAACCTCTACCTCCCCGGTTCAAGCAATTCTCTGCCTCAGTCTCCTGACTAGCTGGGATTACAGGCACCTGCCACCACGTCTGGCTAATTTTTTTTGTATTTTTATTAGAGACAGGGTTTCACATCTTGGCCAGGCTGGTCTTGAACTCCTGACCTTGTGATCCGCCTGCCTCAGCCTCCCAAAGTGCTGGGATTACAGGTGTGAGCCACCACACCCAGAGATCCTGTCTCTAAAAAAAAAAAAAAAA
>NW_016805944.1:2156280-2160110 GCF_001698545.2 Rhinopithecus bieti | reverse complement strand
GGGAGGGGAGAAGGAAGGAAGGAAGGAAGGACGGACGGACGGACGGAAGGACGGACGGACGGAAGGAAGGAAGGAAGGAAGGCAGGCTGAAGGGAGAGGCAAAGGTCCTAAGCCAAGAAGGTTGATCGATAATCATAATCAAGAGCGGGTGGCATTCCAGGCATGTGAACAGCCTGGGCATAGGCAGGGAGACTGGAAAGTACCTTTGAATGAGAAGAGCTAAGGCAAGGGCAGATTGAAAGAAAGAGTTGGTAGCAAGAGATGGCAGGCCTTGAAAGCCAGGGTGAAGTTTTCTTTTTTTTTTTTTTCTGAGACGGAGTCACGCCCTGTTGCCTAGGCTGGAATGCGGTGGCGTGATCTTGACTCATTGTGATCTCCACCTCCCAGGTTCAAGCAATTCTGCCTCAGCCTCCTGAGTAGCTGGCGTGCACCACCATGTGTGGCTAATTTTTGTAATTTAGTAGAGACAGGGATTCGCCATGTTGGCCAGGCTGGTCCTGAACTCCTGACCTCAAGTGATCTGCCCGTCTTGGCCTTCCAAAGTGCTGGGATTACAGGCGTGAGCCACCATGCCCAGTCAAGGGTAAAGTGTTTAGACTTCATCGTACTCTGGTCCATCTGGGAAACTAAAGCACAGAAGTTGGCCCACCCAGCCCAGCAGTCCTCTTAATCCCACAGACAGTGGGGATGGAGATTCAGGAAGGGGAAGAGGTGGGAGTCAGGTAGCAGGTAGAATTTGGACAGCCTGGGAGGGAGCTGCACACAGTGACCCCCTTCCTTATCCCTCCCCACAGGGATTGGTTTTCAGAGATATTTGGAAAGTGAAGGAGAAACTCAAGATTAACTCATGAGCACCTTTCCCACACCCCAGCACCTGTGCTGAGGACTGCCGCCATGTGGCGCCAGGTGCCACCAATAAAAAGCCTATAGAAAATTATCTCCTGAGTGCTTCTTCACTGTGGGCCAGGGGTGCCGGAGAGGGTAGGGGCTGCGGGAGAGGGCAGAGGCTGTACCTCAGGGACTCCTCACAAACCCTCCAATGCCCCATCTACTTGCCCTGTGCTAAGGATGTTTTAACTCCGTGGTCTCAAAAGGATCTTCCTAAGAACCTTGCAAACTGGGCCTTATTAATCCCATAAGGGCATTGAGGCCCAGAGAGGTAAGGCTACTTGTATAAAGTCACACAGCCAGGAAGTGGAGAACTGGGACTAGATTGAACCCTCAACCTGGCAATGTCACTATGCTACTCTTTTCCTGGTGTGGTCTACCCGAGATGAGGAGTTCAGGTTTTTTTTATGTTTTGAAGTTTTGAAACGGAGTTTCGCTCCTCTTGCCCAGGCTGGAGTACAATGGTGTAATCTCAGTTCACTGCAACCTCTGCTTCCCAGGTTCAAGTGATTCTCTTGCCTCAACCTCCCAAGTAGCTGGGATTACAGGTGTGCGCCACCACACCTGGCTAATTGTTGTATTTTTAGTAGAGATGAGGTTTCTCCATGTTGATCAGGCTGGTCTCGAACTCCTGACTTCACATGATCCGCCTGCCTCGGCCTCCCAACGTGCTGGGATTACAGGCATGAGCCACCGTGCCTGGCCTTTTTTTTTTTCTTGACACAGAGTCTCACTCTGTCCCCCAGGCTGGAGTGTAATGGTGTGATCTCAGCTCACTGCAACCTCTACCTCCTGGTTTCAATGGATTCTCCTGCCTTAGCCTCCCTAGTAGCTGGGATTACAGGCATGTGCCACCACCCCCAGATAATTTTTTTGTATTTTTAGTAGAGATGGAGTTTTGCTATGTTGGCCAGGCTGGTCTCAAACTCCTGACGTCAAGTGATCCACCCGCCTTGGCATCCCAAAGTGCTGGGACTACAGGTGTGAGCCACCTTGCCCAGCTTAAGATTTCATAAGAACAATATTTGTTGTTTTTTTTTTTTTTTTTTTTTTTTTTTTTTGAGGCGGAGTCTTACTCTGTCGCCCGGACTGGAGTGCAGTGGCCAGATCTCAGCTCACTGCAAGCTCCGCCTCCCGGGTTTACACCATTCTCCTGCCTCAGCCTCCCGAGTAGCTGGGACTACAGGCGCCGCCACCTTGCCCAGCTACTTTTTTGTATTTTAGTAGAGACGGGGTTTCACCGTGTTAGCCAGGATGGTCTCGATCTCCTGACCTCGTGATCCGCCCGTCTCGGCCTCCCAAAGTGCTGGGATTACAGGCTTGAGCCACCGCGCCCGGCCAAGAACAATATTTGTAAGCCATATAACTAATAAGGGGTTAATATTCAAAATATATAAGGGACCTCCTACAATGCTAGTGGGAACACCAAACACTGCAGCCACTGTGGAAAACAGTATAGGGGTTCCTCAAAACGTTAAAAACAGAACTACCAAATGATGCTGTAATCTCCTTTCTGGGTATTTATTCAAAAGAATTGAAATCAGGACCTTGAAGAAATATCTACCCTCCCTTGTTCACTGCAGCTCTGCTCAATACCCAAGATATGGAAACAACCTAAATGTTTATCAACAGATGAATGGGTCAAGGAAATGTGGTCTATACATGCAATGGAATGTAACGCAGCCTTAAAATGGAAATCCTAGCTGGGCTCAGTGGCTCACCCTTGTAATCCCAGCACTTTGGGAGGCCAAGGCGGGCGGATCACTTGAGGTCAGGAACTCAAGACCAACTGGGTCAACATGGTGAAACCCCGTCTCTACTAAAAGTACAAAAAAATTAGCTGGGCATGGTGACGGGTGCCTGTACACCCAGCTACTCAAGATACTGAGGCAGGAGAATCACTTGAACTCGGGAGGCGGAGGTTGCAGTGAGCAGAGATCGCGCCATTGCACTCTAGCCCGGGCAACAAGAGCAAAACTCAGTCTCAAAAAAAAAAAAGAAAAGGAAATCCTGAAGCTGGGTGTGATGGCTCACGCCTGTAATCCCAGCACTTTGGGATGCCAAGGCAGGAGGATCACTTGAGGCCAGGAGTTGGAGACCATCCTGGCCAACATGGTGAAACCCCATCTCTACTAAAAATACTAACATTAGCCAGGCGTGGTGGCGTGCACCTGTAATCCCAGCTACTTGGGAGGCTGAGGCGTGAGAATCGCTTGAACCCAGGAGGTGGAGACTGCATTGAGCCAAGATCATGCCACTGCACTTCAGCCTGGGTGTCAGAGCAAGGCTCCATCTCAAAACATGAAAGGAAATCCTGGGCTGGGCACGGTGGCTCACGCCTGTAATCCCAGCACTTTGGGAGTCCAAGGCAGGCGGATCACAAGGTCAGGAGTTTGAGACCAGCCTGGCCAATATGGTGAAACCCCATCTCTACTACAAATACAAAAATTAGCCGGGCGTGGTGGCGGGCGCCTGTAGTCCCAGCTACTCGGGAGGCTGAGGCAGGAGAATTGCCTGAACCCAGGAGGCAGAGGTTGCAGTGAGCCAAAATCGTGCCACTGCACTCCAGCCTGGGCAACAGAGCAAGACTGTGTCTCAAAAAAAAAAAGAAAAGAAAAAAAGAAGAAAGGAAATCCTGGGCTGGGTGCAGTGGCTCACGCCTGTAATCCCAGCACTTTGGGAGGCCAAGGCAGGCAGATTACAAGGTCAGAGATCGAGACCATCCTGGCTAACATGGTGAAACCCCATCTCTACTAAAAATACAAAAAAAGTAGCCAGGCGTGGGGGCATGGGGGTAGGCGCCTGTATTCCCAGCTACTTGGGAGGCTGAGGCAGGAGAATGGTGTGAACCCAGGAGGTGGAGCTTGCAGTGAACCAAGACTGGGCCACTGCACTCCAGCCTGGAGGACAGAGCAAGACTCTGTCTCAAAAAAAAAAAAAAA
>NW_016805944.1:2151876-2155357 GCF_001698545.2 Rhinopithecus bieti | reverse complement strand
ATATATAAATAAATAATAATAAATAATTAATAATAATAAATAAATATTACTCTCTGGGGTTAATGCATTCCCTTCTCCCCCAAAATCAATTCTCCAAACTCCTATACTCTCCTCTCTTCTCACTCAGCAGTCTGTTAGAACTCAAGTCAGATTTTTTGTTTGTTTTTTGAGGCAGAGTCTCACTCTGTTGCCCAGGCTGGAGTGCAGCCGCACCATCTCAGCCCACTGCAACCTCTGCCTCCCAGGTTCAAGCGATTCTCCTGCTCAGCCTCCCGAGTAGCTGGGACTACAGGTGTGTGTGTGCCACCACACCCAGGTAATTTTTGTATTTGTAGTAGAGACGGGGTTTCCCCATGTTGCTCAGGCTGGTCTCGAACTCCTGAGCTCTAGCGATCAACTCTCCTCGGCCTCCCAAAGTGCTGGGGTTCCAGGCATGAACCACCGTGCCTGGAAAAAAAGAAAAGAAAAATTAGCTGGGCATGGTGGTGCACACCTGTGGGCCCAGACACTCGGGAGGCTGAGGTAGGAGGATGGCTTTGAATCAAGGAGGTTGAGGCTGCAGTGAGCCATGTTCTGAATTAGATACTGGTGATGATTGTGCAACGTTGCCAGTGTAGGAGAAACCATTGAACTGTACACTTTAAAAGGGTAAATTTAGCCGGATGCAGTGGCTCACGCCTGTAATCCCAGCACTTTGGGATTCCGAGGTGGGCAGATCACTTGAGCTTAACAGTTCGAAACCAGCCTGACCAACATGGTGAAACCCCATCTCTACTAAAAATTTAAAAATTAGCCAGGCGTGGTGGCAGGTGCCTGTAGTCTCAGCTACTTGGGAGGCTGAGGCATGAGAATTTCTTGAACCTGGGGGTGCAGAGGCTACAGTGAGCTGAGATTGCCCCACTGTTCTCCAGCCTGGGCAACAGAGTGAGACTCAATCTCAAAAAAAAGGTAAATTTTATGGAATGTGAATTATAACTCAATTTTTCAACATGCATTAGGAGGGACACTTCAAACTCTTTTTTACCCCAGCCTTCCCTACCATCACCCAGAGTATCCAGCTAGGAGGGGAGTGGCTAGCGACACCAGAAGATTAGCAGGGAGGAGGGTGCAGGGATTTGGGGGATGAGGGGGTGGGATTCAGACCAGGGACAGGATCCAGGGATAAAGAGAAAAGAGATGAGAGTGGTTTGGGGCTTGGTGACTTAGAGAACAGAGTTGCAGGCTCTGTTTTTGGGTTTTGGGGCCCACCCTGCCCCCTTCCGACCTCTTAGCTCCCATCCTGCAGCAGCTGTTTGTGTGCTGCCTCTGAAGTCCAGCCTGAATGACCTTCAGCCTGTTCCCGTCCCTGAGATGGGCAAACATTGCAAGCAGCAAACAGCAAACACACAGCCCTCTCTGCATGCTGACCTTGGAACTGGGGCAGAGGTCAGAGACCTCCCTGGGCCCACGCCACCTCCAACATCCACTTGACCTCTTGGATTTTGGTGGAGAGGGGCAGAGGTTGTCCTGGCCTTGTTAGGTAGTGTGAGAGGGCCCCAGTTCAAAACCACCACCTGCTGGTTGGGGAGTTGTCAATAAGTGGCTACGCCCCCACCCCGAAGCCTGTTTCCCCATCTGTACAATGGAAGTGATAAAGATGCCCACCTGATAGGGTTTTTGTGGCAAATAAGTAAGTGTTTTTTTTTTTTTGAGACGGAGTCTTGCTCTGTCACCCAGGCTGGAATGCAATGGCGCAATCTCAGCTCACTGCAACCTCCGCCTCCCAGGTTCAAGCGATTCTCTTGCCTCAGCCTCCCGAGTAGCTGGGATTACAGGCATGCGCCACCACGCCCAGCTAATTTTTTGTATTTAGTAGAGACAGGTTTCATTATGTTGGTCAGGCTGGTCTTGAACTCCTGACCTCAGGTGATCCACCTGCCTCAGCCTCCCGAAGTGCTGGGATTACAGGCGTGAACCACTGTGCTCGGCTTTTTTTTTTTTTTTTTTTTTTAAACGGAGTCTTGCTCTGTCACCCAGGCTGGAGCACAGCGGTGCAATCTCGGCTCACTGCCAACTCCATCTCCTGGGTTCAAGTGATTCTCCTGCCTCAGCCTCCCGAGTAGCTGGGACTACAAGTATGTGCCACCACACCCAACTAATTTTTGTATTTTTAGTGGAGACGGGGTTTCACCATATTGGTGGTCTCAATCTCTTGACCTTGTGATCCACCTGCCTCGGCCTCCCAAAGTGCTGGTATTACAGGCGTGAGCCACCACACCCGGCCCCCCAACTTTTTTTTTTTTTTTTTTTTTGAGATGGAATCTGGCTCTGTCACCCAGGCTAGAGTGCATTGCGCCATCTTGGCTCACTGCAACTTCTGCCTCCTAGGTTCAAGCGATTCTCCTGCCTCAAGCTCCCAAGTAGCTGGGATTATAGGCACCCACCACCACACCCGGCTAATTTTTGTATTTTTAGTGGAGACAGGGTTTCACTACATTGGCCAGGCTGATCTTGAACTCCTGACCTCAAGTGATCTGCCTGTGTCAGCCTCCAAAAGTACTGGGATTACAGGCATGAGCCACTATGCCCCACTGCTACTAAGTACATTAATCATCTAAAAGCCCTGCCGTGGTTCCTGCCACACAGTGTGTGCTGGGGAAGCATGCACTAATTAAACAGCAGCTGGCATTGATGGAGCACCTATGCGGCATTTTCTGTGCACGATCTTTACTCTCCCGGCAACCCTATGGGGGTAGGTAGTCCATGACTCCCATTCATGGATGAAGAAACAGGCCCAGACAGGTAAAGCAACTTGCACCAGGTCATACCACTAGAAAGAGGTAGAATCGGCCAGGCCAAGTGGCTCATGCCTATAATCCCAGCACTTTGGGAGGCTGAGGCAGGCGGATCACTTGAGGTCAGGAGTTCGAAACCAGCCTGGCCAATGTGGTGAAACCCTGCCTATATTAAAAATGCAAAGATTAGTTGGGCGTGGTGGCAAGCACCTGTAGTTCCAGCTACTCAAGAAGCTGAGGTAGGAGAATTGCTTGAACCCAGGCGATGGAAGTTGCAGTGAGCTGAGATCATGCCACTGCACTACAGCATGGGCAATAGAGCAAGACTCCGTCTCAAAAAAGAAAGAAAAGAAAAAAGAAAGAAAGAAAGAGAGAGGGAGAGAAGGAGGGAGGGAGGGAGGGAGGGAGGAAGAAAAGAAAGAAAAGAAAAAAGAAAAGAAAAGAAAAAAGAAAAGGAAGAAAAAGGTAGAGTCAGGCTCTGAACCCCACACCAAGCTGGTTTTCATAACAACACATAGTGGGTTTGTTTTTGTTTTTTATTTTGGGTTTTTGTTTGCTTGTTGTGGAGACAGGGTCACCCAGGCTGTAGTGCAATGATACAATCATAGCTCACTGTAGCCTTGAACTCCTAGACAAGCAATCCTCCCACCTCGGCCTCCTAAGTAGCTGGGACTACAGGTGCATGCCACCACGCCTGGCTAATTTTT
>NW_016805944.1:2140904-2150859 GCF_001698545.2 Rhinopithecus bieti | reverse complement strand
TACAAAAAATTGAGCCGGGCATGGTGGCTCACGCCTGTAATCCCAGCACTTTGGGAGACCGAGGCAGGTGGATCACCTGAGGTCAGGAGTTCGAGCCCAACCTGGCCAACATTGTGAAACCCCATCTCTATTAAAAATACAAAAAATTAGCTGGGCGTGGTGGCAGGTGCCTATAATTCCAGCTACTGAGGAGGCTGAGGCCAGAGAATTGCTTGAACCTGGGAGGCAGAGGTTGCAGTGAGTTGAGATGGCACCATTACACTCCAGCCAGGGCAACAAGAGCAAAACTCTGTCTCAAATAAATAAATGCATACATACATACATACACACATACATACATACAAAAAATTTGCCGGGAGGTGTTGCCCCGCGCCTGTAATCCCAGCTACTCGGGAGGCTGAAGCAGGAGAATCGCTTGAACCAGGGAGGCAGAGGTTGCAGTGAGCCAAGATCGTGCCATTGCACTCTAGCCTGGGTGACAGAGTGAAACTCTGCCTCAGAAACAAAAACAAAAAAAACAAAACTTACCATTGCAGCCATTTTTAGGTGTACAGTTCAGTGGCATTAAGTACATTCACCTTGTTGTGCAACCATCACCACTATTTCCAGGATATCTTCGTCATCCCAAACAAACTCTGGGTGTTTTCAATCTGCTGATGATTGTTACCGAGGAGCTCCAGGGGACATCTGCTGTGCTCATGCTGGGGCCTCTGGGATGGACAGGATTCTGCCAAGGCAGACATCTGGGTCAAGACAGTCCTGCACTGTTGTTCAGGTTGTGGCCAAGGTTAGGTTTACAGATTTGCCATGTAAAAATGCAGGATGCTCAGTTACATTTGAATTTCAGATTAATAGCAAAAAAACTTTTTGGTACAATTCCCAAATATTGCATGGGACATATTTATACTAAAACATCATGCACTGTTGATTTGAAATTCAAATATAATTGGGCCTCCTCTACTTCATCTGGCAAGCATAGACAAAAGAATCCAGTCCACAGTCCCCTGACTGAGCCATGTGCCCTGGGGTGCAGCTGGGTCCGTCAAGAGAAAAATGTTCTATTTCTGGCACTATTTCTGGCCTGATGTGAGTTTCTTTTTTTTTAGACAGACTCTCACTCTATTGCCCAGGCTGGAGTGCAGTGGCACGATCTCGGCTCACTGCAATCTTCGCCTCCTAAGTTGAAGCGATTCTCCTGCCTCAGCCTCCTGAGTAGCTGGAACTACAGGCACACGCCGCCATACCCAGCTAATTTTTGTATTTTTAGTAGAGACGGGGTTTCACTATGTTGGCCATGATGGTCTTGATCTCCTAACCTCATGATCCACCCGCCTTGGCCTCCCAAAGTGCTGGGATTACAGGTGTGAGCCACCGTACCTGGCCTTTGTTGGTTTTTGTTGTTGTTATTATTGTTTTGTTTTTGAGACAAGGTCTTGCTCCATTGTCCCCCACCCCCCCCAGTAGCTGGGATTACAGGCATGCACCACCACACCCGGCTAATTTTTGTATTTTTAGTAGAGACCAGGTTTCACTATGTTTCCCAGGCTGGTCTTGAACTCCTGGCCTCAAGTGATCCGCCTGCCTCAGCCTCCCAAAGTGCTGGGATTACAGGTGGGAGCCACCGCCCTGGCCCTGGACCTGATGTTGATGACCTCCTACTATGTGCACCTGCAGTTCTCCTGCATAGGCCTCAGCCCTCCTGCATGAGGACGCTGGGAGGCAGGTGCTCCCTATCAACCCCATGTTACATTTGAACAAATTGAGCCCTGGAAAAGAAAACGTATTTGCCCAGGTCATGCAGTGAAGGAATGGGGAATTCGAAGCCCAGGTCTGTCTGAAGCCAGAGTCACCCGGAGGAGAAAGAGCTGGAATTGAGAACTCAAGGAATGCGTGGAGGTGATCGGGTTCCAGCCCACCCGGAAAGAAACAGCGGCTGGAGACAAGACTGTGTTGCTATTTCCTGCCATCATCCCTTGGGCCCTGTTGAGGCCCTGCCACAAGCCTGGCCCTGCAGCCCAGTGGCTAGGAGAAATCAGACACAAAATAATAATAACAGCGATGATCTTTGAGCACCTATAATGCCAGGCTCCACGGTAAGAGCTTTCTTTGTTTTTGTTTTGTTTTGTTTTGAGACAGAGTCTCTCTGTCACCCAGGCTGAAGTGCAGTAGCGTGATCGTGGCTCACTGTAGCCTTCACCTCCCGGGTTCAAGCGATTCTCTTGCCTCAGCCTCCCGAGTAGCTGGGATTACAGGCGCGTGTCACTACGTCTGGCTAATTTTTGTATTTTTAGTAGAGACAGGGTTTCACCATGTTGGCCAGGTTGGTCTCAAACTTCTGGCCTCATATGATCCGCCCACCTCAGCCTCCCAAAGTGCTGGGATTACAGGCATGAGCCACTGTGCCTTTCTTTGTTTTTTTTTTTTTTTGAGACGGAGTCTCGCTCTGTCACCCGGGCTGGAGTGCAGTGGCCGGATCTCAGCTCACTGCCAGCTCCGCCTCCCGGGTTTACGCCATTCTCCTGCCTCAGCCTCCTGTGTAGCTGGGACTACAGGCGCCCGCTACCTCTCCCGGCTAGTTTTTCTTCGTTTTAGTAGAGACGGGGTTTCACCGTGCTAGCCAGGATGGTCTCGATCTCCTGACCTCGTGATCCGCCTGTCTCGGCCTCCCAAAGTGCTGGGACTACAGGCTTGAGCCACGGCGCCCGGCCACCTTTCTTTGTATTTGTTCAAGTAATATCCTGAAATATGTACTATGTCTCGCACTTTATAGAGGAGGAAACTGAGGCCAGCAAATGAGGCTGTCATGGGAGGTGGAGACAGGATTTGAACCTGCTTCAGTGCAGGAGGCTCAAGAGCCTCTGTCTTCTCTCAGGGCACGGTGTGGGAGGGTGGGAAGGAGGGAGGCCCACAGAGGGATGACCTCTGATTGCCACTGTCACCTGGGCCTGGCTCTCTAAAGTCTCTGCCAAGTGGGGAGGTGGCTGGAGGAGGGCCCTGCTCTGTGCAGCCTCCCCTCCCCCGGCCCGCAGAGTTGAGCACAGAGGGACAGAGACACAGAAACCCCAGAAATGTCCCTCTTCAGAAACAGGCTCCAGGACCTGCCTGCCCTGTGCCTCTGTGTGCTGGTCCTGGCCTGCATTGGGGGTGAGAAGAAGAGGGTGGAGGGATGGGGGGCCCACACCTGATGGGTGTGAGTGTGGCTGTGTATCCTGTGGCTCTGTAGCCACGTGAGACGTGAGTACGGAGCGTGTGCGTGTCGGGGAGTGTGTGTGTCAGTGGTTGAGAGTAAAGTGTGAATATAACATTGGTACAAACTGGGATCATCTGTGCATGTGTGTGTGTGCGTACATGGAACTGGGAGTGTGCAGTCGTGGTAAAAGTGCATGTCTGTGTGCGTGTGTGTATTTGTGTGCACCTGTCTCTCTGTGGGGTACATGTGTGCAAAATATTTGAGTGTGTGGACACATGTGAGGGGGTCTGTGAGTGTGTGCTGGTGTGTACGTCTGTGTTTTGCCTATGCATTTAATTTTTTTTTTTTTTTGAGACGGAGTCTCTGTCACCCAGTGCGTGACAGTGCAGTGGCGTGATCTCGGCTCACTGCATCATCCGCCTCCCCGGTTCAAGCGATTCTCCTGCCTCAGCCTTCAGAGTATTTGGGACTACAGACTCACACCACCACGCCTGGCTAATTTTTTATATTTTTGGTAGAGACAAGGTTTTGCCATGTTGCCCAGGCTGGTCTTGAACTCCTGACTTCAGGTGATCCGCCCGCCTCGGCCTCCCAAAGTGCTAGGGTTATAGGCATGAGCCACCATGCCCGGCGATGTACTTTATTTTAAAATGGGATCATATTCTAGATCAGTGTCATCCAGTAGAAATTTAAATTTTTAACACAGGGCCGGGCACATTGGCTCATGCCTGTAATCCCAGCACTTTGGGAGGCCGAGGTGGGCAGATCACAAGGTCAGGAGATTGAGACCATCCTGGCTAACAGACGGGTAAAAACTTGTCTCTGAAAATACAAAAAATTAGCCACACATAGTGGCACACACCTGTAGTCCCAGCTACTCGGGAGGCTGAGGCCAGAGAATCACTTGAACCTGGGAGGCAGAGCTTGCAGTGAGCCGAGATCACATCACTGTACTCCAGCCTGGGCGACAGAGCAAGACTCAGTCTCAAAAAAAAAAAAAAAAAAAAAAAATTAAAACGTATATAGCACCTACAATGTGCAAGGCACCATTCTATGTGCATCGTATGTATTAACTCTTAATTCTCACAATAACCCTGCGGTAGGTACTATTATCCCATTCTACAGAAGGGGAAACTGAGTCATGGGAAGAGAGGATAAGTCACCAGCCAAGGCACACAGCCAGCCACATGTGGCCCCCGCGTGACGGTTGGTCTCTGTAGGCGAGGCTTTGTCCAGATGCGTGGGTAGAAGGTCTGGCCTGGAAAGAGGAACTGACAGCAAGGCTAAGCCAATGTCTGCCCCTGGGGGCAGAAAGTCACCTTCTGCTTTCCCTCCACTGTCCATAGAGGTAGCTTAGACAGGGTGGGGGTCACAGGAGAACTAAGGGGGAAAAGGGTAGTTCCTGGGCAGCAAAATCAGGCGGTGAAGGGAGGCATCAGAGGATGGCAATTAGAGAGGCCATTAGAGGGAAACCATAGGCAGACAGGATGACAGGAGGGACTACTGACACAAGGTGAAGAGATGGCCCGGCCGGACGGGGTGGCTCACATCTGTAATCCCAGCATTTGGGGAGGCCGAGGTGGGTGGATCACTTGAGGTCAGGAGTTCAAAGCCCCAACATGGCGAAACCCCATCTCTACTTAAAATACAAAAATTAGCCGGGCATGGTGGCACATGCCTATAATCCCAGCTACTCAGGAGGCTGAGGCAGGAGAATTGCTTGAATCCAGGAGGTGGAGGTCGCAATGAGACAAGATCACGCCACTGCACTCCACCCTGGGCAACAGAGCAAGAGACTGACTCTGTCTCAAAAAAAAAAAAAAAAAAGGGAGAGAGAGAGAGATGATTGATGGTTGAAGAGGGGTAAGCAGTCAGGGAACATATACGGGTAAAGGCAGGAGGCAAGAGGACTGGCAGGGGGCTGCCCCAGGGCCACCAGGAGTGACACAGGATGAGCATGGTGGGAAAGGAAGAAGGGGAGATTGTAGGGTCCCAGCCCGCCCAAGTTGCCCTCTGGTTCCACCTAGCATGCCAGTCAGAAGCCCATGAAGGAACCCCCAGCCCCCCACCAAAGCTAAAGATGAGTCACTGGAGCCTGGTGACGGGCAGGATGAAGGAGCTGCTGGAGCCATTGCTGAACAGGACCAGAGACAGGTGGCAGTGGTTCTGGTGAGTGTGTGCTGGCCTGGGTGGCAGGAGGGGACTCCTGGGTCTGAGGGAGGAGGGGCTGGGGGGCTGGGGGGCTGGGCTCCTGGGTCTGAGGGAGGAGGGGCTGGGGGGCTGGGGGCCTGGGCTCCTGGGTCTGAGGGAGAAGAAGGGGCTGGGGGCCTGGACTCCTGGGTCTGAGGGAGAAGAAGGGGCTGGGGGCCTGGGCTCCTGGGTCTGAGGGAGGAGGGGCTGGGGGTCTGGACTCCTGGGTCTGAGGGAGGAGAGACTGGGGCCTGGGCTCCTGGGTCTGAGGGAGGAGGGACTGGGGCCTGGACTCCTGGGTCTGAGGGAGGAGGGGCTGGGGGCCTGGACTCCTGGGTCTGAGGGAGGAGGGGCTGGGGCCGGAATCCCTGGGTTTCAGGGAGGAGGAAAGGGCGGGAGTGGGGCTGTGACCCCTAGGTCTGGGAGGAGCAGAGCGTTAGAGCTGAGAACAGGAACTGGGTCAAAGAAAGGAGCAGATAAATGGGGCAGAGAACACCCGGAGAGAGCTGGGGCCTCCACTGTGATGTCCTCTCTCCCGCAGGAGCCCCAGCACCTTCCGGGGCTTCATGCAGACGTACTATGACGACCACCTCAGGGACCTGGGTCCGCGCACCAAGGCCTGGCTCCTCAAATCCAAAGACAGCCTCTTGAACAAGACCCACAGCCTGTGCCCCAGGATTGTCTGTGGGGACAAGGACCAGGGTTAAAATATTCATAAAAGCCAGGTGTGGTTGTGGCGGGTGCCTGTAGTCCCAGCGACTCAGAAGGCTGAGGCGGAAGGATGGCTTGAGCCCAGGAGTCGGAGACCAGCCTGGGCAACACAGCGAGATCCCTTGGGGGGAAACAAAAAGAAACAAAAAAAGTTCATACTTCTCCAATAAATAAAGTCTCACCTGTGTCCCTGTCTGGATCCTTCCCCAGTGTGGCCAGAAGAAAACCCACCCCACCCCCTCCCAGGAATTAATGAGTAGAAGAGGTGACACCTGATGGGGAAGGGAGAGTTGGGGGATAGGGAAGGGTATCAAGGGATAACACCCTACTGTGGGTTTGCGAAGAATGGGGGACTTTGAGGCGCACCAGTTTCAGGAGGGTGAGGGCAGGAGTGCAGGTGGAGTCAGCAGGTCCCCATGATGGCCCTCATGAGAACTTCGCCCTTGTCTCCCACAAGCTCTGACTCCATTCCCAGTGGGCACCCAGCACCTCCAACCCTTCCACAGCCCCCAAGCCACCTCTGTCAGAGGCAAATTCTCAGAGTGAGGGTTCCCTGTCACTTGAGTGAAGGTTCCCTGTGGCGTGACCTTGGGGGACGTCATTGACCTTTCTGTCCCCATCCACCCCCTCGGTGGTTCTGTTGGCCAGGACTTTGGCCTAGACAAAGGATGGGGGTGGTGGCTGTGGAGCGGAAGTGGGTCTCAAACGCTATAAAGCCTCTCTATGCCTGTCTG
This sequence comes from Rhinopithecus bieti, assembly GCF_001698545.2. Taxonomy (NCBI): domain Eukaryota; kingdom Metazoa; phylum Chordata; class Mammalia; order Primates; family Cercopithecidae; genus Rhinopithecus; species Rhinopithecus bieti. The sequence continues at coordinate 2,144,034 of NW_016805944.1, read as the reverse complement.
GAGCTGGAGAGGACAGCCTGCCGGAGTCTGGTAAGAGAGGGATCCAGGGTGCGGGAGCAGGGGGGCGTCAGCAGGGAGAGGGCAAAGATCGATAAAGTAGGAATTGTAAGAGGCACAATGTTAGAAGCCTGTGTTGGAACCGTGACTTTGTGTGTGTGTGTGTGTGTGTGTGAGAGTGTGATGAAGTCTTGCTATATTGCCCAGGCTAGACTCAAACTCCTAGGCTCAAGCAATCCTCCTGCCTCAGCGTCCGCAGTAACTGGGACTATAGGTGCACCACCACACTCTGTAAATCACAGAATTTAGAAATGTAGACTATTTGAGCCTCTACTTAGAGTTGGGGTGGCTGAGGAGGGGAGGATCCCTTGAGCCCAGGAGTTTGAGGCTGCAGTGAGCTATGATCTTGCCACTGTGTTCCAGCCTGGGTGACAGAGAAACCCCATTTCTAAAAAAGAAAAAGAAAAAGGGCTCGGCACATTGTCTCACGCCTGTAATCCCAGCACTTTGGGAGGCCGAGGTGGGTGGATCATCTGAGGTCAGGAGTTCAAGACCAGTCTTACCAGCATGGTGAAACCCCATCTCTACTAAAAATACAAAAATTAGCCGGGTGTGGTGGCGCATGCCTGTAATCCCAGCTACTCCGGAGGCTGAGGCAGGAGAATTGCTTGAACCTGGGAGGCGGAGGTTGCAATGAGCCCAGATCATGCCACTGCACTCTAGCCTGGGTGACAGAGCAAGACTCAGTCTTGGGGGAAAAAAAAGAATGAAAGAATTTAAAAATCTAAAAAAGAATTGTAGGCTGGGCGCAGTGGCTTACACCTGTAATCCACACGCTTTGGGAGGCCGAGGTGGATGGATCACTTGATATCAGGAGTTGGAGACCAGCCTGGCCAACATGGTGAAACCCCGTCTCTACTAAAAATACAAAAATTAGACAGGCGTGGTGGTGCATGCTTGTATTCCCAGTTACTCAGGAGGCTGAGGCAGGAGAATCACTTGAACCCGGGAGACAGAGGTTGCAGTGAGCCAAAATTGTGCCATTGAACTCCAGCCTGGGCAACAGAGAAAGACCCTGTCTCAAAAAAAAATTAATAATAATTGTAGACCATTTGCTTGAGCCGTTCTTTCTCCAGGGAGCAGATCTCAACCTCTTTCTGATGTAGCTTCCTCATCTCCTATGTGTGGATGATGATATTGTGCCCTGTACATGTTCTTCGTAACCAAAAGTGCCTCCCTCATAGGGCGGGTGAGAACTCAATGAGCAGATGGGACATGAGGTCTGAGTTAGGGCCTTTGATCTAGTGTGGGTCCTTAATGGTGTCTGCAGAGCACCTCCCTGCACTGACTCAGGCTTAGCAAAGGGCAGGGGCTTTGCTGTGTTCCTGCTGGGCCCAGAACTGTTTAGGTGCTCAAGAAAGTCTTCTAGGCTGGGCTCAGTGGCTCACGCCTGTACTCCCAGCACCTTGGGGAGGCCGAGATGGGAGGATCGCTTGAGCTCAGGAGTTCCAGACCAGCCTGGGTAACAAAGCAAGTCCCCCATCTCTACAAAAGAATAAAAATTAGCAGCCAGGCATGGTGGCTCACGCCTGTAATCCCAGCACTTGGGGAGGCCAAGGCAGGCAAATCACTTGAGGTTAGGAGTTCAAGACCCGCCTGGACAACATCCTGAAACCCTATCTCTCCTAAAAATACAAAACTTAGGTGGGGCGCCACGGCTCACGCCTGTAATCCCAGCACTTTGGGAGGCCGAGGCAGGCAAATCACTTGAGGTTAGGAGTTCAAGACCTGCCTGGACAACATAGTGAAACCCCATCTCTCCTAAAAATACAAAACTTAGGTGGGGCGCCATGGCTCACACCTGTAATCCCAGCACTTTGGGAGGCTGAGGCAGGTGGATCATGAGGTCAGGAGTTCTAGACCAGCCTGGCCAGCATGGTGGAACCCCATCTCTACTAAAAATACAAAAAATTAGCCAGGCATGGTGGCAGGCACCTGTAATCCCAGCTCCTTGGGAGGCTGAGGCAGGAGAATTGCTTGAACCCCAGAGGCAGAGGTTGCAGTGAGCTGAGAACACACCACTGCACTCCAGCCTGGGTGACAGAACAAGACTCCATCTCAAAAAAACAAAAACAAAAACACAAACAAAAAGCAGCCGGGCATGGTGGCGGATGGCTGTAATCCCAGCTACTGGGGAGGCTGAGGCAGGAGAATTTCTTGAACCTGGGAGGTATGGGTTGTGGTGAGCCAAGATCGCGCCACTATACTCCAACCTGGGTGACAGAGTGAGATTCCGTTTCAAAAAAGGAAAAAAAAAAAAAAAAAAAGAATTAAAATGTCAAAATCAGGAGTAGAATCACAGGATGTTGGAAAGTGAGGCCCAAGAAAGGGGCTGTGTCCAAGTCCATGCATGGGAAACTTGACTTGGACACCGAGTACATACAGAGCAGGATCTCAGTCCCCCCATCAGAGTGGGGCGTGACCACAGGAACAGCCGCCTCCAGTCGGCCGGCCATATGACCCCCGCTCAATGTTCCAGGTCTCCCGATACCATGGGCACACGATTCCTCCTGGCTCTGTGTCTCGTCCTCCTGGTACTGGGAATTGGTGAGTGTGAGCTTCCGGGGAGGGAGGCCGTGGGGAGGGGAATGAGCTCCAAGCATCTTCCTAGCCCAGGACCTTCTTACCCCTGCCTCTGCCCTCTCCTCTCATTCCTGCCACCTTTCCCCCTGCTGCAGCCCCATGGGCTCCCCTGACACACTCTCCCCCTGCAGAGGTCCAGGGGGCCCAACTGCCCCAGCAAGATGAGCCACCCAGCCCGGCCTTGCTCACCCAGGTGCAGGAATCTCTCTCCAGTTACTGGGAGTCAGCAAAGGCAGCCGCCCAGAAGCTGTACCAGAAGACATACCTGCCTGCTGTAGACGAGAAACTCAGGTAGCACCTGCCCCTGGAGAAATGGGGTATAACCCATACGGCCCATACCACCGACTCCATCCAGGACCCAGAATTTCAGGCCCCAGCCCCTCCTCCCTCAGACCTAGGGGTCCAGACCTCAGCCCCTCCTCCCTCAGACCCAGGAGTCCGGGCCCCCAGCCCCTCCTCCCTCAGACCCAGGAGTCCAGGCCCCAGGCCC
>NW_016805944.1:2133657-2137770 GCF_001698545.2 Rhinopithecus bieti | reverse complement strand
GGAGTCCAGGCCCCAGCCTCTCCACCCTCAGACCCAGGCCCCACCCCCTCTTTCTCCCTCAGACACAGGAGTCCAGGCCTCAGCCCCTCCTCCCTCAGACCCAGGAGTCCAGGCTCCCAGCCCCTCCTCCCTCAGACTCAGGAGTCCAGGCCCCCAGCCCCTCTTCCCTCTAACTCTCTGTGCATTCTCCCCAGGGACTTGTACAGCAAAAGCACAGCAGCCATGAGCACTTACACGGGTATTTTTACTGACCAAGTTCTTTCTGTGCTGAAGGGAGAGGAATAACAGCCAGACCCTCCATCTGTGGACAAGGGGAGAGTCCCCGCTCCCCTGATCCCCAGGTTCGGACTGAGCTCCCCCTTCCCAGTAGCTCTTGCATCCTGCTCCCAACTCTAGCTTGAATTCTTTTCAATAAAAAATACAATTCAAGTTGCTTCTCATGGATGGCACTGCTTTTCTGAGGACTCAGGGGCCAAGATGGAGGGGCTGACTCAGTCCAGCCAACATTTAATCAGCACCTACTGTTGTGTATGGAGCCCTAACCCATGGGTCTGTTGGAATAAAACAGTGAATAGTAACAATAAATAATCGAAACAGCAATTAGAACTACTCTGTATTGAAGTCCAGCTTTCTCTCTCTCTCTCTCTTTTTTTTTTGAGGCTGGGTTTCACTCTGTCACCCAGGCTGGACTGCAGTGGTGCAATCTCGCCTCACTGCACCCTCCGCCTCCAAGGCTGCAGCGATTCTCTGTGCCTCAGCCTCTGGAGTAGCTGGGATTACAGGCATGTGCCACTGTGCACGGTTAATGTTTGTATTTTTAGTAGACACAGGGTTTCGCCATGATGGCTAGGCTGGTCTCAAACTTCTGACCTCAAGTGATCCACCTGCCTCGGCCTCCCAAAGTACTGGGGTGACAGGCATGAGCCACTGCGCCAGGCCAAAATCCGGCTTTCTCATTTGTAAAATGACAAATCATAGACACAGCTAGTCCACAGTGGCCTCTGACAGTCTCCAGTTTTTTTTTTTTCTTTTTTTTTTTTTTGAGACGGAGTCTCGCTCTGTCACCCAGGCTGGAGTGCAGTGGCCGGATCTCAGCTCACTGCAAGCTCCGCCTCCCGGGTTTATGCCATTCTCCTGCCTCAGCCTCCCGAGTAGCTGGGACTACAGGCGCCCGCCACCTTGCCCGGCTAGTTTTTTTGTATTTTTCAGTAGAGACGGGGTTTCACCGTGTTAGCCAGGATGGTCTCGATCTCCTGACCTCGTGATCCGCCCGTCTCGGCCTCCCAAAGTGCTGGGATTACAGGCTTGAGCCACCGCGCCCGGCCATCAGTCTCCAGTTGTTAACGGTGGATGGTGTCCAGGTTCTTGGCGTCTTGAACAAAGAACTGAACAAAACAGACAAAGCAAGGAAGAAATGAAGGGATTTATTGAAAATGAACGTACACTCCACAGTGTGGGAGCGGGCCCAAGCATATGGGTTCAAAAGTCCTGTTACAGAATTTTTGGGAGTTTAAACTCCCCCTAGAGGATTCCCCTTCCACTGGTTACTCCCCTACACCCTATGTAAATGAAGAGGATGAAGAAAAGTTACAAAGTCATTCATCACCTACCTGAGAGGATGTTTCCTGTTATAGCTGAAGTGAATTGGCCTTATGTTCCCTGCCTCCGGACCCTATTTTCCTGCCTCACAGTTGCTGGACTGACACATTTTTTATTTATTTTGTTTTGAGATAAGGTCTTGCTCTGTCGCCCAGGCTGAAGTGCAGGGGTGAGATCTTGGCTTCCTGTAGGCTTGACCTCTTGGGCTCAAGAGATCCTCCCATCCCAGCCTCCCAAGTAGTTGGGACAAGAGATGCCCACTGCCACACCTGGCTAATTTTTTGTATTTTTAGTAGAGACGGGGTTTTGCCATGTTGCCTAGGCTAGTCTCCGATTCCCAGGCTCAAGCGATCTGCCCACCTTGTCCTCCCAAAGTGCTGGGATTACTGGTGTGAACCACTGCACCAGGCCTGGGCTGACACTTTAAATGTGCCACTGCAATCAGGTATGAAGGTCCCGTGGCAGAGGGAAGAATGGTGCCCAAGTCAGTGCTGCATTGGCCGGGACCCAAGACGACAGACCTCTAAGGCTGGCGCGGTGGCTCATGCCTGTAATCCCAGAGCTTTGCTTGGCCAAGGTGGGCAGATCATCTGAGATCAGGAGTTCAAGAGCAGCCTGGCCAACATGGTGAAAACACAAAAATAAAACACAAAAATTTCTCTAATAAAACACAAAATTAGCCAGGGTGGCCCACGCCTGTAATCCCAGTTACCTGGAGGCTGAGGCAGGAGAACTGCTTGTACCCAGGAGGCAGAGATCGGGCCACTGCACTCCAGCCTGGGCAGCAGAGCGAGACTCTGTCTCAAAAAAGAAAAAAGAAAAACTTATTAAAAAAAAAAAATGCAAGTAAAAAGCACAGAAGGCAGAAGGTGCAAATAAGCAGAGGCTTCATGGTCAGAAGGAGGCCACTGCTGGGACCATGAATGCAGGGGGCTGGGGGCCGAGATTCCTGTATCCTGAGGGAGTCCAGGGTGGTCCTGCTCCCCAAGTCCCATGGGTGGGGCTATTGGTCTCTGGAGATCCACGGCTTTTGTTTCTCCTAATCTGCTTGGCATTAACCTCCAGCCAGGCTTTCAACACCCTTGGGGCAGTTTTCCCAGGTCCTGGGGCGGGGCAGCTGAGTCCAGTAAAAAACAGGGGCCCTGGAGAGGGACTGTGGGCAATGCCCCCGAGTCCCCGGGGCCTGGGAAGAATGGAGGCTGCCAAGCGCAGGAGGTGGTGGGGAGGGGGAGACCCTGGAGTAACAATCCCTGCTCTGTCCACTTGGTTCCCACGGACTCGAGCCAAACCAAAGCACTGCCCGGACCAGTTCGGCTTCCAACCAATACTGGTGCTGGCGTCAGACTCCTCCTTCCTTTCTCAGAACCCCATTCCCCTCAGGGCCCCCAGAGTCCAGGCCCCTAGATTCTTCTTCCCCTAAGACTCAGGAGTCTGGGACCCCCCAATCCCTTCTCCTCAGGACCTAGAAGGTTGGATCCCCAGTCCCCTTCTCCCTTAGAACCTGAAATCACAGCCCTTGATCAGTATTTTGCGCCCCCTAGTGGAGAGAACAGTGGGTCTATCCTGTGACTTACAGTAGGAATGGCAGAATTTTTTACTTACTATGATTCTTAATTTTTTTAGAGACAGGGTCTCACTCTGTCACCCAGGATAGAGTGCAGTAGTGTGATCACAGCTAATTGCAACCTCAAACGAACTCCTGGGCTCCGGCATCCCTCCCACCTCAGCCTCGGAGTAGCTGGACCACAAATGGATGCCACCACACCGCCTAATTTTTTAAATTTTTAGTAGAGCTAGGATCTTGCTATGTAGCCAAGGCTGGTCTTAAACTCCTAGGCTCAAGCGATCCTTCTGCCTCAGCCTCCCAGAGTGCTAGGATTACAGGCATGAGCCACCAAGCCTGGACGGAATGGCAAAATTTATTTGGTCACTCAACAGAGCATAGGAAGGCTCTGCAGGGAACCTGGCTCCACAGGAGCCCTGTCCAAGATCACACTTTTCATGAGAAGCTGAGACCTCATCATGCTCCAGCACATTGGCCCTTGCAGTGTATGAGACTTGGAGGGCACATTGGGGCAGTTTGTATTTACAGCCTAGAGCACAGTTGGGGTTGCAGTGAGGCTGGTGAAAGTTTCAAAGACCCTCACTTGGCTGGGCCCAGTGGCTCACGCCTGTCATCCCAGCACTTTGGGAGGCCGAGGAGGGCAGATCATGAGGTCAGGAGATCGAGACCATCCCGGCTAACACAGTGAAACCCCGTCTCTACTAAAAAAAAAAAAAAAAAAAAAAAAAAAATTAGCCGGGTGTGGTGGCCGGCACTTGTAATCCCAGCTACTTGGGAGGCTGAGGCCAGAGAATGGTGTGAAACTGGGAGGCGGAGCTTGCAGTGAGCCGAGAGGGCGCTACCGCACTCCAACCTAGGGCGACAGCGCAAGACTGTCAAAAAAAAAAAAAAGGCCCCTCACTTGCCTGGGCTTTCCATGGTCCTCTACCTAAATTTGTACAAGTAATTTT
>NW_016805944.1:2105456-2132936 GCF_001698545.2 Rhinopithecus bieti | reverse complement strand
TTTTTGGAGGCAGAGTCTTGCTCTGTTGCCTAGGCCGGAGTGCAGTGGCATGATCTTGGCTCACTGCAACCTCTGCCTCCCGGGTTCAAGCAATTCTCCTGTCTCAACCTCCCAAGTAGCTGGGATTACAGGCGCCTGCTTCCATGCCCGGCTAATGTTTGTATTTTTAGTAGAGATAGGGTTTCACCATGTTGGCCGGGCTGGTCTCAAACTCCCGACCTCAGGTGATCTGCCTGCCTCAGCCTCCCAAAGTGTTGGGATTACAGGCATGAGCCACTGTGCCCGGCTGCCAGGCATGAAGTTTTCTAAGTTTCCTTCTTGCCCTGTGTTAGCCCTCAGAGAGGTAAGTCACTCACCTTCTGCACTTAGAGAGCCTCATACTTACTTTTTTTTTTTTTTTTGAGATGGAGTCTCACTCTGTCGCCCAGGCTGGAGTGCAGTGGATCTCAGCTCACTGCAAGCTCCGCCTCCCAGGTTTACGCCATTCTCCTGCCTCAGCCTCCCAAGTAGCTGGGACTACAGGGGCCCGCCACCTCCCCGGCTAGTTTTTTGTATTTTTTAGTAGAGACGGGGTTTCACCGTGTTAGACAGGACGGTCTCGATCTCCTGACCTCGTGATCCGCCCGTCTCGGCCTCCCAAAGTGCTGGGATTACAGGCTTGAGCCACCGCGCCCGGCCGAGAGCCTCATACTTTCTTTCAGCAATAATCCCCAGGGCAGTGACCACAACAGTCCAGGATCAGCCTGCCCAGTTGGGGAGACACACCCATCCCTGACAGTGATGACACAAAGTGAGCAGGGGTGGGGTGGAGGAGCTGAGGAGGCAAGGGAGGATGGGAAAGCAACTCAGAGAGAGCTTCCTAGAGCGAGAGCTAGTATTACAGAGCTGAGATCTAGAGGAAAGTGGAGGAAACCGATAATAAAATTATAATTAAATATTTAGAATATCCCAATGCAAAGCTTACTCTCTTTCCAGGTAATATATAAAGTTCATAATCACAGCGCCTCGAATATTGACCACTTAAGCATGAGGCCCAGGGCCTGATGTTTTACATTCGCGATCTAACTACGTCTTCCCAATAACACAGGGGGGCAAAACGGGAAGATGAATAACGAGTACGATTAGAATCCCTAGTTTATAAAAGGGGAGAAACTGAGGCTCAGAGATGTCACTTGTCACCAGCCTGGCCAACACGGTGAAACTCCGTCTCTACTTACAAAAAAAAAAAAAAATTAAAATTAAAAAAATTAGCCAGGCGTGGTGGCGAGCTCCTGTAATCCCAGCTACTCGGGAGGCTGAGGCAGAAGAATCACTTGAACCCGGGAGGCCGAGGTTGCAGTGAGCCGAGATCGCGCCATTGCACTCCAGCCTGGTGGACAGAGTAGGACTTCATCTAAAAAAAAAAAGAGAGAGAGAGAGAGATGTCACTTGTCCAGGATCTCTTATCCGGTCAGTAGCACCACAAGGATTCGAACTCTGGCCAGACGTCTACCCAATTTCACGTGTGAAGAGTTAACAGCCTCCTAGAGTCTTGTCCTCTCTGGGCCTCCGTAACACCCTCTCCAAGCCAGGGGTCTCCCATCATATGGCTGCGTTTAGAGCTGTACGAAGACACACAGCTAATGAAAAACTGTGGAATTCTCAGAGCCTGTGAAGCCTAGTCCAGGGATGCGAGGTTTGGACCACTAAGGGAAAGCGCATGCGTGCTAGGCAGGGCTGACCGAAGGCTTCGGGGTGTATCATAGGGTCTCATCGGAGATGTGTTGGCCGTTAAGACCTCTGGAATTGGAACTCTAAATACACAGAAAGGCTATGAGCTCAGGAGACTCGGACGAAAGAGTTGTGTTAGGAAGAGGGGTCAGAAGACAAGGGTGCTGGGCAAAACGCTTCCTCTTCGACTCCGAATACGGTGGCTAGAAAGGTTTCTCTGACGAAAGAGGGGCGTGGTTCGAAGCCGTACTGTGGCCGGTAAAGCTCAAGGCACATGGAACGAAAAGGACGAAAAGAATCGGCAGGGAGAAGCGGACAGGATGGCCCGAAAGGCTCATATAACCGAAAACGTGGGTTAATGTGAAGGGGCGGAAGAAACAGAACTTATGGGAGGTGCATGCTGGCCGAGAAAGTCCTGGAGTTCGGAACATACAGTGTTTCCATCAGGTGGAAACAGCCTGCGGGAAAGAGAAATACGGTGGCCAGGTTGGTCCTTTCACAGCCGAAAGTGGCCTTTCTGAGAGGCGTGGCTGCGGCACTCTTGCTGGATACGGTGGCCCGGCGGGGCTAGAAAGCATGAAATCTCGCGCGATTACTCTGCGCCGTCTGGGACGGGGCGGGGCTGGCGGCGGGGGCGGGAACCCGGAGCGGGAAGATGGCGGCGGCGCAGGAGGTGGACGGGGCCCGCAGCGCCGTGGTGGCGGCCGGGGGAGGCGGCTCCGGTCAGGTACGGAGGCCGAGAGGGGACTGAGGGGGTTCTTCCCCAGTTGGGGGGCCTCCCACGGGGCGTGTCGTGCTCCGTGTCGTGGAATCCAGTGCACTGGGGGCCCCTTGCCCAGAGGGACCTTGAATACCCGGCCTAGGGAGGGCCGGACCGCCCGGGAGGCCGGACGGTGCCGGGAACGGGGCCCTGTTGCGTGTCGGGTCCCCTGCGCGCTCGCGCCGGGCTGCCACCAGCCTTATCGCTGGAGCCGGGAAGACAGTGGCTCGGAGGGGCGCAGGCTTGTGCCTTGGCGCGCTGGGTTCTGGACTCCGCGATTCCGGGCTCTGAGGCCGTTCCTAGAGTGATCTGGCGTTCAGGTTTCGTTGTAGTGCTGGAGGTGTGCGCAGTGATTAATTGAGAGTTTTCTAGCTCTGGGGAAGTCAGGATTAGCAGGGCATGGCCGACAGACCCATTTTACAGACGGGAATCCAAGGAACAGTGAGACTAAGGTGCTTCCAGAAGGTCATCCCGGTTAGGTTTGTAACTTTATGTAGAAGTTACAAGACATTGCTGACACAGGAACTGGTATAGATGTGCTTTTAACATGAACTAGTCCTATGGGTTAATTAGTCCATGTACGGATGACTTCTGACCCGCTGCTGCCTTAACACACTGCAGAGCATACCATTTCAGGCAGCTACCGTTTAGGCATTTGGGGAATAGATGGAGACATCAAGGTGCTGTCGACCCACCCACTGGGATGTCACTGACATGTAGGAGGCAGCTCAGGGAAAAGGAGTGCGGGTTGAGAGGGGAGAATGAAGCTGACTCTCTGTATGACCTTGGGCAAGTTCCTTTCCCTCTTCAGGCTTTTATTTCTCCCCTGTTAACTGCAGAGGTTGGACAGGAGGGCCAGCCATATCCCTGCTGTCATGGGACGGGGAGAGGAGACTGACATGTAAACAAACAGTTGTAATCCTGAATGATTAGGTTGGTGACAGAAGTCTGTGTCCAGGGACTGGGGAGCCCAGAGAAGGAGCAAGTGGTATCACCTGGGGAGGACACCTGGATGAAGTTAGTGTGATAGAGCCCACTATATCTGCTCTGAATCTGTTCAGCATTCTCAGCCAGGGCCTGGCCTCAGGGACAGCTCAGGAAATGTGTGTTGAGTTAGTGCTGGAATGAAGGCTCAGTTCCTGTCTTCAAGGGTTTTCCAGTCTTGCTGAAAGGAGGTCGTTTCCCCTCTGGGTTTCTGTTGATTATTGGGTTGGTGGTGGATTGAGAGACCAGGGCCCAGGTTGTTCTGATTGCCCTGAGCTTCCATATGGCACTCTGATCTTCTCTTGTACCAACTCTGCTTAAAAACAATCAAGACTTACCCCTTTGCCTTTAGGACAAAGTACAAATTCTTTTATAAATCACAGCCTTGCATGATCTGACTCTTTTCTTCAGACTAGACTAGGATTTTTCGAGCTCGGCACTGTCAACATTTTGAATTGGATAAGGCTTTGTTTGGGGGACTGCCTTGCGCATTTTAGGATGTTTAGCAGCATTCCTGGCCTCTACGCACTAGATGTCAGTAGCTCAGTAGCATCCACGCCCCTCCCCAGTTGTGACAACCATAAATGTCTCCAGACATTGCTAAATGTTCCAGGAGCAGGGGGGCAAAGTCATCCCTGCATGAGAACCACTGCGCTAAAGGGGATCCACTGCTCTGAAACCTATTTTATTTCTAAACCTCTTTTATTGCCTCTCAGTCTCTTTCCTCGCAGTCTATGCACAGATCTCTCCCCTCTGTAGCTAGTTAATGTGTGTTAGTCCTACAGATTTCAGATGTTCCCTCCTGCAGAAAGCCCTCTTTGACTGTCTGGGATCCCCTGTCCCAGGCCTGCACCCGCTGGGTTTCACTCTCTGGGGACTGGTCTCCTCCACTGGACTGGGAGCCCCAGGAGGGCAGAGCCGGGACTGCCTTGATCACCACTAGTTCCTTAGCACCACTCAGCTCAGGGTTGGGCACAGAGGAGGTGCTCAGTGTTTGTAGAATGAGTGGATCTTGAAACAGAGGCTGGGCTGAGGTGGAATTCCCTGATGCGCAGTGGTGGATCCAGGTAATCAGTGAAAACATGCCGTAAAATGTAGCTTCCTCCCGCTCTTGCCTAGCCCTGGTGGTCTCAGCTGCTTCTTGGGCCCCTTAGCAGATGTTGCTGGGCATTGTGTGTGTGCGTCGATGTGCAGATCCAAGAGCAGGAACTAACTGTGTCTTAGTCACTGATGTGTCCACAGCCACTGCCACCCTTCTCCCATGCCCAGGGCCTGGTACACAGCAGGCAGACCCTCAGCCCTGTCTCCTGCTTTAGCCAGCCTGCTCCTATAGCCAGGAACTCAGCTTTGCCATTGAGTCCTTCAGCGAATACAAATTGAGTCTACTACATGCTAGGCCTCGTGCTGATGCTGGGGATACAGCTGTGAACAAAATAAGTGCTGCCCTCTTGAAGGCCCTTACCCTTGTGTTCTAGTTGGAGCTGAATTTATAGGGGAAGCACAGACAGGGACACACAGTGAACAAGATAAGTAAGAAAAACAGCAGTTCAGATGACTCTGCGTGCCATGGACAGAAATAAAGCTGGGATGGGAATAAGAAGTGAGGGGTGGGTAGAAGAGTTGCAATTAAATAGGGTAGTCTAGGAAGGCCTCTCTGAGGAGGTGATGCTTGAACAAAGACCTGAAGGAAGTGAGAGAGGGAGTCCCAGAGATACGAGGGAAAAGCCTTTCAGGCAAAGGAACAGCCAGTGCGAAGGCCCTGAGGTGGGAGGTGCCTAGTGTGATGAAGGAATGTCAAGGAGGTTGGAGCCGGTGAGGGGAGAGGAGTGGGTGGGGACAGATGCAGATTATGCCAAGCTTTGGAGGCCTTGGGGAGGACTTGGCCTTTACTCAGAGAAATAGGAGCTGAAAACTCTGTCACCACAATCTCAGCTCACTGCAACCTCTGTCTCCTGGGTTCAGGCAATTCTCCTACCTCAGCCTCCCAAGTAGCTGGGATTATAAGCATCTGCTACCACACCCAGCTAATTTTTTGTGTTTTTAGTAGAGACAGGGTTTCACCAGGTTGGCCAGGCTGGTCTTAAACTCCTGACCTCAGGCAATCTGCCTGCCTCGGCCTCCCAAAGTGCTGGGATTTCAGGCATGAGCCACCACGCCCAGCCTTGTAGTATAATTTAGATGGTATAACGTTAGTTAACCTGTTGTCAGGATAGAGTTCATTGACTCCTGGTCCATTTATGCAGTTGTGTGGTGCAGCCATCACCACAGTCTGGTCTGAGAAAGCTTCTGTCCCCTCAAAAAGTTCCCTTTTGCAGTCTCTGCTGCTCCCAGCCCTAGGCAGCCACAGAGGTGTTATCTCTGTAATTTTCTACAAGTTTCTTAAACAAGGACCTAAACAACATCCAGTCTTTTGTGTCCAGCTTCTTTCATTGGGCATAATGGGTTTGAGGTTCATGTTACACAGATCTGCAGTTGTTCCTTTTTATTTTATTTTTTAACAACCTAGAATCAGGAAAATTTGGCCTTTGGGGAAATCCTAAAGTACATGCTCTCATTTGTTCCTTTTCACTACTGAGTAGCAGTCCACAGACGTGACATGGTTTATTCTTTCACTCCTCAAAGGATATTTGGGTTGTTTATAGTTTTTGGCTGTTGCCAATAATGCTGCTATGAACATTCATGTACAAGCTTTTCTGTGGCAATATTTCTTTTCTTTTTTTTCTGAGTAAAGAGAGACAGGGTCTCCCTGTGTTGCCCAGGCTGGTCTCGAACTCCTGGGCTCAAGGGATCCTCCTGCCTTGGCCTCCCAAAGAGCTAGGATTATAGGCATGAGCCACCACACCTGGCCATTGTTTGTTTTTAAGGCAGTCATGCTCTGTCGCCTAGGCTGTAGTGCAGTGGTGCGATCCTGGCTCACTAGCCTCATCCTCCAAGGCTCAACTGATCTTCCCCCCTCAGCCTTCTGAGTAGCTGGGACCACAGGCATGCACCACCACACCTGACTAATATTTGTATTTTTTATAGAGATGAGGTCTTGCTGTGTTGCCCAGGTTGGTCTTGAACTCCAGGGCTCAAGCAGTCTTCCTGCCTTGGCCTTCCGAAGTGCTGGGATTATAGGCGTGAGCCACTGTGCCCGGCCTGGCTGCACGTTTTCTGCCTCCTGGGTAGCCATTCAGGATGGGTTTGCTGGATTATGTAGTAGGTGCACATATGACTCGTTAAATAACTGCCATATTTTCCAAAGTGGCTGCACTTTTCCTTTCCCCGTAGCAGTGTATGAGGGTTCCTGTTTTTCCACATCCCAGCACTTGTGATTGTCTGTCTTTCTGCTGATAGCCATCCTAATAGGTGTGAAGTGACGTCTCATTGTGGTTTTAACTTGCCATTCAGTGGGAAGGTTCCCAGCCAGATTGCCCATCACTAACAGGTAAGAGAAGAGACCTGGGAGTCAGCCAGACATAGCTTCAAATCCTGGCCTGGCATCACGTGTCCATTCCTGACTCCAAATCAGCTCAGACCCGTTGAAACCCATACGTGGGCCCCTAAATTTCCCAGGAGCTGGGCTGGCCGTGAGGAGGGGCCTTGTGCCTGTCTGATTTAGCTTCCCCAGCTGACCCCCGCTCCATAGATCTCATCAGAATGTGGCTTCCTCTGTTTCAGCCCGAGGGTCTCACCCAAGACGCCAAAGGGAGCGCCTCAGGGAGGCCTCTCTGACCACCCACTCCAAAGTGGATCCCTGTCCCCAACTCAGTTGCTGTCACTTCCCCCTGCTTGTTTTCCATGTACCATTTTTAATTATCCTGTTTACCGTTCTAGTGTGTTTCCCTCTAGATCCTCAGCTCTGGGCAAGCAGGGCCCACATTTCTGTCTGAAATGTACCAGTATTTTCACAATCTGATCCACAGGTCAGAGAGGTGAAGTGATGTTCCCCAGGTGTCACAGCAAGAACGGTGGGACCAGGACGATAGCTGAGGCCCATTTGACCCTGGAGCCCCTACAGTGCTGTCCTATACTTTGGGAGATTACAGGACGGAGCTCTTGCTGGTGAAGGGGACAGGAGTTGACAAGTGACACGTTTAACAAATGTGGCCCTTGGCCGGGCGCGGTGGCTCAAGCCTGTAATCCCAGCACTTTGGGAGGCCGAGACGGGTGGATCACGATGTCAGGAGATCGAGACCATCCTGGCTAACACGGTGAAACCCCGTCTCTACTAAAATACAAAAAAAAAAAAAACTAGCCGGGCGAGGTGGCGGGCGCCTGTAGTCCCAGCCACTCCAGAGGCTGAGGCAGGAGAATGGCGTAAACCCGGGAGGCGGAGCTTGCAGTGAGCTGAGATCCGGCCACTGCACTCTAGCCCGGGCAACAGAGCAAGACTCTGTCTCAAAAAAAAAAAAAAAATGTGGCCCCTCTGACCATGCTCCTGGGGCATTTGCTATCTGGTGGGTGAGGTAAACGGAGAAAACCTTGCAGAGGAGTGGACTGGGGGCTGTGGAGGGGAAGGCCAGACACTGGAGCCTCAGAGGGAAGTGGGTTTGGGTGACCTGAGTGTCCAGGGTGAGCCCTTCAGGCAGCAGTGGCTACACCAGTGTGTATCACACCCCTGCTCTGTGCTGCTGCTGTTCCCGAGCTGTGACCATGACAGTCCTGGTCCTGCCTCTTGAAGGCTGACGGCTGAGGGGACAGCTGGGAGGAGGGGTGAGTGAGAACAGGACTGGGGAGCTAGCAGGGTGCACGAAGGGTGAGCAGAACATCCCCTTCCAAACCTGGCATTCTGAGAGTCTCTGGTTGTGACCTTCCGTGTCTGAGTGAAGAGCCCTCCTCTGGGAAGCCGTGCCTGGCTCCCCCTTCCCTTCTGTCATTCTGCTTCTGCGGTTGTCCTTCCTGAGTGACCAGACAAGTGGCTTCACCTCTCTGAGCCTCCTTTTGCTCAGCAGCCAGATGGAGCTGGTCAGTTTTGGCCTCAGGGTTAGTGTGCTGTGTGCTGTCACAGACACGTCCTGTGGCCATGGCTTATGGTAGCGGCTGATAGTCTGATTGTGTTTTTCTGTGTCTGTCTCACCTGCTGGACCAGGGGCCATTGGAGGGCAGGACTGGGCACAGAGGGGGTCTCAGGAATGGTTTGCCCAGGTAAGGCCCTTTCAGCTAAGCCCCAGCCTTGAAGAATCCGACACCGGCCATGAGACTCCTTCTGCTGTTGTCCCCAGTAGCCACCTCCTTGCATCCTGGCTCCAGCCCCAGGGAGCAGTGGACAGTCATCAGAATCAGACTGTGTCTCTAATCTTCTATTTCTACACCTGCTGCTTCTCTCACTTCCTCCTTTGCGCCACCAGCTTGCTATGTTTTAAGTCACAGCTCCAATGCCCTCTCCTCCAGGAAGTTACCCCGACTTCTAGGCTGGACCAGGTGCCTCTCGGGGCTCCTGCGTTCCAGCCCCATTCTGGACAGTCACTGTCTAAAGATGAGTCTGTCTCCCCACTGGGCTGTTGAACCCCAGGAGGACAGCAAAGGACTCTCTAGGTGACCACTGGGTCCCCAGCGCAGAGGAGGTGCTCTGAGAGTGTTTTCCTCCTAAAACAAGAGGGCCCCACCTTCCCAGGTGCTGTCACTGATTCATTCTCCAGTTATTGATAAGCAGCCACTCTTTGCCCAGCCTGTGTCTGGCCTTCATGTGTGATGGTGTCTAAGATAGCCTCTGTGTCCATTCTCCCTCCTTACCCTGGCCTCTGTCCCCCACAGGTGACCAGCAATGGCAGCATCGGGAGGGACCCGCCAGCAGAGACCCAGCCTCAGAACCCACCGGCCCAGCCGGCACCCAATGCCTGGCAGGTCATCAAAGGTGTGCTGTTCAGGTGAGCAGATGGGACTTGGGTTTGTTCACCGAAAACAAATAAAAGTAAGGAAGAAAGGAAAACTCAGCTGATCAGCTGAGGATAGTGATCATTACTATATTGGTAGAGATACTTTTTTTTTTTGTATAATGGAATATTTTCTAAACCTTTGTTTTACTCTGGTAAAACATATTGAAGTAGGGAGTCTCCCTGAACCTGTTCTGGTTTGGTGGGGGCTACCTGATTTGTAAAAAAATAAAAACACAAAAAATACTGAAGTGGTTTGCTAGGGCCCTTGTAACAAGTAATACAGACTGAGTAGTTTAAACAACTGAAATGTGGAAATTGACTGTCTTACAGTTCTGAAGGCTGGAAGTCCAGGATCCAGCTGTGGGCAGGGGCAGATTCTTCTGTGGCTCCTCTCCTTGGCTTGTAGAAGGCCATCTTCTCCCTGTGTCTTCATGTGGTCTTTCCTCTGTGTGTGTCTGTGTTCTAAGCTCCTCTTATGGGAACACTAGTCATGCTGGCTTAGTGCGCACCATAATGACCTCACTGAACCTTACTTTTTTAAAGACCCTATCTGGGCCGGGCACAATGACTCACCCCCATAATTCCAGCACTTTGGGAGGCCAGGATGGGAGGATCACTTGAGCCCAGGAATTTGAGACTAGCCTGGGCAACATAGTGAGACCCTGTCTCTACTAAAAATAAAAAAATCTGGCCGGGCGCGGTGGCTCACGCCTATAATCCCAGCACTTTGGGAGGCCGAGGCGGGCAGGTCATGACGTGAAGAGATCAAGACCATCCTGGCCAACATGGTAACACCTGTCTCTACTAAAAATACAAAAATTGGCCGGGCGTGGTGGCTCAAGCCTGTAATCCCAGCACTTTGGGAGGCCGAGACGGGTGGATCACGAGGTCAGGAGATCGAGACCATCCTGGCTAACACAGTGAAACCCCGTCTCTACTAAAAAAAAAAATACAAAACTAGCCAGGCGAGTGGCGGGCACCTGTAGTACCCACTACTACGGTGAGGTCCGATGGCAGGAGCATGGCGTAAACCCAGGAGGCGAGCTTGCAGTGATGAAGATCCGGCAATGCCACTCAGTCCGTCGTGGCTGACAGACGCGGACTTCCAAAGGCCTCAAAAAAAAAAAAAAAAAAACCTAGCTGGGACATGGTGGCACGTGCCTGACCGTCCCAGCTACTCGGAGGCTAAGGCAGGAAAATCATTTGAACCCCGGATGGCAGAGGTTGGCGTGTGCCATCTGGCACTCAGCTGGGTACATGAGCAGACTTCCATCCCAAAAAAAAAAAAAAAACAGGTATGTGACACGTACCTTAGTCTCAGCTACTCGGAGAGGCAAGGTAGGAGGATCACCTTGAGCCTTGGAAGGTTTTTTTTTTTTATTTTTGTAATGGAGTTTGCTCTGTTTCCCAGGCTGGAGTGCAGTGACACCGACTCAGTTCACTGCAACCTTCCGCTCCTGGTTCAAGCTGATTCTCCTGCCTCAGACTCCCAAGCAGCTGGGATTACAGCATGTGCACCATGCCTAGCTAATTTTGTTTTTTTTTTTTTGAGACCGAGTCTGCTCTGTCACCCAGACTGGAGCGCAGTGGCCAATCTCAGCTCACTGCATGCCCCCTCCCGGGTTTCACCCATTCCCATGCCTCAGCCTCCGAGTAGTCTGGGACTACAGCGCCGCCACCTCGGCCGGCTAGTTTTTTGGCATTTTTAGTAGAGACGGGGTTTCACCGTGTTTAGCCAGGATGTTTCGATCTCCTGACCTCGGTGATCCGCCCGTACCTGGCTCCCAATATGCTGGATTACAGGCTTGAGCCACCGCGCCCGGCCGCTAATTTTGTATTTTTAGTAGAGATGGGATTTCTCCATGTTGGTCAGGCTGGTCTCGAACTCCCAACCTCAGGCAATCCACCTGCCTTGGCCTCCCAAAGTGCTGGGATTACAGGCTTGAGCCACCGCGCCCGGCCGCTAATTTTGTATTTTTAGTAGAGATGGGATTTCTCCATGTTGGTCAGGCTGGTCTCGCACTCCTGACCTCATGATCTACCCGCCTTGGCCTCCCAAAGTGCTGGGATTACAGGCGTGAGCCACTGCGCCCGTCCTGACCCTCGGAAGTTGAAGCTGTAGTGAGCCGAGATCACACCACTATACTCCAGTCTGGGCAACAGAGTGAGACCTTACCACAAAAAAAAGTTGGGGGACCCCGTCTCTAAATCCAGTCACGGTGGTGCTGAAGGTTAAGACTTCAACATACGAATTTCGGGAGATGTGGTTCAGCCCACATCTGCACATAACATCAAATTTACAATTTTAACCTATGTTTTCATTTTAACCTTTTATTTTTTTTTGAGACAGTCTCATTCTGCCACCTAGGCTGGAGTGCAATAGTGTAATCTCGGCTCACTGCAGTCTCTGCCTCCTGGTTTCAAGCGATTCTCCTGCCTCAGCCACCTGAGTAGCTGGGACTACAGGCACCCGCCACCTTGCCTGGCTAATTTTTGTATTTTTAGTAGAGGTGGGGTTTTGCCGTGTTGGCCAGGCTGATCTTGAACTCCTGACCTCAGGTGATCCACCCGCCTCAGACTCCTAAAGTCCTGGGATTACAGGCGTGAGCCACCGTGCTTGGCCCATTTTAACCATTTTTAAATATATAGTCCTATGGCATTAAGTACATCTCCACTGTTGTGCCCACATCACCATTATCCATCCTGAGAATTTCCTCTTCCTGAACTGAAATTCCACATCCATCAGACACCAGCTCCCCATTTCTTCCTCCTTGCAACACCTGGCAGCCACCTTTCTATTTCCTGTCTCTCTTTCACTACTCTAGTTAGCTCCTGTATGTGGAATCAGCATTTGTCCTTCTGTGACTGCCTGGTGGTGACCCTTTTACCTGTGGGTTCACATGCTATTCCTGGGCAGTGGAACCCCAGGGCCTGCTTTTTCAAAGCCCAGCTTCTCTCCGAGGCCCTGGGGAGATGCTGGGTGGTAGCGTGGAAATATACTTGGCACTGGGTTCTATCCTTCCTGCCTAGACCTGGTGACAGCCACCTTCTTTGCTCTGAGCCTTTGTTTACTCCTCTGCAAAATAGATATTCCTTTTATTTTTTTTCTTTTTGGCGATGTATTTTAGCAAAATAAGAGACCACACCGTGCAATTAGGCAATCAGCTCCCCTACTTATCAGATAGAAGAAATTGCACAGCAGAGATGTTTAAAACAATCATCCCGCCGGGTGCAGTGACTCACACCTGTAATCCCAGCACTTTGGGAGGCCGAGGCAGGCGGATCACGAGGTCAAGAGATCGAGACCATCCTGGCCAACGTGGTGAAACCCCGTCTCTACTAAAAATACAAAAATTAGCTGCGTGTGGTGGCGCATGCCTGTAGTCCCAGCTACTTGGGAGACTGAGGCAGGAGAATCGCTTGAACCTGGGAGATGGAGGTTGCAGTGAGCTGAGATTGCACCACTGCACTCAGGCCTGGCGACAGAGCTAGACTCTTGTCTCAAAAAAAAGAAAAAAAAAGAAAAAGAAAATAAAACAATCATTCCCTTGGCTAGAATGTCTTCACGTGGCCGTGGCCAGCTGCACGGGAGGCTGGGAAATGTGGTCTTTAATCTGGGAAACTGAGCACCCTGCTGGAAAGCAGGACTTCTATACTGAGGAAGAAGAGGAGAGTGGTTTTGGGGGGACAGCTACTTATCTCTTCCATAAAATCTTATTACTTGTTTCCCTTAACTTATAATTAATGTGTGTTTACTTTACAAAATTAAGTAGTTCAAACAATACAGAAGAGTGAAAAGAAAAAAGCAATGAAAAAGTGTAATGTGGGCCAAGTGCTGTGGCTCACACCTGTAATCCCAGCACTTTGGGAGGCCAAGGTGGGTGGATCACGAGGTTAGGAGATTGAGACCATCCTGGCTAACATAGTGAAACCCCATCTCTATGGAAAAAAAAAAAAATTAGCCAGGCATGGTGGCGGGCTGCTATAGTCACAGCCACTCAGGAGGCTGAGGCAGGAGAAACACTTGAACCCGGGAGGCGGAGCTTGCAGTGAACCAGGCACTTCAGCCTGGGTTACAGAGTGAGACTCCATCTCAAAACAAAAAAAGAAAGAAGAAAAAGTGTAATGTATCGGTGGCCATCCCATAAGCACACACTTTTGTAATTGACCCTAAATGGGATTATATATAGACGCTCACAGATAAGAGTTGTTTAAAATAGAGAAAAATTAGGAGGCAGGGGGCAGATAGTGTCAGACAGCGTGTAAGAGCACAGCCCTGCTGACATATCAGCCCTGCCACCTCTGAACTCTGTGGCCTGGTCAGGTGATCACCCTTCTTGAGCCTCACTTTCCACTTCACAGACAGGAATCTTGACAATTAGGGTGCATCAAAAGGATTCCAAGAGAATTCACGTCAACTGAGAGGTGCGGGACCTGGCACACACTCAGACGATGTCGGCCATGATTCCTTTTGTTGTTCAACGTGAAAAAAAAAAAAAAAAACTTAGGATCAGCCTGAGCAACACAGCAAGACCCCATCTCTTTAAAAAACTAAAAAATTAGCTGGGTGTGATGGTGCACACCTGTAGTCCCAGATATTAGGGAGGCCGAAGAGGGAGGATCACTTGAGCCCAGGGGGTCAAGGCTGCAATGAGTCATGATCCAGTCTGGGCAACAGAGTGAGACTGTGTCTCAAACAAACAAAAACCTTAGGAAATATATAGTGAAACAGTTAAAAGAAATAGCTCATGAGGCCAGGCGCAGTGGCTCATGCCTGTAATCCCAGAACTTTGCGAGGCCAAGGCGCGTGGATCACCTGAGGTCGGGAGTTCCAGACCAGCCTGAGCAACATGGAGAAACCAGTCTCTGCTAAAAATACAAAATTAACCAGACATGGTGCCTCGTGCTTGTAATCCCAGCTACTCAGGAGGCTGAGGCAGGAGAATCACTTGAACCCGGGAGGCGGAGGTTGCAGTGAGCCGAGATCGTGCCATTGTACTCTAGCCTGGGCAACAAGAGCGAAACTCTGTCTCAAACAAAAAAAAAAACACAACTCATGATCCCTGATGTAGTCACTGATCACATTCTAGACTAGAGCAGAACCGCCTGCCTGGTGTCCTCCAATAGTGTCACACAGGACACTGAGAAACTGTGCAGGAAAGAAACCTCCCCACCCTGATAAGTTGCAAAACTGACATGTGTGCCTCAAAAATTCCTGCCATGTGCCCTAAGCTTCTGTCATGGGCCCCTGTCCCTTATGGTCTCCACTTCATCTCCCCTCCCCATGGCCACGTAAAAACTTCAGATTTTCTTATATATCACCTTCTTTTTTTTGCATGTTGCAAGCTGCTCTGCATGAAAATTATTTTTATCTTTCCCTTCGTTTTTACATAAGCGATAGCCTGTTTTACACACTGTTCTGCTCCTTGATTTTTTTCATTAACAATATATCTTCGAAATCTTTCCACGTCAGTGCATAGGGAGCTTCCTTCACAGAGACATTTTTAATACAAGTCACACTGTAGATTAATTTCCTTTCTTAGAACTAGGCAGCATCAAACATCAGTTCGGGTGGGTGCTCAGAGACCGTCTTGGCTGCAGTTCTTAAAATGGGACTCAGAATTTGTTTTCAGGGGACCATGAACTCCTTGTAGCTTGAAGCTGATTATGCAGGAATAGCCTTTCTGGATAGCGGGTGGTGTCTGTGGTGTTTGTGGTTTTGAGCACATGTGGTTAACCTGGAGTGGGAGGTGGAGCAGGAACTGGGTATGTAAAGGAACGGGGTGGGAGGGAGAGTTTTGATTATACGTCTTTTCATGTATTTAAAAATGTTCTGAACCTGTGAATGTAGAATACCTATTTGGGTGTGAGAGAGGATTTAATGTCTGTTTTCTTTGCTTACTCAAGTATATCAGGAAGCATTAGAAAGGTCCAGTCTCCTGCAGGCCTGGGTGCATGGATGAGGGGCTGTGGCCATGAGCCCTCTGAGAGGGTCCACAGAACTGTGGGCGTGTGGATACACACAGATGTTCTTCAGGTGACTAGGGGTTTGGAATCCAAAAAGGCCTGGCCTTGTTTTGTACATGGGAACCTAGAGGCCCAGAGGGGTTCGGACCCCCACAGGCCACACACTAAGCCAGGGCAGAGCTGCCTGGAGGCATCACTGCTTCTACACTCTCCCTAGGTGTGTTTACTAAAGTGAGAGCCTCTGCTGGAGGCATTGGTACCCCAGAGATTGCCAGGTCCAGACCTTCCCCAGCCGTGCGTATCAGGGACTTCATAGGGAGGTAGCAGATGGCTCATCTGGGCCATGGCCCCTGAGACCCTGGACCCCAGGGCCTCGTGGCTTCTACAGGCAGAGACAAGTCCCTGTGTCTGATCCTGCCCCGATCAGGGCTCAGCAGGGAGGCACCCCACCCACAGTAGAATTCACTCATAGTGTTTTTCCACTCCAAAGTTTTTTGTATGCCTTTTTCCTATGATTAAAATAACAGTAATAGCTAATACTTCTAAATCACGAATTGGGTATGTCCAGGCTCCATTCTGAGGTACGTGTGTGTGTGTATTTCAGATACATATACACACTATATAAACATATATATATATACAATTTAATGCATATAATGCTTATAAACTGCTCTATGAGAGTAGGCGCTGTTATTATCTCCATTTCAACCATTAAAGTTGACCACTGAGGTCACAGTAAGCTGGGCTCGTAACCTCTTCTGCTATATGGTTATCATACCGGTAATTGATAAGTACTTGAATCATTTAATAATCACCTGGCTACATGCAGCTGAGAAACCTCCATTAACACAGTAGAGGTTAATTTCTCTCTGATATACCAGTCTGGATGGAGGCAGACTAGGATTCAGCAGTCTTCAGTGACCCAGACTCCTTCTTGCTGTTTTTTCCACCATTGCTAGGTTTTTCCCTTTATCCTCGTAGCCCAAGACAGCTGCTGAAGATCCAGCCATCACATCCACACTCCAGGCAACAGGAGGAAAGAATAAATCAATAAGGAATATTCCTTCTCTTTAAGGACTTTTTTTTTTTTTTTTTTGAGATGGAGTCTTACTCTGTCACCCAGACTGGCATCCAGTGGCATGATCTCGGCTCACTGTGACCTCCGCCTCCCAGGTTCAAGCGATTTCCCTGCCTCCGCCTCCTGAATAGCTGGGATTACAGATCCCTGCCACCACGCCCAGCTAATTTTTGTATTTTTAGTAGAGATGAGGTTTCACCATGTTGGCCAGGCTGGTCTCAAACTCCTGACCTCAAGTGTCGGCTTCCCAAAGTGCTGGGATTATAGGTGTGAGCCAACACGCCCAGCCTCATTTTGTTTTTGGTATCTGTTGTTGCTGCTGATTCTCACTCATAATGTCTTGTTTGCTTTTGTGCCTGGCTTATCTCTGTCTGTGTCCTGATCATTATACTTGAAAAGTTATTTATAGGAATTTCAGGGCTAGGATGAGCATATTTTTTTTTTTTTTTTTTTTTTTTGAGACGGAGTCTCGCTCTGTCGCCCAGGCTGGAGTGCAGTGGCCGGATCTCAGCTCACTGCAAGCTCCGCCTCTCGGGTTTACGCCATTCTCCTGCCTCAGCCTCCCAAGTAGCTGGGACTACAGGCGCCCGCCAACTCGCCCAGCTAGTTTTTTGTATTTTTTAGTAGAGACGGGGTTTCGCCGTGTTAGCTAGGTTGGTCTCGATCTCCTGACCTCGCGATCCACCCGTCTCGGCCTCCCAAAGTGCTGGGATTACAGGCTTGAGCCACCGCGCCCGGCCGGATGAGCATATTTTTCTACAGAGAGGATTGCCTTTGCTTCTGCCTGGGGACATTACCAAGTCCCAGGTTTGCTTGAGCTGCCCTGCGTGACTCCTTGTCCCACGAGTGGCCTTGCACACTTGGCCCAGCATACCTGGTGTGTAACTCCTGGAAATGAGTAGGCCGCCTGGTTCCCTCCTTCTTAGGGGTGGAGCCTTGCGCCTTGCAGGGTCTTAGTTTCCTGTAGGGTAGGTCTCTGGTTACCTCATATGTCGTATGTGCCCTGGGCTAGCATTTCTTATTTTTGAGACAGGGTCTCGCTTTGTCGCCCAGACCAGAGTGCAGTGACACGATCATGGTTCACTGCAGCCTCGACCTCCTGGGCTCAGGTGATTCTCCCACCTCAGCCTCCTGAGTAGCTGGGACTATAGGCATGGTGCATGCTGCCATGCCTGGCTAATTTTTGTATTTTTTGTAGAAACTGTGTTGCCCAGGCTGGTCTTAAATTCCTGGGCTCAAGCAATCCACCTACCTCTGCCTCCCAGCATGCTGGGGTTACAGGTGCGAGCCACCGCACCCAGCCTAGACCAGCATTTTTGTCATCTATCAAAACACCTAGCAGATGTCCTCAGACACATGAAGAAGCTTATAGGGTTCCTTTACTTATTTTTTTTTTCCTAGACCTGCAAATCCAGGATCCTTTACTTCTTTTTTTTTTTTTTTTTTTGAGACGGACTTTTTGCTCTTGTCACTCAGGCTAGAGTGCAATGGTACAATCTCGGTTCACTGCAGCCTCCTTCTCCCGGGTTCAAGCGATTCTCCTGCCCCAACCTCCTGAGTAGCTGGGATTACAGGCGCCTGCCACCACTCCTGGCTAATTTTTGTATTCTTAGTAGAGACGGGGTTTCACCATGTTGGCCAGGCTGGTCTCGAACTCCTGACCTTAGGTGATCCACCTGCCTCTGCCTCCCAAAGTGCTGGGATTACAGGCGTGAACCACCACGCACGGCCCATCCTTTACTACTTTAGGATTCCTACTTTCCCTTCACTCTTTGCCTGAAGGTTTGGTAGCCTCCAGTCTTGTCTATTCTTCAGAGCTGTCTATTTGTATATATTCATATGTAAACTTGATAAAAATTATATGCACGAGAACAAATATGAGAATACGTGAGCAGCATATATTCTCATCCTATCAATATGTGTAATTATAAATATAAAATATATTGATATCTTTGTAGTGTATTAATTTTTTCAAGCTTTTTCAATTCTTTCAATGAGAGGGTTGGTCTGAATAATTTAGCCCACTATTACTAAAATTGGAACTAACCTATCGCTTACTATCTGCTTCTCCAAAAATTCCGTTAAAGTTCAGAAATATTGCTCTTTCTAAGCTTCTGTGCCTTCGGGCTCATTGCAACCTCTGCCTCCCAGTTTCAAGTGATTCTCCTGCCTCAGCCTCCCAAGTAGCTGGGAGTATAGGCGCATGCCACCAGGACCAGCTAATTTTTGTATTTTTAGTAGAGACGGGTTTTCACCATGTTGGCCATGATGATCTCGATCTCCTGACCTCACAATTTGCCCGCTTTGGCCTCCCAAAATGCTGGGATTACAGGCGTGAGCCACCATGCCCGGCCTCTACACTTTTTGAGTTATTTTAAAATGTGTAATTAAATTACTATTGACTATAGTTGCCCTGTTTTGCTACCAAATACTAGATCTCGTTCATTCTATTTTTTGTAGCCATTAACCATCCCCAGTTCTGTGCTTTTGAAGTGCTGGGATTCCAGATTCTTTCTTTCAGAAATGTCATGTTTATTATTATGTTTTCTTTATTTCGTTTTTGTTTTTTTTTTTTTTATTTTATTTTATTTTATTTTTTTGAGACGGAGTCTCGCTCTGCCGCCCAGGCTGGAGTGCAGTGGCCAGATCTCAGCTCACGGCAAGCTCCGCCTCCCGGGTTTACGCCATTCTCCTGCCTCAGCCTCTGGAGTAGCTGGGACTACAGACGCCCGCCACCTCGCCCGGCTAGTTTTTTGTGTTTTTTTTTAGTAGAGATGGGGTTTCACCGTGTTAGCCAGGATGGTCTCGATCTCCTGACCTCGTGATCCGCCCGCCTCGGCCTCCCAAAGTGCTGGGATTACAGGCTTGAGCCACTGCGCCCGGCCTCGTTTTTGTTTTAATTCACCCATCTGCACACTGAAGGGGTTCCAGATTCTTAGTGTCCTCTCTGGGGGGTCCCAAGGGGCTGGATGGCAGGTTTCCCAGACTGAGGTTTCAAGAGTCAGCCCCTGCAGCCCTGTGGTCACCAGGAGCTCCTGGGGACTTAGAGTCAAGGGTCTGCATGCAGACCAGGGCAGTGCCAGCCCCCCCCTGCACTGGCAAATGGTGGATCTGGGCTCCCTCCCCAGATGTGGTCTTTGGGGACATCTTGTCTTCTTGCCAGCCCTGTGACTACCTTCTCAGGGCCTCCCTGACTTGATCACTAGCCCCAGGTCAGGCGCCAGCATGTGCCAAGTCAGAAGGAAGTCAGGTGGGTCTGTTGCGGAGAGCCAAGGCTTGGGGACTCACCACCTTGCTGCTTCTCTCCTCAGGATCTTCATCATCTGGGCCATCAGCAGCTGGTTCCGCCGAGGGCCGGCCCCTCAGGACCAGACGGGCCCCGGAGGAGCCCCACGCGTCGCCAGCCGCAACCTGTTCCCCAAAGACACTTTAATGGTAACTGCCAGCGGTAGGGCAGACTTGGAGATGATGGGGCAAGGAGGGGTGGAATGTGGAGGAGTGATGTCAGCAGTCGGGACAGACCAGGTCCCTGCCCACTGGCAGGTCTAGGAAAACAGGTCCAGGATTGAGGAACTCTAGGCCCATCCCCAGTACATGAGACCTGTGTCACGGGGGTCCATCCCCAGCACATGAAACTTGTGTCACCCAAAAGAAAAAGCAAATTCATTTGGTTAAAATACCAGGGTCTTTGGATGTTACATTTCAAAATATATTCAGCCTTCCAAGGTTGCAGAGGGATATGTGCAAGGGAGGTAGTGTGAAAGGTGGGGAGGGTAGGGAGCCAGCAGAGGCTGGTGGGAGGTAGGCACGGAAGGAGAGAAGACCTGCACTTTCACAGTGGGCTTGGGCATGGGCAGGGCAGGGCTTCGGGAGCGTGCAGAGCAAAAGCGTTTAGACCTGTCTGTCAGTCTAGGCTTTTCTGAGCAAACATGGCCATGGGGGCTTGAGAAAGGAGGAAGTTCTTGTTGGGTCACAGTGGTTTTGGTTTTTTTTTTTTTTAGATGGAGTCTCACTCTGTCGCCCAGGCTAGAGTGCAGTGGCATAATCTTAACTCACTGCAACCTCCTCCTCCTGGGCTCCAGTGATCCTCCTACCTCAGCCTCCCGAGTAGCTGGGATTACAGACGTGCCACCACGTCCCACTAATTTTTTGTATTTTTAGTACAGATGAGGTTTCACTTTTTTGGGCAGGCTGGTCTCGAACTCCTGACCTCAAGTGATCTACCCGCCTCGGCCTCCAAACGTGCTGGGATTACAGGCGTGGACCACCACGTCCAGCGGCTGACAGTGCTTTTGTAGCTCTGGACTGCTTTGTCCGTAAGCCTGCAGAGCTCTGACCAGGAAGGCCCAGCAGCCACTAGGGCAGGAGATTATTCAGGGAGCTTCTGCCCCTTCCTACCCCTAAATTATAATTGGCAGGCTGGCCAGTCTGCAAGTGTTCTTTGTTCGTTGACTTCACAGGCTCAGACCAGGACAGACATGGTGGTATGAGAACAGAGAAAATATGTTCTCTCTGCTGCTCTTCCTCTCTCCTCTCCCCTGCCCTCTGTAATTACTGTTTCTCTATGTGTGCTGACCGCTGCCATAGCTCTTCATCTGCTCTTTAGCCAGCCTGCAAAGGCTCTCAAGAGCAGGCCTGAGCTGTTGCCTTCTGTCCCAACAGAACCTGCATGTGTACATCTCAGAGCACGAGCACTTTACAGACTTCAACGCCACGTCGGCACTCTTCTGGGAGCAGCACGATCTTGTGTATGGCGACTGGACTAGCGGCGAGAACTCAGACGGCTGCTATGAGCACTTTGCTGAGCTTGACATCCCACAGGTGGGGGCAGCTCCTGGTTTCTGGCCCCATGGCTGCTTGACTGGCACTGAAGGACCTTTCCTCCAGTCCGCTCCTTGCTGAGAGAGTGTGGAGTTTGGGCTCCAGGCTTGGCCCTTCCCTGGGCTCACATGCTCTGTGACCACAGGCTGGTCCCTGAGGTCTCTGGGCTTCACTTTCCCCTGCGTGAAAAAGGTAGATATGGGTGGAATTGTCCTGGGACCCTGCCAGCTACCTCTAAGGTTGTGCAGTCCTTGACTTGAAACCGGTGAAAGATTAGTAATTGTCCTTGGGGATGTTTGCCTATCACCAGTTTATCAGGCAGCCCCATTTCAAAATAACATTAGTTAATGCTGATTGAGCTAAGTGCAGGGTACTAAGCTAGGCTGACTCATGGAAACCTACCAGCAACCCTGTGAGGCAGGAACTGTTACTCTCATTTGACATGTGAGGAAACTGAGACAGAGAGAGGGAAGGTGATTTACCCAAGGCCACATTGCATGAGAGATTCAGACTCAGGCTCTATGGCTGTGGACTCTAGCAGCCCTAGGCTCAAATCCTGCCTCCTCCTGGAAGCCCTCCCTGACCCACAGAGCACTCAGACTTGGTTAAGCACCCTCTCTGGGTTCTCACACCTGCTGGACTTCCCCATCCCAGCCCACTCTGGGGCCTCACTGGGACTCCTGCATGGGACTGTGAGTCTTGTGATAATAAGGCTGGGCTGCCTAGATCACTTCCATGTCCCCAGCACTGCCCAATGTGGGGCTGGGGACAGAATCAACAAGAACCAAACAAGTGAAAGGGACGTCTCTTTGGGGCCTTCTTTGGCTGAGTCCAAGACAGCTGCCCTCATTCCTTTCTCCCCAACGGGCCTTCTCAGCTTTGGGGTGGAGGGCACATTTCTGTTTTATTTCTGTCTGGGTGGCTAGAAGCAGAATGTGGACACAGTCGTTCTTTTTTTTTTTTGAGATAGCGTCTCGCTCTGTTACCCAGTCTGGAGTGCAGTGGCGCGACCTTGGCTCACTGCAGCTTCCACCTCCTAGGTTCAAGCGATTCTCGTGTCAGCCTCCTGAGTAGCTGGGATTACAGGCACACATGATCACACCCAGCTAATTTTTGTATTTTTTTAGTAGAGACAGGGTTTCGCTATGTTGGCCAGGCTGGTCTTGAACTTCTGAACTCAAGTGATCCGCCTGCCTCAGCCTCCCAAAGTGCTGGGATTACAGGCGTGAGACACTGCACCCAGCCATTATTCTTTTCTTTTTGAGATGGGGTCTTGCTCTGTTGCCTAGGCTGGAGTGCAGTGGCACAGTTACAGCTCACTGCACTCTCAACCTCACGGGCTTAAGCCATCCTTTCACCTCTGCCTCCCAAGTAGCTGGGACAACAGGCATGCACCACCATGCCCAGCTAATTTTTTGTGTTTTTCGTAGAGATGGGGTCTCAACATGTTGCCCAGGCTGGTCTCAAATTCCTGAGCTCAAGTGATCCTCTCACCTCAGCCTCCCAAAGTGCTGGACTAACAGGCATGAACCACCCCACCCAGCTGGACTTTCTGACCTGCACTGAGAGGTGGCTCCCACAGAGACCTCAAGCCCAGCCCCCAGGCCTTGCCCCAAGATCCAAGGAAGGACCAGGGCCTGGCAGGCCCAGCAGGGGGATCTGCTTCCAAGGGCTTGGATCTAAGTCGAAGCTTCAAGGTGGGGTCTGAGTGGACTTAAAAGGCGGGAATGCTGGGCACAGTGGCACGTGCCTGTAAGCACAGCTACTCAGGAGGCTGAGGTGGGAGAACGGCTAGAGCCCAGGAGTGTAGGACTGTAGTGTGCCACGATCACAACTGCAAATAGCCAGTGCACTCCAGCCTGGGCAACACAGCAAGACCCCATCTCTAAAAAAGACAGGAGAGTGAGGAGAACACAATGTGGCCAAGTGAATCCGAGCTCTGCTCAAAGATCATAGAGGTTCAGTGCTCGCCTTTGTCTCCACTCAGTGCCCCTGGACAACTTGCCTCCCTTCTCAAAGCCTCAGTTTCCTCATCTGTATCAAGTGAGAATAGTTCCCCTTCCCTGGGAGGCAAGGAGACTTTATGAGATAATGAGGAAGACTTGGGCAGAGAGGGGCCAGCTGGAGGTAGCAGGGAGTAGCACCCAGGAGCCCACAGACTGGGTTTCCATCTGCATACTTGCCACACCCTGTATGACCCCTTGGCATGAGCCCCGTTTGCCTCATCTGCAAAATGGGGTGGTAACATGACCCATTGCATACGGTTGACATGTTACATGTGTGTTAACTCATTAGATTAGGGAGCTATTGTCTGAAGTGCCCAGGGCAGGGTCTGGCCCATAGTAGGAGCTCCATGTCGGTCAGCTGCTTCTTCCTGTTGAGTGAGCTTAACGAGAGCTCGTTGACTGAGCTGTGTGCCAGTGCTCCAGGTAGTCCCTGTAGTAGTACCCTCAGGTCAGTGTTGTGGGGACCTCGCATCCTCTAGGTGGGGCCCTGAGGCTTAGAAGCTGAGCTCGCACGGCCATGGCGGGTAGAGTGGGCGTCTGAGGCTAACTCCAGCGTTTACCTCTCTGCCACCCAGCTACACGCGTCACCCTGAGTACTCAGTAAATGGCCAGAGATTTGACGGGGAGGAAACTGCTGGGGACGGGTGCCAGGCAGGGCTTTAATGTTTCCTTCACACCAGTTGCCCAGCCTGCCCACCTGACCTTCCCTCTTTTGCAGAGTGTCCAGCAGAATGGCTCCATCTACATCCACGTTTACTTCACCAAGAGTGGCTTCCACCCAGACCCCCGGCAGAAGGCACTGTACCGCCGCCTTGCCACAGTCCACATGTCCCGGAGTAAGTCACTCCCCTGCAGCCAGGACCCGCTGTCCAGGGGGCCAGCATCCTGGGAGCCCCCAGGCTGATGTGGCGGACAATGAATCCCAGGTCCAGGGGGGCAGGCAGGAAGCCTGCGCTCAAAGAGGGTGGGATTGGCAGGGCAGGCTTAAGCCCCACCCAGCCTTAATGAGCCCTATAGACACTAAGGAGGGAGACCCACAGAGGAAGGGCTCAAAGACCAGAGGGGAATTGGCCAGAAAAAGCAGGTGGAGACGGGGACTCTTGGAGAGGAGGAGACGTCCTTCACCAAGGGGTAAGGGCCAGGGTTGACTTGCGCACAGTAGGGGCCTGATAGAAGTAGACACTCAAAAATATTTTGTGGGCTGGGTGCAGTGGTTCACGCCTGTAATCCTAGCACTTTGGGAGATGAGGTGGGCAGGATTGCTTGAGCCCAGGAGTTTGAGACCAGCCTGGGAAACACGGCAAAACCCTGTCTCTACCAAAAGATACAAAAATTAGCTGGGTGTGTGCCTGTAGTCCCATCTGCTCAGGAGGCTGAGGTGGGAGGATCGCTTGAGCCCAGGAGGTGGAGGCTGGATCACACCACTGCACTCCAGCCTAGGTGACAGACTGAGAACCTCTCAAAAAGATAGAGGCTGGGCACAGTGGCTCACTCCTGTAATCCCAGCACTTTGGGAGGCTGAGGCAGGCGGATCACTTGAGGTCAGGGATTCGAGACCAACCTGACCAACATGGAGGAACCCTGTCTCTACTAAAAATACAAAATTAGCCAGGCGTGGTGGTGCATGCCTGTAATCCCAGCTACTCGGGAAACTGGGGCAGGAGAATCGCTTGAACCCGGGAGGTAGAGGTTGTGGTGAGCTGTGATTGCGCTATTGCATTCCAGCCTGGGCAATAAGAGCGAAACTCGGTCTCATAAACAAAAAGAGAGCCGGGCGCGGTGGCTCACTCCTGTAATCCCAACACTTTGGGAGGCTGAGGCGGGTGGATCACGAGGTCGAGATAGAGACCATCCTGGCCAACATGGTGAAACCCCGTCTCTACTAAAAATACAAAAATTAGCTGGGCGTGGTAGCACGTGCCTGTAGTCTCAGCTACTTGGGAGGCTGAGGCAAGAGAATTGCTTGAATCCAGGAGGCAGAGATTGCGGTGAGCCGAGATCGCACCATTGCACTCCAGCCTGATGACAGAGCAAGACTCCGTCTCAAAAAAAAAAAGATAGATAAATAGATAACATTCAAAGAACAGTGTGGGCAACATAGTGAGACTTCGTCGCTACAAAAAATAATAGCCAGGTATGGTGGTGAGCACCTGTGGTTCCAGCTACATGGGAGGCTGAGGGGGAGGATTGATTGAGTTGGGAGGTTGAGGATGCAATGAGCTGTGATTGCACTGTGGCATTCCAGCCTGGGTGACGGAGCAAGTCCACGTCTCTGAAAAAACAATAGCAATAAAAAATAAGACTACCACTTCTACTCCCATGATAACTCATTAGCCCATTAACCCACTAATCCATGAATGGGTTAATCAGTTCCTGAGGGGAGGGCCCTCATGACCCAGTCACCTCTTAAAAGCGCCGTCTCTCAGTACTGGCACACTGGGGGTTAAATTTCAGTGGGAGTGGGGAGTACTAGAGTACTTCAGTAGTCCCAGCTACTTGGGAGACTGAAGTGGGAGAATTAGCATGACTTTTGGCCAGGACAAATATTCAAACCATAGCATGTCCATCCTCTTGTTTTTGGGAGGTTAATAATTATTGTCATCTTTCTGCTTGCCTGGCTCTTTTTTTTTTTTTTTTTTTTTTAAGACAAGATCTCACTCTGTCACCCAGGCTGGAGTGCAGTGCAGTGGACTATCTCAGCTTACTACAATTTCCACCTCCCGAGTTCAAGTGATTCTCCCACCTTAGCCTCCCAAATAGCTGGGACTGCAGGCACACGCCACTATGCCCGGCTAGTTTTTGTATTTTTAGTAGAGACGGGGTCTCACCATGTTGGCCAGGCTGGTCTCAAGCTCCTGACATCAAGTGATCCGTCCACCTCGGCCTCCAAAGTGCTGGGATTACAGGTGTGAGCCACCGCACCCGGCCTTGCCTGGTTCTGCATGACCTTTTTCCTTGAGTCCTCTGTCTCCTGATGGGCAGCCTTAGAAATCTCTCACTGTACCTGTTTGAGCGGATCTGGAGAATGGCTTTCTCAGACCCCCATTCTCCTAACTGGAGTTCTGTGTACTCCACCTATCTTTCATTTTATTGAGGACTATTCCAGACATTCCCTGTGGATTTGGTTAAGATCCATCTGGCTGGTTTTGGGTGGTGCAGCAACAGACGGAATTCTATTTGTATGAGTTAGATCTTATCTACTTCTTTTAGTATAAAAATATCCTAAAGGATGATAATTTTTTTATCACCTATACTAGATGGAATGAAAAGTTGATGACTCTATGTAGGTTCCCAGAGATGACTTGGAAAGGTCTTCTGGAGTTAGTTGAGTGCCATTCTGAGTGAGTGTGTCTGGAGAATGTGCTGCGTTGGTGTGTCCCACCCGGCTGAGATGTGGTGAGATCTTTGGAGAACTGGGCAGAAGTGGCTTGAGGGGTGTGACCTACAGGGTTGGTCTCACAGATGTTTCCCTGCAGAGAGGGATACATCAGGGGTCTGGGTTAAAATGCCCCATGCTTCAGAGGTCGCTCTGAAGGTGACCCAGGTGGCTGACTCTTCACCATATTCTCGTACCCCCATTTGACGATCACCTGATCATTCCGTTAACCTAAATCGATACCAGTATTTTCTGTGGTTTTGTCTTTAGTGAATGTGTGATCCATGTCACTGTGTGGTGAGGTTTATTCACAGTCAGTCTGGTCTGTAAAATAGAATCTGCAGACAGTGACCCTGAAAAGCATACTAGGATCATGCAGGCCTCCCTACCCAGCCTTGGAGCTTGGATCCTCAGAGCAGGGACATAGAAGGACTTGGAGTGAGCCACCCACCAACTCTAGGGTGAAGGAGAGTGTGAGTTCAGAAAAGCCCCCTTTGGGCTGGCTGTGGTGGCTCACACCTGGAAACCCAGCACTTTGGGAGGCCAAGGTGGGCAGGTCTCTTAAGGTCATGAGTTCAAGAACAGCCTGACCAACATGGTGAAACTCTGTCTCTACTAAAAATACAAAACTTGCCAGGCGCGGTGGCTCACGCCTGTAATCCCAGCACTTTGGGAGGCCGAGACGGGTGGATCACGAGGTCAGGAGATGGAGACTATCCTGGCTAACACGGTGAAACCCCGTCTCTACTAAAAATACAAAAATTAGCCAGGCGCGGTGGCAGGCGCCTGTAGTCCCAGCTACACGGGAGGCTGAGGCAGGAGAATGGCGTGAACCCGGGAGGTGGAGCTTGCAGTGAGTGGAGATCGCGCCACTGCACTCCAGCCTGGGCGACAGAGCAAGACTCCATCTCAAAAAAAAA